>NC_049206.1:47637439-48237439 GCF_013347855.1 Anguilla anguilla | reverse complement strand
GGACCCGTTTCTCGTAAACACTGATGACGTCGAGTATTTCACACAGTCGGGTGAGCTTACAAATCAACACGGAAACTGCTGTCTACGCATTCAAACTGGTCCTTCGAATAGGAACCGAAACCTGCATTCCCTGCCCTTGTGGCAGTGAGAACAAAAGCATGCAAACTGACTGCGTGGAGCAACTTCCAGCTTCCGTCAGCAATGTTGTCTCAGGCATTACATTTCTGCAGTCGGATTTGCAGGCTCAAGGTTCTCGCTAAGATGTGCGTGTTTGAAGTGTTTTATTGTATAAGAACACCTGTATAGCATTTCTGACACAAGTACCGCAAATTGTATGATAAATTGAATGTTTTGACCGGTGTGTCAAATAAAACACACACACACACGCACACACATACATACACACACACACACACGCACGGTGCTGATATGTTATAAAGTATTATTTCAACCTGACTGTTTTGATTTACATTGAAAACAAGAATACATCCTTTTCAAGGGTATGCAGGCCTATTAACAAATAACAAACATTCTCCCCTGGATAATTAAAACACTAAAGATTGAGTAGCTACATTATCGCATTTCCAAAAGAACAAGGCATGGGAATTAAAACTACACGAAAAACACACCCAAATTACCCGCCCATTACACATTCATATTCTTAATTAATAAACTGTTTGAATGTGAGACGACTGTAAACAAGCCGGGAAATGTCGATTGACGTGCGACAAGCCAGAATGTAAAATTTGCAGGCGCGCGCAACGCTAGATCAGATAAGAGACTCTAACAAGGAGCTGCAAGACAGGGGAGCGTGCAGACGAACGGGGAGAAAATGGCGGGCTTTTTATTGCTCAGATTATCTATGCAGGGCGTGTGGGTCCTCGCCGGAGTCCCAAGGCAAATATCTCTATTACGGCTCCATCCTTCTTAATGAAGCCAGGAGAACTGAGCCGGCTGAGCGGTCGCACAAAAGAAAACAAAATAATAAAAATGGAATAAAACCGAAAAAAAAAACCAAAAAAAAAACTGCCAACTTTTGACTCAAAACTTTGAAACTCGGAAAACGTTCAGAACTAAAGCGAGGCTTAGAGAGCACGACGCTTTCTGGAAAAAGTTTGGAGCCGACAGAAACGAGCGGAGAGTACAAGCTGAGAAAAAAATGAAATAAATAAATAACGAACGAGAAAACATGTCCGATGTTATCCTCCGAGCGCTCTGCACACTGAGGGTGTACGTGCCCTGGGGAACGAAGGAGACGGCCTGAGTTGCGGAGAGAGACGGAGAGAGAGACCGACCGCCGTGCTCTCGCGGCTGGGTAATTATCCCGCACCTCCTCCTCCTCCCCCCCTTCGCCTCTATTTTTACCCTTAGCCATGGTCAGTGCGGTGGAGAGAAACACAGAGCCGACATTTCTGAACTCCTGCACCCATGCAAACCGCTAACACGGCGTTGGCACGGGCAACGGGGGAGAAAAACAGACCCATCGGTCAGACCGGGCAGTCGGGGGTTCCACCGCAGTGCCCTCACAGAAACACGCACGACGGGACTTTCTTTTTTTGGGGCCACTTGGGTCCTCGAGCTCACGCTCGGCTGGAGATTTCAGAGTGAGAAACACACGCTTATGCACCCAAGCGTAATCCCCGGTGAAAGGAAGTAACGTATCAGCAAAATAATACTTAAACCACCTACTGTTCTTATGAGGGTAGCTCTAATACTTCAAGGACTCGCTATTAAAACAGGAAGGAATTTTACAGTTTACGGGATCTGGGGACAATCAGGGGGCCAATTATGTAAACGTAAAAACCACACTTTTTACTTGACATGCATCCCGCGATCCATGAGGCATTTCGGATGCTGTTGCGACATACATGTTCCGTTATCACACACTTAAATGACTAGAACTGCAGCTACATACGGAAAGGTTTATAGGCTACCTTATTAATTCCAGGGGAGAAATTTCTATAAACCACACTTGAAAGTAGACACATTTACTACAGGCTTTTGCTCAGAACCTAAACTTGGAGATAACACTGTATTAACAACTGTAACTCTTTCCTCAGACATGTTTGTTTTCCATATTCTGCTTTTCCCAACCTTGCCAACAGTCTCTGCAGAGCTAAATGCTTGGCCTTCACATTATTTTGGACTTCAGAGGTTGGACTGCAAACACAATAATCGACACCATATGCAGTAGGAATATCATTCAAATGACACAGACCACAAATGCGCTGTTTTAGTCTATGTGGTGAAGATGTTATTGCATTAGACTGTGGAAAAAGGAGACCGTTAAACATGAAAATGTTTTTGTGGGTTATTTTCTAGTGGGCCTCTAGTGGAGCCAACCGGCAGACTGAACAACATCACCAAGAACGGTCAAACTTTGATTAAAAAAATAAATAAAATTGTCCATACTCAGCCTGTAAAAACAATAACAATCAGAGGAAAACGATATGATTCGGCAGAACTGAACATCGACTACTTTAGAATTCTGCTTTAAAAAGAAAAAAATAGGGAAAGTTTTGCACACTTCAAGTAAATGAAAGTCCGTAACTGTTCTGCAACTACGCCAAAAGTTCAGAGATTTTGAATCAGAGAGAGAGAGAGAGACGGGGGATAACAGAAGAAGAATGTGAGCAAGATGGAGAAAATGATGGGAGGTAGTACAGTAGTACAGTCAAAGTTTGCCACAAATCCTTCAGTTATGAGGATTCCAGTGGCAACGCACCAAATGCAGAACTATTTGAGGAATACACATACTTGTGTGTGTGTGTGTGTGTGTGGAAAAATAAGGTTATGAGGAAGCTGTCTGTGGGACTGCACTGCTCTACAGACAGATAATACAGTGTCCCAGTGATAATGCGCTTCATTTAAATGCATAGCCTTTGCCCGTGGTACGCTGCAGTTCTGTGCGCCCAAGACACTGGGTAACAGTACAGTGGTCCGTGACTGCTAAAGAAAGCTCTTCACAGCACTGAAAACGGCAGTTGTGGTTTGAATATTCTAATAACTGGCTTGTGTAAACGCTCACAGCAATGTGTTGCGGCTCAAATTTAGCTAAAAATACCGAAAAGAAAATAATTGTCACAGGGTCACAAGGTGTAACTAAAGGCGTTAATGGTTTTCTCTCATTACAGGGGTTTATTGTGTTATCTAAGCTATGAGAAAATGTCTTTGAGAGAAAGTAGGCCGGAAATTAAGACACAAACACAATGTAGACCTATGCTGATTAAGGGAAAATATTCTGATGAAGTTCACACTTTCATAAGGTTATTTCAGTTTTAATCAGCACACACACACACACACACATACAATGTGGGCTAGCCACAAAAAGCTTCAGTAATACAAATCTAATGTTACATCACAAACTGAACAAGCATCACAATTATAAATCAATATTATCGAGCCTGAGGATTTCCTTACAGGCAACATCATACTGCCCCTTATCACAATCCATTAAGGACCAACACTACAAAACCCACAAAAATGCCAGACATACAAAATCATTTGTATCCTCTTCCGGAAAAATGTATCCCAGCATACCGCATTCCATGTCAATGTCATACTTTTTTTTTTTTAAATACAGGCAAGTCTTTTGTTATCTGATGAACAAAAATGTCATCAAACATTGAGGGCCAGTTTACCAGACATGGGTTGAGCCAAGTCCCAGACAAAAATAAAAATTCAATAAAGATCTCCACAAAAAAAAAAAAGTTTTTAGTCGATAACTTGGCTTAATCCACGTCTGGGAAAGCTGCCCCAAAAGTACGAACGTAGGGTCATTTATTTTTAATGAGAGAAATGGAAAACCCCACATTGATAACTGCCAAAGATGTTGTCATTTCTCGACAATTATGTTTATCGAACAAATCAACATCGCTCGTCCGTGGCAGTGAGTGCAGGGAGGCGAATGAGCTGAGCGTAGACGGTTCAGTCGAACGCACCGAGACCACGCCTCCACCGCGAGGCGAGGCAGGAGCGTGTGAGCTGCGCCTGTTCTCATGGCAGCGGTAGCGGGCCATGCGCACGCGGTCCAGCACTACTCCGCTGCGTGGGCTGAGCGATGCGAGCCAGAGCCCATGTGACACGGGCGACGCGCCGCGGAGTGAGAATGCGCGGGCGTGACCTTCTGGGGCGCGCTCGACTGCCAGGCGGCCTCTGACGCGCCCGGAGCGCCGAAAGAGGACGCGCTCTCTCCACGGGTGACTGGCGGAGAAACCGGCGGGTTTCTCGCAGGCCTCGCCGTGGAAACAGGGAACGGCGGCAGCGACGCGTCCGACGGGCCCCGCCGGCGGCCCTGGAGCCGGGGGGAGCCGGCGCTGATTCACCGCTACGCCCCAACGAGCCCATCTGGGCCTCCCACGGACAAGCGCCCCGCGCTCCGGTCTCTCTGAGCAGCGGCTACTGCTGATTCACAAAGCTGCTCGGAACGGCAGCTACTGCTCCACGTCCGCTCCCAGGGTCCTACACTGCTCCCACTTCAGGAGCGCTTTCCCCCGAAAAACTGATGCGCTCCGACCGGAAAGATAATTTAGGAGCACGTCCGCTAATTGGGATAAATTAGCGCGCTCCTGAAAGAATGTTACATTCGCCCCGACTACGCAACACGACCAGATGGCACCGATTCCGCAATCCGTCAACACTCTTTATTTCTAATAGATGCGCATAATACCACGAAACCTTCCATCCATATTCATGCTTTTCTCTTAACAAAAGTTAATAGCAAAAAATACCGCCTCGGTCTCTCCCTGGGGGGGGGGGGCAAGGCCCCGGCTATTTCTCAAACTCCATCGCAAAAAAGGCGAGGCGTTTCCGACGCCAGCGCGTGGCAGATAATGAACTGAAGGAAAGTGATAAGCGCCTTAAAGGACACAGCGGCGCGCGCGTCAGAGGAGGGCGAAGGGGGCCTCCGGGCTCGGCGAAATTGATTTTCGCCATCCGTGAAAGGCCATTGTTCTGACACGTTCTGGAAATCGCGCGCCGAGCCGCCGCGCTTACCGTGAGACAAAAAGACTACGGAACGGGATTCTGCGTTTCCTCGAGCGCCCTGTCGTGATTGCTATCTACTGGAATCTCAATTGTCTTGTCATACGAAAAAAGGTATGACACGTTTTAGTTTTTGTAATGTCTCACACAAAAAAATTTGACACGAAACCGTTAATTCCTCCAACTGAGAGGCATCTTGGATGTTTCTATATGAGTGAAAAAGACGCAATGTAAATTCTGATGCTCTACCGGACTAGATACTGTATATTAGGCACCAGGCAGTCCATCGTGGGTAGGCAGATACAGTACCCAACTGGACGAACAGTTCACAAAAATAAACATGGAAAATATTGAAATATTGCACACATACAGCTTATGCAAGATAGAGACCTGTAGTCTCGAAACCGGATTACATGTTCACCGGCTCTAGGGTGATGAACAACTTAAGGCATCATGGCTGCACTGCGAAACTGTACAGTGGTTGCGCATCGATATTTGTTACATGAGAACTGAGAACACACAAGCTTTTGCGTCGTACAATGTCCTAGTACTCGGTAACCTTGATGTTTGACCTGTTCACAGGAGGATCGACAGGATTGCGGGGAAAACTGGAAGATGGACGTTAATGTAATGACTGGTTAATGCCCCAGTGCCGGCTGGATAAACTGAAATTGAAAAACCTTAAACCTGGAACCTTGACCTTTGACAGAACGACTCGGTGTCGTTTTCACGGAACTCGGCGGGCCGTTCGTGACGAATTTCATCAAACTTCATACGCCGTCGACTACGGTGTTACAGATGAGAAATGTGTCATCTCGCGACTGGAAAACTAAAGAGCGTTCGTGGGGTGGGGGGGGGGGGGGGGGGGGGGGGGGCGGGGGAGCGGCGAGCAAGCGCATCATTCACTTTGGGTCATCAGGTTTATGCTTCACCGGCCATGTCTGACCAGAAAACATCTTTGTCATGGATGTGCGTTCCCCAGGACCCAGAGTGGCCCGAAGGACAACCTGAGAACGTAATACCCCTGTCTAATTTGACAGCGAGGCATAAATAACCCGGAGGGAAGTGTGTTTAGCTGACCGTACCGAGCTTTTTAAAAATTATACTGAAAAAAAAGGACTTTCAGCCGAGTGCCTGGCGTGCTCCTGCTCTCCTGCGTTTAAAACCGAGAGATTCGTTTTCAAATATTTACTGACTTACGCAGAAACATTTCAAGCTTCGAAATGCATACACGTTCAAATACGACGATAAACAACTGATCATTTTCCGTATCATTTTTTAAATGTCAGTCAGGAGAAGGCTGGATTTGACATAATCAAATGTAATCAATGCGTGTAAGTAATGTTCATAGTATTCAAAACATTAATCCAACACCTGATGTTACAACACTGTCCAATATGCAACATTACAGCAACTAAACTATGAAAGGTTGTCTTCATGATGAAGACATAGCAATGCTTGTCTGTTTTGACCACACTCACTCAATCGTGATGAGATCCTTGATCTGGGTTAGTCCCTTGAAGACCCCTTATTCATTCTCCTGTCCGTATCTCAGAGAGATAACCATTACTCAGGTCTCAACCTTTCACTACAAGTTTGCATTATATTTCAATGCACAATAAATATAGATCAATAAAAATAATTATTAAAATTCATATAGGGTCTTTCCAGATCCAAAAAAGCAACAGTGCATATAACCACAGAGTTTAACCGATTCATTTTTAGGAATAAACTGTTCACAAATGTGGAATGCCCTTTCCACCTCTACACATCCTTCAGAATGGCTGACCTGAGGTGACCACTCTTGGCTCTAGTCTCAGAAGAAAGCCTGTATACTCCAGCAGGCTCTGCCAGGATTTTTTCGAGCGGCTATGAGGGCTCCAGGTACGAACGCATTGTTCTCTTTCTTTTTGTCTGCGTCCGTCCTTCGGCTGGGTCACTTGTTTACCAGGGTTGCTGCTGCTGGAAGACTTCGCATTATCGTTCACAGTTCTCTGATGAGGGGGCAGCGCATGAAAGAGAACTCCTTTAAAAACAGGCAGTTTAACATTAAACAAAAGCGACTGAATTCGGCTTGTTTGCGTTGTGTCGCTCAAAGATGTTTTATAACTTCTAATTAAATGTGAAATGCCAAAATCCCGTCGTTTTTTTCAGAGAAACACAAAATACATTCAGAAAGCCCTGAGATCTGGGTTTCCAGTCTTAAATCCCAGTGTACACTTAGTTCAAAGAATTGTAATCGGTCACGTTCAAGTACACCAAATAGTCTGTCTACTTTTATTTTTGTGGGGGGGGGGGGGGGGGGGGGGGGGTGTACAGATCCATTCCCAAAGCAAAGGCAGTGTTACCCAGGAAATGTGATCATTGTGTATTGGAAAAAATAGCGTCAGTTCCACAAATGTAATGGTGGATAGTGACAGTGAGTCACAAGACTCGGTACAGAAGTAAATAAAGTAGAGAGAGTAAAACTACACCCGATGACAGACGGAGAGGAAAGGCCCGTGAGAAATGCTCGAGAAACGCAAGGCTCGAAACGAGCGCCGGCCAACTCGAGCGAGGCTCCTTTGGATTTGTTACGGCACTGTTTGCCAAGGAATGAGCCGCAATGGTGGGCGCTTCCTTTTGTGTCCTTACGAGGAACGTTCTGGAAAGAACGCGGCAGACACGCGGGTATCAACAAAAGGACGGGTGATTCACGAAGCGCCCGTGGTGGGTGGAAATCAAGCGTGACTGCGCTAACTGAAAATTAGCGGCACGGCGAGCCGTCTGGGTGATATGGGCGTATTTTAATTACAATGTCCATTTCACAAAGATGATCGCAAATAACCACTCGCAATAACCATGGACTTTTTAGGTGACCTTGACGGCAAGGTGCTGCAGTCTATTGAAAAGTCGATCTCGATATCATGCAATGTGTAAACTTTTCAATGTCCATAGCAGTTGTTATAGTTGCAAGAGGAACGATCTCTTTAAACAGAAATGGTTCCTCATTACAGTACGTGCCATACTGAAATTGCTTGACAACAAAGATGTCATTGAACCTACCCACTGTATTTTGTTTCTTACTATAATTGAATTTGGTTATTTCATTGTATGGAGACAAATAACCGTTTTACTTCCATAAAAATTCATTCGAAATGGTCCAGTTTTGTGAACTGAGACAGTAAGTTGTTTCAAGGAATACTGAAGAGACCCATTTGCTGGTCATTCAACAATCTCATGTGTGACTAAATGGTTCCGTGTTCTAAATTATTATTATCGCTGCACCATTACATTTGTGCCAAATTAAAATGAATTCCAGACAAGTTTCCAGTTAATGTTATTGAATCAGAGCTCGCTCAACTACAAATAGAGGTATGAGCAAAACCAGCCTTTTTACTTTGGGAATTTTCACATTTGCAATTGCAATAGGAATGTGACTCATGAGTGAATGCCGCGGTCTTGGTTCGAATCCGACCCATGCCAGAGCCGACTGTGGCTGGCAGCCCCACAGGGGCCCCGCATAATTGGCTTTGAGTCACTCAGGAATATGGGAGGGATACAGTCGGTCAGGATATAGCATTGTTCGTTGCTTTAGCGACTCCGCTGGCCTTCCAGGCGCCCGTGGCTAGCTCTCTCTGCGCAAGAGTATTAATGGGTCTCCTCTGCCCCCACTTTAAAAGCGTGGCTTGTGGCTGCGGTGTAAAAAGAAGCAGCTAGCTGGCAGGCACAAGCATAGCTTACGGACTACCTTCGCTCTCCCGAGCCGAGCCAGCAGCAGGAGCTGTACATGAGCATGCTTGTACATACGTTGCAAATTGGACATCGGAAATTCGGGAGGGACGGAAGATGACAAAAAAAATGAGCGTGTGTGAGAGTGTGTCTGTGTGTATGTGTGTGTGTGTTTGCATGTGCGCACATGAGCGAGCGCCTGCACATATGTGCCTGTGAGAGAGAGACAGAAATTATTAAAATGATTTTGCTTTGAGTAAAACTCCGATTCTGGTTACTGTATACAACAGCTTGCACTGTCAATCACTAAAACTGCATATCCCAACGACAGAAATGCCCCTCTCTTAGCTTCTCTTCCTCTGCAACGGGGTCGGCCCTCAACTTTGCCCTGTGACACGCACATCTCTCTCTACACAGAGGCATCTGTAAAATCATTGAAAATGTCAAAAAAATAAATAAAAAAATGACTTTGTGCTGAATGACAGGCATTTCTTCACGGGCAAACAGGAGAAATTATATTTAAAAATTGGGAATAAATTACTGACATTGACCTTCAGGGGTCCTCTTTGTAATGTAATTCACTGTTACATGAATATCATCATGCAATATGACTTAAAATTACCTGGGAATTTCATGTTGCTGAATGACATTTGATGAACTCCATGCGTGTTGTTGACAAAAGTTACTTTAATTTCTTGATATAAGACAAAAAACATCTTGATCATTCTGATATGTCAGAAACATATCTCAAATTATGCCAGGAGTGTTCATTTCTTCTTTATTTATGAAGATTTTGTACATTTTATAATGGTTTATCTAGCTTGATTTTTAGTGCAGACAAAATTACAGAATGACATTTTACCACTTAAACACTGTAAAATGAACATAGCAATAAATATAATTAATTATAATAGGATAAAATGTATTGCATGTGGACGCACAAATTCACTTGGCACGTCATTGACCCATCTACACATTATACAAGATGCTTTGATTAAAAAATTTGTCCTTGATAATTCAGAGCTACTTTAATTACACTTACAAATTAGACTACTTTGCAAGTCAAAATGGCAGAACAGGCTACTTAGCCTACCTGATTCAGACAATGAGAGATCTCTCCAGTTGTGTGGAAATAGATTTTTTGAAGTGCTCCTGCGTGAGAATTTTTTTTGTTGGATCAAGATATGTTGAAAAGTGTACACAGCTGCTGTTCACTGAGCAGCATGAACCGCAATGTTTTAGAGGATCTACCATTCGATCCATCCTCTACTACTACTTAGTGGAGTGTGTGATGACACAGAGCTACAATGAACAACAGCACACCATCCCAAGGGCTTACCTATGTATGCACGGGCGTAAGCATAATCAAAAATACTCATTTTGATGCTTTACGTGTGCTTATTGTAATTCCAAAGCTGCGTCTTGGCAACAGATTACACTATGAATAAATGCCAAAATCACTTTCCGTCAAGTGTTCCTGAGCAGACAAGCCTAGTGCATTTACAGGGAATCAAACCAGAAGCAAAGATGCTCGTTATTGATCGGGCAAGGAAGGCTTCTGAAATATTTAAGCTGCGATTCATGCGGCAATCGTAGGACGAAGATCAAGCAGTGGCCCCAACGAACAGAATATACAGTGAGCCTCTATAAAACAGGCAATGCAGACATATTCTTGAAAAATGCACAGTGAGTGCTAAATTAAAGTCATTTACTATACTGTAATTCAGTGGAGACCAAATCAGACTGGGTAGAGTTGCTTTTTGCATTTACTGTGGAAGACGTTTTAGGTTTCACGGAAAAGAAGGTTCTGCATTTCAGCAGTGTGTCTGTATAACTATCCTATATGAGGTCAGACAGGATTTACTTTCTTCCTCCTCCTGCTTTAAACTATACAATACTTTACGCTACCCAATCCTCGGAGAGCATTTTATTGGATTCGGATTATGAGAGAATGAGGATTTGGCCCGTAAGTGCATATTGGTCAAACGCGCTGAATAAGTAATACGTTATTATGAGCGCAATAAATCCATCGGGGACACAAATCACGGCGTCTCCGAGCCCTGAGGCGGGCCGCGGTGACAGAGCGTTAACGCGCTTTAATCCATCCCGCCCGCGCGCTCCCATAGCCCATCCCTCACATTTACATCCCAGAGCCGCCATTACGGCTCTTCGGCGGACGGCGCGCGGCCGCCGCCGGAGCCCTGATTCATGTCGACAGAGCCGATAAATGTCCGCTAACCCGATGAACGTTCGGCGGAAGCGATAAACGTCTCGCGCTCGGCCCGGGCGCTTCGGAGACCGGCGAACGCGCGAGGAACGCGGAGAGCCGCTGTCCGAAACAATGCGCCGCGCCTCCGCCCTCGGCTGAATCAGCGGAGCCTCACCTGTACCGTCGGCGTTTCCGCGCTCCGACACTTTCCCGGGTTTCCGGTTCCCATGTCTCCATGAATACTGAGCATATTGAGTTATTGGTACGGAAGATGAAAGTGCTGTCCATCATGATGAAGTACAGCAAGACCTTGCAGTGCCTTGTCTGTAGCCAGCTTTCCTTCATTTGAATAATTTTGAAGTGGAAGGGTGGGGGCAGAGTTCAGGTGACGAGACTGTGTCCCCAAAATTTTACCTTTTGCTCATTTTCACCTTTGGCCTCTTGTTCTACTGACAGAACTGAAACTTGGACAAGCTTCATGCACTCATTAGATCTAACTGCATCAGGGATTTCAAAAAATGGCAACAAGCTTGGCCATTTTCACGTTTAGTGGAGGTTAGCGCTCATACTAGCATACATTTAATATTTAATATTAAAGTTTCTTACCGTTGCCATATACTTAGGGTGGTACACTGCAATCGTCATATTAAAGATTTGTGTAACCTAAAACAAAAATAATATATATATATAAATATATTTGTATAATAATGTAATGAATATGGGCTGGATCTTGTGCTGTTTTGTGAGCCAAACAATTCTAGTTGTGGTGAGACAATGGGGAAGCAGGGAAACCTTTCCCCAGTCTTGAGGCATGGGGTTTCTGACCCTGTCATAATCAAGCCTCGGCATCATGTTTTCTGACATCACAGGAAATTTGGCTGTTGGCCACGACCGAGTCTCCACACGCTTCAAAAGAAAACTCAAGCTACACCCATGAAAGAAAACTTATATCAAAGTGACTAGCTGAGTTCAGTAAGCCCAAACTCAGTAGGAGTCCATTAAAGGCCAGATAAATAGGCGGTACCGCCAATACTTTCCCTCGCTTTTATTTTTTTTGTCCACAGAGCAACGTTTTTTGTTCCTTTTACGGGAGAAGTCAGGCCGCAGCCGAGCAGTTGAGGAGCCCGGCGTGCGGGAGGAACGGGACAGGCGACGCCGCGCGTTTCCTCTTCCCCTGTTGCTTTAAGAGGCTCGCATGGCGGAGCGCAAAGAGGTTTTTAAGATTTAAGAACGCGGGCTTCCTCTTCCCGCCCTCCTTCCTAAAAATAGAAACCGGCCGAGAGCGGCGCGTTTCGCCGGGCGTCCGCCGCAAGGAGCCGCGCGCGGCGTCCGCTAAGATCTGACAAGGGGGAGCGATTTACGATCATAATAACGGTGTGAGCGCGCCGCGGACGGCGAGGAACCCTTAACAGGACTTTGATCAAGCGGCTTCATTTTCGCTCCCGGTTACGGTTTTAATGAGATCCTCGGGCCGTTGTTGGGGGGGGGGGGGGGGGGGGGGGAATTCTGATATTGGGTATTTAGCGCCCCGCTGGTTCCCCCAGCCGTCGCCCCGAAACCCGATCGGGTCTCCGGGTCTCTCTCGGAGAGGAAAAACAGACGTCGTCGGCTGGAGGCGGGAAGGCGCAGCGAAGCGCCCTCACCGCAGCCTGCCCTTTTCACAACAGGCTCCTGTTGAACGCAGGCAGTCGTCTAATGAGACGAAGTCCAGGCGACGGCGCGGGAGGCGATATAATGAGGGCCGCCACGAACCGCCGCGGTGTACGCGTCCCCCCCCCCCCCCCCATCCCCCCCCCCACCCGGTCGCCCCCATCCTGCCCTGACCCACATCTGTGGGGACGCGCTAACAAGCCCCAGCGCGCTCTTACGCAAGCGCCTCGTTTAGGAAGGAGAGCGCGGCGTCCGCGGCAGCAATCGCGCTGCATATGTAGCGATGCGGTCGCTTTGTATTGCGCTCCAGGCTGGAAACATACCGCAGGCCAACAGTGAATTTTCTTCTTCTTCTTTATTTTTTTGAGGCGCATGCGGTACTCTTGGACGTCGGTCACTGGGAAAGTGAGATTATCGGCGCTAAAAGGGCACGCGCGCCATTCTCTTATCGTATCTTCACAGTTCCGGATGCTCCTTTTTTAGCGGGGTCAAAAAAGAAAAAAAAAAACGTCTGCGGAATTCTGGAAAAGATGGAGCATTTACATTAACCGTACGTTTTAATTTGCAGTTTACGCAGGTTTGAGAGAATTCAATTTAAGACTTTTTTAAAAAAAAGAGTTATTAAATACCACTTGGCACACAATTTAAGACCAATTTCACTGCCAGAATGATCGCTAAAAAGACTTACTCAAATGCATTTGAAATATTGCCCCTATCAAATATAGAAAGGTAAATTAATTTTCATCCCTGAAATATTTTTGTTAAGGACACCGTTAAAGGACACCATTTAAAATGATAGCAATAACAGAAGTTTAAGGACATTTTGTTCCTTCTCCGGTTAATTTAAATGAAAAATCAAAAGAAAAGATCAATCAATCAAGTTCTTAAGAAACCAAGCACTAGGAATGAAAATCACCACATAAGAAAAGCCAGTGTTCCAGGGCAGACCCCTGACACCTCCCCAACCTCTCGGAGGTTGCAGTTTGTTATGGTGAGACGTTAATTCATTCTAGTCATTGCTCAAAAGTTTGTTTCTATTAATGAAAACAAACTGATTGTTGACCTGCCACATGTTTTTGCCTGTTCCTTCACTGCCAAGGGTATATGGTTAAAGCTGTCATTGTAACCTACGGTAACCATGTTTTTAATAAGCTAGCAAGGGAACTTGCACTGCGTTTATGATGTTCTTGTTCCTTAAAGTAAAGCCTATTGTGTATGACAACTAGACTGCATGAGCAAAAGTATCTGGACACCCATTGGTCTGAGGCTGTTTTTCATGGCTAAGCCTTGCCCTGTTAGTTCCAGTCAAGGCAAATCTTAATGCTACAGCTTGCAATCACATTCTAGAGGATTCTGAGCTTCCCCAACATTTTGGGGAAGGCCATTTCCTGTTTCAGCATGGCAATTCCCCCAGGCACACAGCGAGGTCCACATAGAAATGGTTTTGTAAAGAATGGTGCGGAAGACCTTACACAGAGCCCTGACCTCAACTCCATCCAACACCTTTGGGATCAATTGGAAAGCAAACTGCGAGCTAGGCCTAATCGCCCAATCAGTGCCCAAATGTTCTTCTGGCTCCAACATCAAGTATAAAGCCTTACCAGAAGAGTGGAGGTTGTTATAGCAGCAAAGGGTGGACAAACTCCATATTAATGCCCATAATTTTGTATGAGATGCTGGATGTCAGGTGTCCATACATTTTTGCCCATGTAGTGTATCTAGCTGATCAATATAAGAAGTTATTAGCAAACTATTTTTATTCATACCATAATTAACTTTAATAAGCTATTAACATAATGTGTTCATATAGTCTATCCTGCAAGCTTGGTAATCTATGTTGGAACCAGGCTAGTTAGTGAAGTATATTATAAGAAATCCCCTCTGAGTCCACTAATAAAGTTCAGTCGACAATAAACAAAACTTTAGCACATTAGAGGCTTCTGCCAAGGGAGATGGCATTGCTGACTTGATCAGACAAAACAAAGTGAGCAGAACGGGCTAACGTACGGCCTGGCGGCTGGCCTGGTGCTGAGGCGCGGCAGAGAGCAGGAGGTGCAGCGGGGCTGGAGGTGCCGGGGGCAGGAGCAGGGGGCCCGATCGACCGCGGGGACTCGTTAACGCTCCAAATCAAGGCCAAATCCGGGTCCTGGGAAAGGCTGTTTTGTGAGACTGCCTGCTTTAGTCCGGAGGAAGGCCTGCCGCGCGCCGGCTCCCCCGCCGACCCGCCCGTCTGATGGGATTACCGACCCTGACCGGACCGGCGCGACCTCTGAACACCGCCCGCGCGGCGGGGTTAAGCACACAGCCGCCAAAACAAAAGCCAAACGACTCTTCACAAACACGGTCTTCTTCTCCGGAAGAAGGGATGCAAAGTACAGATGTGCACTTCCATACACACACACACACACACACACACACACACAAAAAGACAAAGGACAGGCTCTACTGCGGGCGTATCTGGTACGGAGGCAGAATGTTAAAGCAAAGCGATGCAACGGCGATGTCTCTCAGGGCAAGGCCTGCATTATTTATTTATAACTGAAAGAAAGAGGGGTCTCTGCTCGGAAAGAGCTGACCGGCTACTGAGTCGACAGCATTAGCGGAGCGGAAGGAGCGCCGTGCTGTTTCTCAGTAGGCTTCAGCACACAGGTGGGGGGGGGAGGGGGGGGGGGCACGGCATCGTTCCGACGGTCTCACCTCTCGAACGGCAGTGGGGGGGGGAGGGCTAGAAAGGGCTGCCAGCGGTAGGTCTGCCGCTGCTTTTTCACTTGTGAAATAACAACGTTCAAATGCGTGCGCGCGAGTTTTTACCAGTTCGCAGCGGCCCTCGGCTTCGCAAGGAAAGTGATGCAGGGCACGGGTAACCGCGCCTAATGGGCGTTCTCAAAATGAGACCGATGGATCGGCCTCCGAGAGGCTCGTTTTTTTAAACTAAAAATGATCGCGTTAAAAGGCGAAGTGACAAGGAAGCGCTTCGGAGTGGATCTGATGTCATCTCTCAAGCCAGGCAAAATTTTTCTCCATCAGCAATTTACCGGGACATTCCAGGACACGAGCGCAGCCGAGACTCGCAGGAGAGCAAGGATTCGAAGTGCGTCAGCGACGGGCAGCGGCGGAGACGCAGTTATGATTGAGCGGCCTCAGGATTTGCCGCAGAGCTACAGTTTAGCTCCTGAGTTTTAAGTGCGAGACACCATTCGTGCTGAAACCCTCGCACTATCACGCCAGGTAATTAGGAAATATTTTTTCCCTGGAATGAGTTTGCCTCTGTGACTATGCCCACTGCCAGTGAACAGTTTATTATCTTCTGTTGCTCATTGTATTATTCCTGTTCTGTAAAAAAAAAAAAAAAACTCACCTCTTTCATCCCTTATTCTACACACTCATGTATCATGGGTTTATGGCCCACTAAGTCAAGAGCAACTGCTAAATGAACAACAAAGTAACAAACAAACTAACAAATATGTTTGATAAAATTCAGGATCATACAATCCTGTCAGAGCAGAGGAGCTGCTAGTGCTAAAGTAAGCAGTATACACCAGACGACATATAAACTTTTTGAAAAAGAACTACTGGAGAACATATCGCTGGACACCATTGTCAGTATACTGAAAACATCCAAACTTTATCCCACCCAAACACGACCTGCTATTGGCCCGGCCAGTCAACCGTGACGCAACCAACCATGTGATATTTGGATGGACCAACTGCAGACAGCGGGACGTCTGCGAACTTGCGAACCGCTTGCAAACAGTCTTTTTATTTTGTCTCGTGTTCAAAATAGTTCTTTCTGAACAGAACGTTCTGTTTTGTTTTGAGTATACTGGTGCCTTAAGGGTACAATTGGCTGGCTCAGCCCTGCGATGATTTCAATAACGCTGTCTTTTTGGAAGTCATGGAATTTGAATTTCAGTGTTCGACCGTGTGAGCAGCACACACATTGGCAGTTCCTGCACCCCATAGCTCTAAGAGCAAATCCTACAGACGCTTTAATGTTGGGGATTTCTCCTCATCTATTTTTAATCGGACTCCTTAACAAATATGATGCAACAATCCCTTAATTATACAGTGATCAAACGGTTGCATTATGCAGATGCCCATTTTAAATGTACAATGCAACGAGGCTTCGTCGCGGTTATTCCATTCCGGAGCACCATCATTATCCCATTAAAATGAAACTTAAAAGAAGTAAGAAGCTAAGCATCGCTAAAACCGCACGCAAGCAAGACTGTTGCAGTACTTTTCTGTATAAAATTAAATGAAATGCTTCAGTGGTTTAAAATAAAAACCAGCCAGCCATTCCTCTTCTGAGATAAATGTGTCCATTAACCAGTCAGTATACTGTAAGCGAATGTACAAAGTGTTGCGGGTCAAATGAGCTATGGCTTGCAGAATAAAGTAAAAAAATAAAATAAAAAATAAAAAGACTAGCTCAGGAGTAAAACTGACAAAAGGCATATTCACGGCTGAACGGTGCCAAGGGTGACATGTGTTAATGGGTCTGAAATCTCTGTGACTGTGGGGTTATTAATCAATGTTGCATAACATCTACTTTAGATTTCTGAGCAAAGTTACTCCTCGATCCTGTCAGGAAAAGCGGGCTTAACACAGGCCTGATTGAATTGTCCATTCGGTAATGCTGAACAGCCACAAGACGACAAATTGGATCGTCCTTGGCCAAAGGTTCCAATTTGTTTGAGAGACAAACTGAGACTTTAAAATTAAAGTATTCTGTCTTACAGTTCTGAGATATTGAGCTTTAAAGTTTTTCGTTTGCGTATCACACAGCAGAATGGTTTCATATAGGCTATTTTCAGTCTTTCTTACCTCCAGGAATGCATTACCTTACAGGTACTAGTACAGCAGTCTTGATGACATCAGACAATAATTTCCTACACTTAACTATCTCAACAAAAATGGTGATCGTACAGACCTCGATAATTACTGTCCCAAAACATTTGGAATCCTTAGGCAACACTCAAATTAAAACAACAAATTGATGACGGTACACTTTGTAAAGTGCACTCTGGTTTCAGAACTGGTTATGGTACAATTATTGCAGCCTCAGTAGTTGTTAATATTATCCAAGCCCCTGACAATACACAACATTGTGCCGACCGAAGTATTGACCCTCCCAAGGCCTTAATGAGGTTGACCACACTCCCCATTAAAATACTAAGGGACCCTGGTTTTGGGTTTGAGCATTCTGTCCTTACAGAATACTCACATATAGACGGCCATAGGTTCCCCTTACGTAAGGAAGAACCTTCCGGGTTGGCTCTGAGACAAGATAGACGCCTAATGTTTCACATTTTGCTCATTTCTTTTATTTATCATCAGTAAATGGTAAGTTCTAAGTTGCTGCATAAAAAATTAATCTCATGGAAAAGAGATCTGTTGATAAAATGATCCCCAGCACTCCTTCCCCAAATTCTAGAACCCAGGATAAGAAATGAACAGAGGCACTTAAATTCAGGCTGCCATAACCCCTTTGCTTCTAGCTCCCCTCGCTGACGATGAGAAAGATGGAGCTGATTCCCCACTCATGATTAAATTGCTTCATCTGGAAAAATCCCAAACAAGTTCCTTGAACAACTCTGCGGGAGAACTGAAGAGCTCTCTCAACAATGTCTCAGCCATCCGTAAAGACCTTGACTAGTTCAAGTCCAGATTTCAACAAATCGAGACAGAGGGTTCAACTCTGACGTGGCCGCTCTGACAAACTGAACCAACGTGTGGCAGTAAAGCAATTCAAAATAGGGATGGCATTAAGGCTAACTCAAAGTAGATTCATAATCTCCTACACCATCTGGCTGATGGAAGATTGCACATAGCTCAAATTCGAGGCAGGTTATAATTATGAGTAATTATACATTCGTGACCTTGAATGTTCGTGAAATGAACTCGCCAATCACCCAGAAGTTTGGATTTATTATGCAGTAACTAATTTTGTTCCAGGAGACAGTTTTATCCAAGAGACTTATCCAACTGATGTGGGGAGGATGAGAACAAGCATTGCATACAATTATTGCAAATTCTTCCATTGCAATGAAAACCAAGGGTGTTTTAATTGTGATTAATAGGAAGCTTGGTGTCAAACTGGGAATTATTGGAGTAGAGAGTAGAACTCAGAGGGTAGAAATTGTTATGCAGGTGCTAAACTGAAGGGCACCAAAAATTGTGCCTTTTTAATGTAGATCTAAGAGTTCAACTCTTCTTTTGTTTGAGAGTTAAAACTTAAAATTTAATCAATGCTACCCTAATTACAAGGGGGTTCGGATTTGTGATTTCAATGCTTATTGTGGACCTGGATACCTCTCATACTGTTTCTATGCCCCAGCTAACTCCCACTATACAGTTTGAAAGCTCTTCAGAAGTACTATTTCAATGATTAAATGTGGATGTGCGGTGCCCAAAAAACCATGATCATGGACTATGCTAACTTCTCACCCCGCCACAAGACTGCAGAGGTTACATCTTTATTTCTCCCACCATACTAAAGTGTGTCCACGCTGCAGAAACTCCAAACCAATGCTGATCTTTGACCACTCACCAATTTGGCTTTTTTGGGAAATCTCACCTCAGGAAGTGGTACAATGAATTTTTTTTTTTTTTGCTGCAGAATGAAGAATTTCTTAAATATATTTCTAAAGGAGACTTTTTAAACATTAATGTCGGCCTGATATTAACCCAATAGCTGGAAAGTAGCAAAATTCTTAATGAGAGGCAGCATCACTTTCCTTACAGTCTTAAGAGAATAAACTTTGAAACATTACATAAATCAGTGTGTCAGAAGATAGGACTAGAAGTCTCACTGCCATTATGCTGAGGATAAGATGCATACAATAGAGATAGATCTTAGAGGTAGACCTAACTGACTCATGACTCTCATATCAAGCACTCGAAACATTCGGCCTCTATGGATGTAGATTCCAGTGGCTCCTTTTGTGCTCCTTACCCTCACAAAGCAACAACATATTTATGCTGTTTAATTCTGCCATTATAAGTCTGAACGCTGCACTGACACCAAAGGAATCCACTCCATCTAAGTGCTTTGGACCTCCCATTTCTCACTAAGCAACAAGCTGAGGTACTAGATGTCCCGATTTTGCTGGGTGAGATAACAGAAGCAGAAACTATACAGAAACACAAATTGCCAGGACTGGACAGAATTCTACTGGACAGAGTTATTATCAGTGTTGTGAGATTTGATTGGTCCATTGATTTTTAGATTCAATAAATCATCCAAACAAACTGGAACATCAAGAGACCAAAGGACTGCCCGTCTCTCATTGCTTCTTCAGAACAGTGAGGATCCACATGAGTGCTCGAGTTTCAGACTTTTGTTGTGCCTCTTTTCATTCATCATGATCAGATGGGTTTTTATTAAAGACAGACTGGCGTCTAATAATATGAGATAGCTTCTTCACATTACAGATGAAAAATCCCACATGCTGTGTTCTTGCAGGAACAAGTCTCTGCTTTCTAAAGCTATCTTCGTAAATATTCTCAGGGTACATTTACTAAGATTTGTATAAATGCTTTAAATGCCAAGGTTAAAGTCTTAGCTTTACCATGGCTGCCTTGGAAGGCCTTGTAAGCATTACCATTCAATATGTGAATATGAGAATATTGTGAATACTGTGAATAACAGCAACAGCAGAACTGTTTTCTTTGTGCAGCTGGGTATAACAGTGGCCTTCTGTGAAAAGCACACACATTCTGACTGTATTCACTCTTACTCAGGGTGACTTGCAATTGTAAAAAAAAAAAAAAAAAAAAAAAAAAAAAAAGCCATGTAGCTGTATTTCTCATGGAGAGCTACTGCAGGTTTCAAATACTGCATACCTGCCGTATATATTGTAAATGAAATGACTTCTGACGCTTCGAAATACCCTCTGAACCCTTGGCTACATAATGTAGTACCTGTGGAAGAGAGAGAATCACTGCTTTTAAGGTTGAAGGTGGAAGTTACAGCACAAGAGTTAATAGCAAAAGATCAAGCAATTACAGTAATTTGAACCATTACTGGAGAAAAACGCACAGACTTTAGAGTGCACATGTGCTGGCAATATTGTCAAAATAGTAAAGCTATTTCTTCTGCTACTTTCTCCAGTAGTTTTTCACTACTGACCATTTCACTGTCGTTGTTTCATCTTATTTCTCTGTGAATGTTATGTCATGGATAAGCAGTATCACTAACCTCATGTGCATGAAGGAAGCGTAGTACTTCCAATGTAATAATGCACAAAAAAGGGGCCGTATTAGTTTTTTCAATGATATATACTTCACAGCGCTCATGATTAATTGGTACAGTATGGGCTGAAATAACCATGGGTTTTATTATATACGCAATTTAGAAAATACAACTAGGAGGACAAAGGTTTTAGTCAGCTTCAGGTGGCTAGGCTAGCATTTCCATTTTGTTCTCTCTGGCAAATATAAATCAAGGATACTAGCATCTCTTGGCGGTAGGAAATTTATTTAAGACAAAGAAACGTATTCAAAGTGGTAAGGGGAAACCGTTAGTTGTTTGTCCCTTTGGGGAACCCGAAGACGAATACATTACAAAATAAATATCATACGAACGCAAAATATACAGTACAGTATCAACACATGTGGTAGAAAATGTGACAAAGTTGTGCCATTCTCTGACCGTCTCTGATAAAGATGAATTGTGCCGACCCCGCGACGGTTTTAAAGTTCATTTCCGAGCGGCCGTATTTACGGCTTCGCCCTTCGCTTTCATGGGCCGGCGGTGATTACTTCGCCACATAAGGCCAAGTTACGAGGGCCCATCGCTCACCGAAGGATTGAGCGCTAGCACTGAGCTCCAGCGGCTAACGGGGGTGCATCGGCTTACTCAACACCGGGAGCGTGCGCTAATTCGGTCGACGCTCCCCCATAAAAGTGCGCCGAATCCTGGCGGCGCGTGAGTTTGTGTGACGGGCCTCAATTTTTTGCTCCGCAACGCACGCTCTCATTTTTCACAGGGGGGACAAGTGTCTGAGCATGACCGAACCCTGATTTCATGCCCGGCTGCGGTGTACACCTACACCGAAGCACACGGCGTTTTGGTGTCCCCTGAGGAGGGAAGAGGATGCACGGCGGTGGCGGCGGTATTTCGGTTCGACCGTTCGTTAGCGCTCTAGACCGATCCGACGGCACTGACTGCGGGCCGCGCCGGACGGATACCCTACAGGAGCGTGGCGTCGGGCCTACAGTACAGGCCTCTTTTTTTTTATCTCAGGAGGTCTTAAAATGAAAGGAACTTCTTACTATTGTTGCGATGAAGACGCAACCGGGACTGAACAGACCCCAGGGCTGGGAGAGGATTGTGGGCAGTTTCCACATCCCTTCAAGCTGACTCGACTGGTCCCCCCACCCCCCACTTCCCCCTCTCCCTGTGAGGCTACTACCCACCGTTGTGCTCTTTCTGGGGGAAGGCGGGCGGTAAAAACATGGCAGGGATCCAACCGCTAGCCGACGGTGGACAGCCCGCGGAGGCGGCGTGAGTGACGGGTGCGGTCACTGCGCCCCCCCATCCCCCCACACCCCCCTCACCTCCAGGCGACACAGATCCGGCGGGCTGCTCTCTGTGTAAAAATGCCAGCGGGTGCCCCGAGGGGAGGCACGGTAGTCTCCTGCTACCCCCCTGTAGGGGGTTAACCGAATCTAAGCGCACAGATAAATCACTGTCTCGGACGTCCTTGACGCTGTCAGGGAAAAAAGGCTAGAAATATCCATTCGCGTGCACCTTCGTGAAATAAGCCTGAAGAATAAAAAGACAGCTGGGTCTCACTTGTCCTTATAACGGTTCACGTCTTTCCCCCTGTAATTGCCGAGACAGAAGAGACCCTCTCACAGAACTGGAATTAAACTCAATTAAGCCGGATCCACAAAGAGCAGCGCTGAGAGAAAATGGACAGGAATTACAAACCAGCTGACACACAAGGACGTAATGGAAGAGTTCAAATAATCCTGCGACATAAAAGGCTCAATTTTAAAAGAAAAGCCCAAAAGAAACGACCGCAATCCACGCAATTTGCAGGCACTCACTCCTACGTAGACGATCCGACCAACGCTGGCACCAGACCAACAAAACTCTGAAGCGTTTGAAGCGAGTTCAAGTAGCGGTAGGAAAGGTTATAAATTGATTTTATTCCCTAAACAAAACATCAATAGCCGCGCTTTATGAAGAAGAAGCAGAATCAAACAAAAAAATTTTTTTGCCACTTCCTAGCGAGGTCTGATTTGAACAAAGAGCAGACGTAGCGTCCCTGATCTTCTGAGGCTTTCCCGTCCTGCACGCGTCTGTGAACACGGGTAATAAATACGGAACACCACCTGAGAGCGGAGAGGACATTTGGTCTAAATTACGGTTTTGCGTCCGAGATTCTCCAAACCTGGACGACGGCCACAATGTGACACTGAGAATGGATGTGCGGCAATATTTCATATTTAATGATGAGGTTCACGGGTATATAGGCTACACAATAAACCAGAATTTATATGCTTGCTATTAGGCATGCCCCCATCTGCTATTACGTACCGTTTTAAAAAAAAATCCAGTTTCCAGCACTTATGGGGGCTTGATGGAGAAGGAGATAGATAAGCTCCTTGCTCTTCGGTGAAACTGGTCAGACAGAGAGAGGTCACGACCCCACACAGCACTCCGCACCGTGGTATCCCGAAACAAAGACGGGAAAGTGCGATTTACGAAACCGCGACATGTTACACAATCCCCTTGCTGATGTGGAGTGCGTCTTTGAAATGCAAATCTGCAGCCCCTGGCCGCCCAGCGTATTACACTGTATGTACTATTTAAGTACAATATGGCCCGCAGAGAGCTTTTGAAGGTTTAATATGATGACTCAGCGGATTTAAATACCAAATTCAACCCTGGATTTTTTTCCATTTTTACCAATTTGGAACACTCGATGCACTCGACGTCGGTCATTCTCGTAGCTGCAGAACCTCCACTGATTCAGGAGAGCGCAGATGAGACCCTAGTTTAAAAAAAAAAATAAATCACTTTGTGGTGTGATCCTTAGGACGGCCCACTCAACCCATATTGAAATGGTCCATATCCAAATTGTCTCTCTGCCATGGCACTTATTGTACTGTGATCCCTCTTCTGTCCGTAATAAGGATGTTAACGAGCAATCAATGATCGATTATTCTTCGTTACACAGTCACGTCAATAATGTTTACCAATTAAAAAGAATAATTGTACTTGGCGTCGCCTAACATTTTCTCTTTTCGCTTTCTCTATAGCCGTGGTCTACACCTGCGCTGTTTTAACAGACAATTTACGTGCAGCAGGCAGAAGGAAGACACGTTAAATGATCTCAACTGTGTTGATTAGGTTGCCTTTTCGTCCACATTTAACAGCCGTCTGAACAAATATTGTTCTGTGCTTTCACATTGGCCTGCTGCTTTTTGAATGTGGGTGAAAAAAAAACCCATTCATGAAGCCTGGAGTTAGGAAAAGTACTGCCTCTTGCGTCACTCGCATTTTTATTGGTGAGCTATATATATACTAGTTAATGGAATTTACCTTAATTACTATCCATTACAAATGAGGCAATATAAAAATGAATCGATCAAAGGAATTATTGTAAATTTGCATTCCTAATTTGTCACCCTCTCTGCTTTCCCCCTTAAAGTAAAAAAATAAATAAAAATACATAAGGAGGGCAGACAGTCTGCTCTCTTCTCATAAAATAAATAAATAAATAAATAAAAAATAAATAAATAAAAATGCACCACCAGCCACTGCTTATTTTCAGACTGCTGGCTGTGCAGTCACTGTCTTGTGAGAGAAGTGCACTTTACAAGCAATTGGTCCAGACAGAGGACTGCTCTTGAGGACAACATGAGGACGGTCCTGCCCACATCAATCCTACTGACAGCAATCCTGCTGACATAGACCTGAAGTCTTTCTGTGGCCGAGGCCAAAGCCGAATCTACATCATCCCATGGGGCTGAGAGTCACAGTCAGTGCCAGTACGCTCTATGTTCACCTCTATGTTACCTCGACCACGGGACACATCAGTACACTGAAGGTCCAGTCCTTATTTGGGTGGGAGGAGCCACCAAGTAAGCGCTTTGAGAAATACGAGGTTGTGCGGCAATTATGAGGCAGACATAGGTGTGGCAGTCATTACACGCTCAGAAAATTTGTGAAAACACATCAACGTCTCTCTTGTCTGAACTCATACGGATGACTGTGATTACACAGTCTGGTGGTAGCAGCAAAAGGCAGAACTTCAAAAATAATAAGAACGTCTGCAGTTGGAAAGAAATATAAACATCTCATCTGAAGTCAAGCAGATGAATCGGATTACAGAGTCTGGTGGTAGGCAGCAGCAAAAGCCAGAACTCTTCACAGTAATTTTAATGCCGGCATTGACAGGTCAAGTGCCCCATTTATCACTGGAGAAGATGATAGAGAAAGTATTTCAGAATCGATGCTTCGTGTCACAGGTCACCCGCCGCAAATGCATGACTGAACTGTACAATTACAGGTCAGCTGAATATGTTAAACCAAATGACAGAGGCTTCACCTCTGCCTTGGAACAGGCTGATCTTTTTGCAGACTCCTACAAGAAGAATAAAACCCAACTTCCTACATCGACCAATAAATTACAGTACATCATAAATCCTTTCATTCAGAAATGTCATTTAAGGTAAAAGAACTCAGAAAGCCAGTATAATATTTATTTGCTTAGCAGACACCTGGGTCAAGGTAACTTACTGTATGCTGTGTACAGCCAAGATATTCCAAAAGCCTATTTATTTGGACAATTCATTTTCTTTTGCTTGCGCAATTACAGTAAAAATAATATACCTCAAGGGTGAAATGGCAATGCTTTTTTACCATTGTAGTACCCATTAGGGGTGCTAACCCAAAAACCTAGCCTCCAAAATGCTCCAAAAAAGATGAAGTGACTCCTTGCTTTGGTCTTTATCGTAATTTCTCTTGCCCGTACCTGAACACGAGCTAAATGTGAGAATTTAAAAAAAAAATGCAGAAATGGCATCAGAGCCAGGGTGACTCATGCTCTATGATAAGAACGGAGCACAAACAGGAAGTGGGAAAAGATCTGCTTTTGGTGTTCACACCTCTTCACTACGCAAATGTTCTGGCCTCCCGGCTCCGCACAGACAAAAACAGACTCAACAGCCCCGGAGGACAGAACGCAGAGCCAGGAATAAGAGCGCGTGGTGTTTCAGACTTTTACCCACTCGGATTCCAAACGCTCTGAGGCTCTCTGGCACCGTCTCTTCAGAGAGGCAGGAAATGGTCTCGGAAACATATCGGGGCGCTTCAACAACTACGGCATCTACGGCAAGACAAAAAACCGGACCAATTCAGACCAGAACAACAAACGCCTTCTCAAGGGGAAATACAATTTCCTAATTTTGAAAAAACTAAATAATGTTCAGCTAACTTCAAGAACACCAAATGAATGAGGACTGTACTAAACATGAAATATGAGGACAAATTTAAATAAAATTGCAGGAAATTTCCTTTCACAAAAATTAACAAAAACTTCTAACGCTAAACTACAAAGTACAAATGCTAAAAGATACATTACTAAGTCAGCACTATGAAAGTTAGATACCTTTGTGTCAATATGTTAGAACAATTTCACCTTTTTATTACCAAATAAAAACATCTAAGAATTTGCAAATGCACCTACATGTACTTTTGCTAGCCAACCACCTTGCCAATATTTCAGTGTGCCAGGTCTGCCAAATGCCAAGGATGAAGGTACTCACCACAAGTGCAAGCTCAGCCATAAGGCCTTGCCAATACAGCTTCAAACTGTGACAATGTCATAAGGTGCCTGACTAGGAGTCTACAATAATGAAATAAAAACACACCCACCTTGTCCCCATAGGCAGAGAGTGAGCTTAAGATGGTTAGAATACCTTATGGTTTAAGCTGGCAGTGAAACACTTCAAGGTGTTTCTGTAAATAAGTAGGGTGAGTAATGGTTTAATTTTCAAAACATTACAAAGGCAGCAGCTAGGTTTGGATTTTGTTTGGATTATTGTTGCTTGACTCAATGTTTGAATAACGCCTGAATGACCACATTCTCTTTAGGTGGTAAGATAAAAAAAACAGGGCCAAGTTATATTAAATAATTTAGGAAACACTGGGTAGCACTGCTACCCAGAGTTTGAAGAGAGCTTGAAGAGAGCTTGTCTAATTTGTGTCAGCTAAGATAGCCAAAATTGTTGTAACTTGGCCTCATTTTGCTATCAATACTTTTAATGGCAGGCCTAGATTTATAGACAGTGCTTTGTATACATGAGTAACTTGGCATTTTTGTACATTTGAAAACATTTTTTTGCTGAGATATGATTACTTTTTGTACGGTATCTGTTATGAGTAACTGATAATTATAATTCATATAAATTTACATATTGCAATTTGCATATAAAGGTGCAGAAGTTAATGTTCTTAAGAGCTGAGTCTGTGGTCATTGTGGTTATTTCTGTAGGAAAAGGGCCAAACTCTCCATGCTATATAGGTACGGGGCATGTTCCGCCAAGCCGTACCTTAGCGGATGGTATACTTGCCATCCCAAAGTTGTACCAATGCTTCCCCAACATTTATTTTCTACAACCCCAAAAAACCACAAGTCTCCAGGTACATTGTAAATGGAACCAGATCACACCGATTCCTTCTTCAGAGGAACATTTTAAAGATATTGCATCCCCACAAAAAAATCGCAAGAAAACTAATTATAAACAACAATAACTTCATTTGTCAAGCTGGAATGGCTCCCCTTTGAAGAAAACACCGAGGCACGCCTTTAACTCACAATCAACACCAGATTCGATGTCCGCTAAGTAACGTCAAAATGTGCGTGGGAGGTTTGGTTCGGACGTAATAGGATCGATTTGAGATGTGAGGGGGAAGGAGCCTGTCCAGTCTGATGAAAGAAAACCTCAATCAATAGTGCGGCCGGCGGTGTGGTGGGGGGGGTGGGGGTAGCTCGCTGCGGTCCTCGTGAGGTGTGTAATAAGGCCCGAACTCCAGGAATCCGATCTCCTCCGTGCTACTATTTTTTGCCGTGCCTCTCTCCTTTATTCAAAACGGTTAGCATTTTTTCACAAGACAGCCGATCGACTCCAGACTTAGCATACGTAGCGGAAGGTCTGAAGTCCGCTCCGTGTACTCTCGCCAAAGGCAACGCCAAGAGCGATACGAATCCTCTGATGTATGTAGAGCATCCTGGGAGTACGGAGCGTGATGATGCGTCTGGTAGGGGGTGCGAGCGCTCGAAGCTGGTTTTTTTGGGGTGGGCGGTCAATAATGGGCTAAGGCTGGGCAATAAAACTCACATCTCAGTAATCATCATGTTATAATTCACTATAATAAAAAGGAGAGTTATTTTCAACACAGTCATTTTCGTGCCCGGTTGTGTCTGTTTTCCACAACCCACAACACCGCGTAGTTCGCATGCGGAGAAACACAACTTGGACAGCCAATCACGGCGCGGGAATACCCCGCGCAGCAGTTTCCCCGCTGTTTATGTTCCTGCACAGAAGTGCTCAGAACGACCACCCCTGTTGAGCCAGAGAGATACCGAGACGAGCCAGCGTGACAACAGCGGCAACAGGAGGACGAAGGACTACCGAGGATGAGGAAATGGCCGCCGCTGTTATTCGTTACCAGCGCTGGAAGCAGCGGAAGGTAGCCAGAAAAATCCGCAGGGAGCGGCTTCCTTTTCAATGTTCCCTAGCCGACGTCGTGTCTTTTATGACACCGCTTTGTACTTGCAGTTCGCCCCATGTGACCTTCTTTTCTTGGGCAATAGCATTCAATTTCTCTGCGACACATGCTGGGTACATTCTTTATGACAATGATCTTACAGTTCAAAATGTTTTCATTTTGAGAGCACAAGATTAGCTCCTGCTTTTTTTTTTTTTTCTTTTGCTAGTAGTTACATCTATAGTAGTCGAACTATAGATGTACAGACTGTTCTTACAGTGTGTTACGTCTAATTATGGAAAGCAATGTTGAAAAGACTGTTCTAATGAGATTCTGCATACTGGTTGTTTAAGCATTAGCTTTTGGTCATTAACAAAATAAGAGCCCTATTTTAAAACCATTAAGGCTAGTGTATTGCAAATAACCATTACAATAAATAAATAAAATTATTATTCTGACTCTGAAGTTATGAAAACCTCATTCTGGCAGGTTTTGTATCTGAGGCGCTACAGTATTAGTATAGTTATATACCGTCTATATAATTTTATCACTCAAAGTCAATGTCAAATCTTTAAATGTCAACTGTTGGCTCTGTTGAGGATAATAAATAATTTTATACGCAATCCACCAGTGAACCCCCTGACCTCTTCAGACGTCATCCAACATTTCTTACATCGAGTCCTCAGCTGATCGTATTTAAACTTTGTACAGAGAATTATTTGATGTACATCTCAATGACGGTTATTATCCAGCAAAATAACAGACATACCTAGATAGTAATTTTAAGTAACATCACCCAGAACTAAAATAGACTACGTAACTCCTCCCCCAACTCCTCCCCTTTATCTTTCCCCGGTCCTGTCCAGGTTTAGCCCCCGCATTCAGCACTTCCCACATACCTGGCATATGTCCCACAGCTGACTGGCAAAGCAGTTGATCTGGCAGAGGATGTGGCGAATGAGCAAGGGCTTCAGCAAGCTGCTCCCGCCCAGGAGGGTCAAACATTCGGCCAGGGTCTCCTGCATTTGAAACTGAGGGGGAAAAGGGGGCACGCATTAACACGACACACAGTCTCTAAAAGCACTTAGCCAGGGGGCTTCAACCTAGCCCCTGGACAGCCAGGACCTGCTGGGTCTGCTAGTTGCTGCTGACATTACATTACATTACATTACAGGCATTTGGCAGACACTCTTATCCAGAGCGACGTACAACAAAGTGTATAACCATAACCAGGAACAAGTATGACGAAACCCCTAGAGAGAAGTACCGGTCCAAGTGCAGGGAACAACCGCATAGTTCAACTTGGACCCTGAAGGTTAAACTGATTAACATCTGATTAACTGATTAACATCCAGGACTTGGGTAATTCAAGTAGCAGATTAGCCTGTCCAGGGTGTATCCCTACCTCCAGCTCAATGCACGCTGGGATAGAATCCAGCACTGCCTGCGACCCTGACCAGGATACGCAGGTATAGGTAATTAATGGATGGAAGCAGCAGATTACAGCTAATTACTCTCATCTGGTTTATTGGGTCTAAAGCAGTTGATGATTTTAAGGGTCAACATGACTGTGGATAATTTTTTGGGTCTGGGTTTGAAGCCCTGCACTAAGCCCTGCCTGGAGTGTCAGCTCAAGGATGAATGTAGTCAATCAGAGGTGAACAGTGACAAAAATACCAGCGTGCACTATTTAGAAAGTGTTACAGCTGACATACTTCAAGACCCGACAGCCAACAACCCCGAATGGCCCTTATTATTTACTGCCGTGAGCAGGAGATGAAAAAGGACTTGTTATGAGTCGGGAGTACACGAACCAGAAAGCAGATTAAAACAACAATCCAGCGCGCTGAAAAGGCTGGCTTCGCTTCAAAAACAAGGCGCGGTGCGACTTTCATAACGTTCGCAAAAGTCAAACTCAATCGCATCCCCGTGACGACCTGTCTAAGAACCGTCAGCCACCCCCACGTACAAGCAGGCATAACTGGCCCCTTTTATCATGAAAAACGGAAGAAAACTATGCACGTATTTCATGTTTTTTGCGCATAATCTATTGTCCAGGAAGGCAGAGTGCATCAATTACATTTCTGGGAAAGGAAAAACACACAAGTGGCAGATGAACAAATTTTATACAAAAAAAATCTGATTTCATCTGCCTCTGAGTACTGAGCATTGTTTGTCAGGTTCACCCAACTGTTTATTTTTCCATTGGCCATACTAGATGCATTTAAGATTTGATTTGATTTCGGCCGTGGTGCTCTATGACATTTTTAACTTTGCCTAGGTCAAAGTGACCTTGCCCTGAAAAATGATTACATTTGATGCCAGGAAATACATTGCATTTTAACCAGACACAAAATCAAATACCCTGCTTCATAAAACTAATACAGTGTGTACTATCAATAATTCCGCAGTGTCCTGTCCTGTGGACGACCTATGCATCAGCACGTAATAAGCGATCGCTCAGTTATTTACTGAAATCATTCAGGAGTGGAATGACTGTAAATAGTTGTTCAACAGGTGGATGAATCTCTCCGGAGGATTCCCGAGGTATTGTCTAAAAAAAGGACCAAACAAATTGGCAACCAGATTTGTACCATTTGTACCATTTTGAGCATCAAATACAGTGGATATGCAAACCTCAGAGTTACAGACTGACCAGTCAACCGAACCCGGTATGAACCAGGAAGTCGGTTAAGGAATTACCAGCAATTAGGCCTACATCTTTTCAATTTTCCCAACTGCACAATACATAGATTCTGTTTGTCAGTATCACTGGCTAAATAACACTGGTAAATACAGAAATTAGCCACTCTTTCCATTGATAAAAAAACTACACCTTCCTATGTGCGTGCTTGGCCCACTTAAAATCAGCGATTTGGGAGCACGTTTCAGAGAAGCCACATATCGGAACAAAAACAATGGTGCCTTCTTGTTTATGTATTGCTCAAGCATTTATCCGCCCAAGGGTCTTTACTCCTGATTAGCTGTCATGCCGTGTATACAAAATGTACAGTATATTAAACATCCACTTATGTGTCAGGTAGCTCACAGAAATTGTGAGCAGGGAAGATTCAGTAATCCACTATATTAATCGGTTTAAAAAACATTAGCCTAATGCTAATGCTTACGCTAAGGCCAAAAAGATTATAGCGGTAACCAATAAAAGTTACCACTGACGCTTCCGCGACCATACGGGCTTACACTGTGCTGTTAGTTTTGCTGGTTACTGGGGCCTTTTTTAGCGTTACCATGACAACCTGTGTTACTCTCACAGCTGCCTCATTCTTAGATTTACATGTCATTAAAATGCTTCCTAAAATGAAAACGCCTCAGGAAAATGCCACCTGCCGACGTGTGCAGTAAGGCAGAAAACAGGTGAGACATCACCAAATTAACAAATCAATCCGGAAACGTGTATATACGTGCGCAGTTGGCTTTAAGTGTTAATGAACGACAACGGGCATTCTCGTTTTGGATTGCATTGCGTAGGCATACCTATGAAGAGCTGCGCTGTTTTCTTCCGGTGAGCCATAATGACATTTCGCAGTTAAATTGCAATTTACACTTACGTTGCTATAGAACATACTTTTAGAAATAACTCCACATCTTTAGAACTCCATATTTTCCTTCAAATATTGTGGATTACATTCCTTACAATTCACATTCATTTCCTGCCACTTTTCCCTCTTAAAATATCTGGTTTGCGAATGTTGAATTTTAGCTTTTGTTATCCATTGTATCACTACCGATAGCCTAATTTAGTCTAGGTTCCACTGGTTGTTGTTACCCGCACATTAATGTGCTGTAATGAATTAGCCAATGATAATGCTGCTACAGTCGTGATTTGGACAAATAAGAGTTCTACCATTGGACAAGGACATAAAGACGAAAGACCTTCATAAATGAAAGCCCAGTTACCTGGTAACTGATACTAGGAATGTAATTTGTACTTTTTTTTAGACCTATTTCCTTATTTCAGATGTACTCAAAACTGGACACAGCATTCTAAAAAGGTTACCTGAAAATGAAAATGAAACATATAGGCCTAAGCTTAGCATTAATATAACAGTTTATGCTGAGCACTTCTTGCTGTACATTTCATCATACTGTGTGCATATAGTAACCTAGTCTAGCTTCAGAAGGACTTGGGTAAACTGCTACACCGCAGTCTTTTTTAAATTCTTGGGTTAGTGTCAAAACCATAAGATGGCTACACAAACCAAGAGCAACAGTATAGGGCACTACCTTATTATTCTTCTATTTGTGAGTGGTTTCACTATCTTATTTGTTTTTCAGCTGGTCTTAAAATGCCACAGACACGAATAGTAATAATAAATCACAAAATAGTGATTTATTCTGCTGAATGTTTGTCTGAATAACACTGGACATTCAATGCTATAACATTGTCAGGCATACAAACATTCCTACTCTTTAGCAATACGGGGGAAAAAGCAGTCTATATAACTATATTTACATGGCAATCCATCCATTTAGAAGTTCTGCGGAGAGTGTCTGAGTAGTCTGGAATAAGAATGGAGCAAAAAAAAGTTTACAAGAGACAAGTTCCAATGCGTCTGTTCTTCTGTGAGAGGTCACATTTCCAGACTGGAGTAGACAGACCAGACAGACACAAGCACGCACGCACACACACCCACAAACACACATGCACACACACACATACAAATGCACACATGTGCACACACTCACACATGCATGTGCTCATGCACACACACACACGTGCACTCACATACACACACGCACGCACACACGCACACAAATGCAGCAAAAGGTAACTGCCTACTATTCAAAAGGGTTACTGCGCAAAATGAGGCCATTTCTGTTTATGGTGATATTTCAGCAGTGGCGAATCACAGCGCCCAATTAGCACTGTCGAAATGGCACAAGCCGACCTGCTGCTCTCCTGCCTCGCCGGTCCAGGCTCTGGGGTAGCAGACCCCTTACGGGAGATCTGCTGATCCCCCCCCACCCCCCCCCACCCCACACGCTGAACAGCCACCAACACACATATCATTCTTACAGTAACTGCTCTTATTAATCATTCAGCATTGTAAGGAATGCACGCTCTGTATAGCATTACGGTTGATATCTAAGCACGCCAACCCCCCCCCCCCCCCCCCCCCCCTTCCCCCCCCCCCCGACTTCCCTCGCTAACCGCCTCGGTCGGACACCCCCGGGCATTCCCATCATGCCGCGCTCCGCCTCTCTTTCCTCCAACATGGATAAGATGATATTTTGCGTCCCGGCCGCCCCTCTCTCCCTGACGCCAGCACCGTCCAACCGCACCCCGAATCCCCTCCCCCCCGACCCACAAGGGGAGGGGGGGGGGATTTAATTTACACCTGTCAGTAGGGCCCGCAGTTCTATTTCCTGTCTCTGTATTCAGATAATAACCACTACTGTCCCTGTAAATGAGTAAACAGCCTCGTCTCTGGCTCAGCCTGGCCTTGACATCATTTCCCCTATTCTGTTGTTTAGCCTATAGCTTATTATATTCTGTAGTGCCCATAGGATCTAATAGAAATATGCTGGAGGCAGAAATATATGCAATACAAATAAATAAGCGGGACTATAATCACATTTTGCCTAGTATGTGTATACTAGACACACAAACAGACATTACCTATTTCCCTCTCCTTATGCCTGTTGAATACACAGGCCTATGCGCTGCATAAACTGTACCAGGCAACGACAGGCTAGATATAACTGTAAAGACTGGAAACGTTTCAATAAATCTGCGGGCGAATGGAAGGAATCCACCGTGCTAATGTTCTCTCATATCCCCGCCCACGACCATAAAACACGCACAACTAACACTGTCAGCCTAAACTAGATGAGACTGTCCTTATTTACAACGCGGCAGCCCCCGCCAAAAATGATGATTCATTCAGCCCGCTCCTCTTTTCTTCCCATTCAGAAGTTAATCTGCGGAGTTCGTCTCCCGAGGCTTTTAATTAACCCTGCCCCCCCCCCCCCCCGCGGTGATGCCCCATCGGTCGTCGAGAACGGAAACGGACATCGTAGCGGTGACCAAACCGCTACGCTTTCTCAATCAATTTTCTCCCCCCTGAGATCGTTTTCCGCGTGAGATTTTTCCAGAAGGGCGCCAGCTGCCGGCACTTCAGTTTCAGGGAGAGAGGAAGAGTCCGCAAACGCCCCACGTTCACGCTTAACGGAAGGCTTCCGAGCCACAGGCTGCAGAAAGGATCACCTGGTTAAAAAAAGAGCAAAATTATTTGTAAAAAATACAACCAGTTGAGCAAAAAAACTACAAAAATGGCTGTTTCTTAAACAGCGAGATTAATGTATCGTTTTCATTTCCCACATTTTAAAGAATGAAGACAGCACAGTCCAATTTTAATCAGGATGGTCCAATTTCAGGAACGGTCTCTCATTTGAGGCCTATTTGCCAGGCTGTACAGCTCAAATTGAGCAGCGCGGATTGAAGGATGATTGCTACGTGGTCGCTCGCTGTGAAAGGCTGCATCTTTGACGGCCTGCTCCCAGTCGAATTTCGCGAGCCGTCTTTGCGGAAACGGGAAAACACTTTTAGACAATGGGGCGATTTTCGAAAGAACCGGTAAGTATAACTGGGAAGTGGCACCAATGCTCCACTTACCTCGCGCGTTAAGTGTTCTATTTTCAAAGGTGTCAAAGTGCCTCTTCCACCTACACATCTTACCTGTGCCAAACTCAGTCGAATGCCATGGGAATTACATATGTAAGAACTGAAGGTGATTATTTTCAGAACCAATAGCACGGGTGGAATATCTTAAACCCGAGTTATGCAAACTGAAAGTGCATACGTAACTAGCCATAAAATTCTCTAATGGTCTCTTGATTGTTTCATAGGGGTACATATATTACCAAGAAAATTGAGTTCATAGGCCAGACTTGAATTTTTTGGACAGACTGACCATGTAGTTCACTCAAAACTGTAGAAAGATCACCTTTTTAATGCAATCCATGTCCCAACATTGCTTTTTCTGCTCCATAATGTTTGATGATATATAACACAAGTCAGTTAGCACGATATTCTATTTGCCGGTGCATTACTTATTAACTCCCAGATCAACGCTGTCCATCACGCTAAGAGCTACTCACGTTAGCGACAGCTTTATTTAAAGCTTAAATCAGCCTGATGAATGCGCACGTCACCAGTTACGCCTCTTACACGCTAACCTGCACCCACAGGAGAGCCACATTGTGAAACAACTGGGCTTCAGGGAGAGAGCAGTATCTCAGCATACGTACCAAACCGTGTTTTGAATCCTTTTGAAAATCACATCCAATAGCCTACATCAAATAAGGAAGAGTTGGAGTGTTTCTATCCTTAGGTTCTGTTTGGTTTCATGAATATCACAAATTAAGACACAGTGGAAAAAGAAACCTTTCTGAGGAAAAAAACACGACATCAACTCCGAGCTAAAGCTTCCCTTGAACTGAGCAACTTTGAAGCAAATTGGTTTTCAGCCAGCTTTCGAAAAGCACAAACGTCTTATTTTTTATCATGCAAATTCTCATTTTCTTCCCTTCACACCACGTTTCTCTTCAAAACGAGCCTTAACAAACATGAGGCTCAGTACGCGCCGAAAGCGACGCAAGTTCTAAAAAACAGACATTAAAAAACGATGGGTAGCCATGACTATGATGCCCAGCAAAAAAAATAAAGTAAAAAAGATTGTTCGTCAACGGTTAAAAACAAGGAAATGTGTTCGACCTGGGGATGTGCACGTCAGTGTCCGTCAAAGATTCATGATTTATGTCTTTCTCACAGGCAGCAGTCTTTAGAGAGACCTTGTGAGCACGGAACAGCTGGCGAACATGCTGCTTATAGCATAGCTGCTTCAGCTGCCTGTCACAACCTTTGGGGCTCTTCTCTCTCACACACATGTTCCATACAGCCATGCCAGTTTTTAAAAAATCTAATCTTTAGCCCTCGTCAGCAGTTAAAAGGGACACTTTCAATCTCACAATCCAGTGCCTTCTCCGGTCTTGCCCTCCCAAGCATATCGCGACCGTCCACGGTGATCAGTTTAATATGATCTGCATAATATTTTTTTAAAAAACGAGGAAATGGAGATGAATTATCATGGCTTCCCAAAGTCACATTGAAAGTCGTTAGAGTAATTCGAGCCCACGGCTTTCATAACACTGGTTTAGACTGGTAGAGCATACGCAGATGGTGGAGAAGGCAAATTCACCCAAGCCACGAACGGGTTCCGGATCATGCTAGCAGATTCTGTTCTAGTCACCCATGATAAGTTGGAGAACATCTGGTGCATTCCCATAGATGTGTGATTACAGTTCTCCTAAAGTCTTAAAAGTTTAATAAAATACAGGAAAAGCTTAAAAAAAAAAAAAAAAAAAAAAAAAAGCCAAACATTTCTTCAGAATCCCAGGTCCTTCCAATTATGACTGTCATGGGCTCTGACTGTTGTCAGCTATTGAAAGGACACCCTAAATGCCTCCCAAGTTCTTCCTACAGATCGTGAGCCAGCAGTTTGCTTTATGCTGTCTGAGTTGCGTAGACAGTGATAAATTGCGGGAACAACACTCAAGCTATGATGCAAGCAATCTATTAAAAATGTAGCTACCACTTTTCTGTTCCATTACCAGTAACCTATTTAGCTGACAGAAGCACCCTCTCTAGTCAATGCGTACTCCCATTCCAGAAGCCAGGGGCCATATATACTGCTTTGCACCTACCGCACAGTGTTTCAGTTTTTCAATTAACTTTAATGCATAACCAAATTTCCTCTGTAAATGGATGAAATTATACACAAAATATACAATATAGTACCAAGTAGAATCTGTAAGTGTTAAGATGCACTGTTATATCTGCAAAATGAAGTTCCTTGTAGTGTGAAAATAACAAATGTCATTTTTCTTGCCATCATATGAAATATACTGCATTGTACAAAGCCATTAGTTTCACGTACAGTACGCATACTCGCAAAACGAGGCTAATTTAAATGCTTACACAGAAATGCTAAAGATTTCCCAAGAACAGCTGTTCAAATCACAATCCATTTTTGCTAAATTGGTATTCAAACCAAAAAAGGTTATTTCCGTCTCTGCTCACAGGGCAGGGTGCTCTTCACAGTCTCCGTAACAACGTCTGGCAGCAAACTGGAAACCTCAGCCCCGCTCGGCCTTTTCCGTTTGGCAGGGGAAAGCTTCAAGGTGAACCGAATCAAATGTCTTCAGGATGGAGTCCTTTTTTCAAATACCGCCAGGGAGCCGAGATCTTAAAACTTCTGATGTTATAAGCTCAAAGTACGGAATTATGAATTTTTGATTATCGCTCTGGGGCCACGGTATCATTACCTGCCTCCCATCAGGCAACGCGCCATGCTTATTTATGTCATAAATCATATGATATATTTAGATATATAATGATATTTACTGTTCAGATTACAGGTATGCTCAAGGGTACAAGGGACAGACTAAACATCTGCCAACAAGTCAATTTCTGTAACAGCTCCTCCAAACCACTCCAACAAGCTAGGGTTCGTTTGGCCCTGAGCTCAGATAAATTGCACCAAGCTACGCCACAGTTTGAGACTTTAGCCGCCTTAGGAGCTGATTACTTAATAGCTTTTGTTTGGAAGAAGGCCGAGAGGACTTTGAGGGAATTCAAGCATGCGGTGAAACAAAAAGAGTAATCAAAAGCTAGGCTGCGGCTCGCGTCTTCTCAAAGACCCTGACGCGCAAAAACAAGATAAGGTCGTGAAAATGCAGGGCACACGGTTCGATGATATATGATGCAAATATGAACTGCCGTGACGACTATTGATTAAGCTTAACTTTTTTAGTTTGCGCAAAGCAATCACAGTGTGCTGCTGGATCTGACTTCATTAAGGCGAGGCTTTTTGCTGCGGTGCGCCATGCTATCGGGATGGCTCGTCAAGGTAATTGAAAACAAGCGCGATCTTGTACGCGGTATGATTAATGACTCCGTCCATCGCACCCCCCCTTGGAAACGAGGCGCGACTCCGAGAGAGGGCTCTGGCGCAAAAATAGCTGGCGCCGGCTAACCCCCACATGGATTGTTAAGCTGCCATGCCCGTCGCAGACAGAGTGACGAGCCTTAACACTGACACGGAGGGGGCTCGTCTATCTGTGTCTGTCGTGAGCCGAGCGACAGGACGGAATCGGGTGACACCGCCACCTGTTTCCTGTTTCCAGCTTCTGCGCAAATCCAGACGGGGGAAGAGAAGGGGAAGAAACGGGCCTTCGGGACCAGGAAGCCGGCATAAATCGTGAAGCCGGGGGCGACGATATATAACGTCGCCGCAAAGTGTCCCTCTCGTGTGCAAGGTTAAGCGACTCGAAAGTGGAGGCATTCATCTGACCAACCCCCCCTACCCCCCCCCCCCCCCCCACCCCCCTCAACCGTCAAAACTACTGCTCTCCAAATTATGTTCGCCGAACACCTTCCTGTTAATGAAGTTCGGGTCAAAACATATCAGCGTCTGGAGACCAGGCTTCGGCTTTATTACAGCCATTTAACATTCCGGGAGGAAGGCGGCAGACTCTGAATTAAAATGATCAGGTTGTAACATGAGCGGTGATTAACCTTCTTGTCTCTAGGTAGCTGCGGTTTTTTTCCCTCCTTCCTGAGGGCGAAGAATGTGGCGTTTCACGTAAAGAGCCATTCAGAATGCGCCAGGGTGGAAAATTAGCCGGCTTTGCTCTTGAGTCACGTGCCGTAAGGAGGTGAGAGCGGAGCGAGGCACGCGGGGGGGCAAAAGGACGCGAGAGGTCAACGTGCTCGAAACACGCTGATCCTGGAAAGGAAGGTAACGAACGTGCTTAAAATCCAGGACGACGCGTTCGAATCCGGCGTAGAATTTGAACGAATTACGATTCGTGTTGGTTCACAAATGAGACGTATAGAGGAACTTGCTGATTTTTGTCCGCATCGGACGCATCAACGCCATGCAATCTGGCAGGCACGGCTAACCGCAGCAAGCTCCCGGAGCCGGATCTCAACACGACCACATTCCCTCAGGGAACACCTCAGGAAACGGCGTTAAATGGATTTGATACTATTCCGAGCCTGCGAGAGCGGTGTGTCATCACAATCGGCACGGCTACGACAGCACAAAAACTATTAAAAACCCAGCCTCTGACATCAGAAGGATTGGCAGAGAAGGAGAAAGGGCTGCTTGAGCGGTTGGCAGTGGTTCCTGCTGTCCTTCGCAGCTAATAAGACAGGTTTAAGGCACGGTGACTCATGCAAGCGTTGTTGCCAAAGAAACTGTAAACAAGCAAATTAAACACACAGAGTAACTAGGCTGAGGATAGGCACCAACGAGCGGATAGGTCAGAGTGTTCTAACCCTGATTTATTCAGTCCGCCTTCTCCCAAAGCTAATGGAAGACCTTCAGTACCATGGACAGCGGCGACCTCTCCTGCAGGCACTTGAGTTTGAATAGTAGTCAGCCTGTTTTTTTTTTTTTTTATTGCTTTCATCAGGCACTTAAAAAAAGCAGTCTGACATGCCTTCAGGAGGCTGTCGCTGGCCGACCTCCGGTGTAGGATTTATTGTTTCTCCCCTCAAACCCAAAATAGCTTGGTTTTGTGGTGTGTTTTCCTTGGGCTTGATCACCCAAGTGAAATTGGAATATAACTGTAAACTGACCGCTTACAAATGTTTTGTTTGGGTGCCACTTATCACTGGTCGGCCAATTATAAAAGTCCTTGTTTAGGTTTCCAATCAATCCCCCCTCCCTTGTCCTGGCACCATGTGACGTGTGTACTGGTATGTGACCTAAAATACATGGACAAACAGCTATAGTGATTATGCAGGACATACAAGGAGAGGACTGAAGTTGTTCTTACCCTGTTAAGCTGGCTGTTATTCAGGAGCAGGTCAGTGAGCTCTTTCAGGGAGTCCTCCACTTGTGCCATGACGCCCACTGACGGCAGTCTGCCAGAGATTCCGCAGTCCACCGCCCGGGCCGCCACCCTGGCGGCCTGGAGGAGCAGCGGGGCGGGGGGCGGTGTGCGGAGCTCTCTGCACGCCGACGCCATGCCCGACAGCAACTGGCAGACGGAATCGGGCACCACGGAGCGGTCCCCGCCCGGGAGGTCCTCGCCCTCCAGCCGAGCCAGGCCCAGCAGGTTCTGCAGGAACCGCGTGTGGAGCAGGACGGCCCGGTCCCGGGGCCCGCCTTCGGGGGCGGAGCTCGACGGGGCCCGGGGGGCGGGGCCGGCCAGCGCGAGCTCCCCGGGGTCCGGGGCGGGCGGCGCTGCTTCGGAGTTCTCCTCCGTGTCGCAGCCGGAGTCCTTCTCCCAGGTTGGCGTGTCCTTCGCGGGGCCCCCGGGCTCCGGGCGGAGCGGATCGATGCCGCCGTCTCCTGAGACGCGCGGACGACAGCGAGCAGAAGCTTTAGCGTGAGCTCGATGCATGCGTCTGCAATTCCGCGCAGCGTAATTATCCTGCTCTCCTTGCTAGACATTGACCTTGAGCATTAGCCCCCGACCCCGTGCTAACCCAAACGTGTCATTTAAAGTCTTAGATAATGCGCGATCATCTGTGCTCCTCTCTACCCTGCCCTGGGCCTCCTTCTTCTATAGGATGCAATTGCTTCTTTTATGACTCAATTACCCATTTTCCACTGAACTTCACCATTCAGCTCTCGCCGGGCACATTCACCTGAGTCGTTTTCGCTTATTTAAAAATTCGGTTTGCACATCAAAGGAACCGGTTCCTAAGGCAACCTTTTGTGCCGATGATGCCAAGGCTCATTAGTCCACCCCTTTGTGTGGTCTTCATTCAATACCTTTGACACTCGAAAAATAAGACAATACACACAAGGTCTCTTCAGCCTTGTTTTTCCTAGGTTCAATGGCTAGTATTGCGGAATTCTGAACGCAGCCTTATCCCCTGCAACAATAGCCATTCAAAGCCCTAATGATTCATTCACATACTGATTTCGTACCCCTCACTGAGAGCTGGCAACATTTAATGAGCCTGAGTCCCTCGGCTCTACAGTTGAATAAAATAACACATTTGAGCACATTACAATAATATTCAATATACATCTGTTTTGCTACAGCCTATTGCCTGTAATAAAACAGTCTTTGTTTTATGACACTGCATTCCCTTCATGTTCACACCATATGTGGCTGTCATTTTAAAGTATACTGACATATACTCTGGTGGCTCAACACTAAAATAAAATACACAGCAAAATGTCCAGTGTTAATTCAGCTCTAACAGAGTGCATATGAGTCCAATAGGGACCCTATGTACTCCATGAGAATTGATTTACCACTGACCATTTTAGTGTGTAGGTTTTCAAGTTGTTTCAGTAGGGCCTCAGAATTCTATTATGGAACATTTGAATATGGCTTCTGGGAGGTTCAGTCTGATAAGACACTGTTCAAGCACAAAGACATGACTTAGTCTGATGTGAAATGAGGACCACGAAAGTGTTGTAGCCAGCAGCCAGGGCAGTAAGTTATTATCAGTGATGTCACTGAGGTCAGTCAATGGGTTTATTCTCTGCTTCAGAAAAGAAAATGTCTGCTTGTCTGTACCCTCCCAACTGATCAAGGTCACTGAAACAATTAGACAGGCCTACAAATACAAATGGGCATTCCAATTTTCTTCATTGCTCAAGCAAAGAATTGTACAAAATACAAATCCATCCAGCCACTGAACAGACAAAGACATTTGCATAGTAAAGACAGCAACGAGGGACAAGCGTTACCTGTTCCATCGCAAGTGCTAGTCCTAGACAGGATCTTGTTAAGAAACAGTTCCTGCCGCAGATGCAGGACTTCCTCCTGCAGGCTCTGGGCTTTGGCCTTCCAGTCCACATCCTGGCTCCGGAGCTCGGCTGCGAGGTGTTCGGCCTGCTGTCTCCCGCTTCTCCCGGGCGGCTTGCTCTTTATTACAGCAACCGCAGCAGCGAGCTTAACTGTCCGGAGGTACCAATTCTTCAGGTCAGCTCCTGATTTACGGCATCAAAGAACCCATTAGGGTGACCTACTAATTTCCTTAGGCAGTAAAGTTATACAGTACTTCAAAAAAAAAACTCTTTGCCTGAACTCATCACCCGGCTACCTTTATTAGAAGCAGTTGCTCGCTGTTTCCTAAGCCTAGTCATGGGAGAGCGCGCCGTGTTTGCTGAATTTCATTTCACCTGAGCTCGCACCTAAGCGGCGAGGTTTCATGAACCCCATACCGGGAAGAGCCATAATGAGCTCTCTGTGTCTGGCTTGTTTGAAATCAAGAGACTCTGCTCTTCACAACAAAATACAACAATTGGCTCAGAGTCACTGATAGCATATGGCTTCTCTGCCTGGTTTTGGTTCATGAAGCCTCACTCTCCCAGAAATTCAGATTAAGACAGATTAAGCTGTTATTAAAATACTGTGCTTTAACATTACTGGACAGATAAAGGCAGTTTTGAGTGAAAGAATTGTGTGTTTTGAAAGAAAAGGGGTGGGTCTGCTTAGAGTTGCATCTGTGGCTCATACCATCTGCACGAGACATCAAAAAACACTATTAGCTCGCAGAGCTAAAGGCCAAGCCTAGCCAAGGGAGCTAATCATACTCTTATTCAAGCTGCGGAGGGCACACCTCCTCCTGTAGCATATGTTCATATGTTCACTCACATTTCTGAACTCTGCTACATTCTCCACCTCTAAACTCCAGAAATAACCTGAGTGACGGTTATCAGTCTCATTATCTGAGTCACAGCAGTGACGCCCCTGTAATGCTGCAGGTCTGCTGCAGAATTTTTAACAGAATCCTCACTGCAAAACAAGACATAGGCCAACGACTTCCTCGCTGAGTGCAGACCGAGGTCCCCAGCCAAGGCAGTAAATCACATTATTATTTGGAATTTGGGTGATGATGTCATACAGTCACACATAGGAGAGCGCGGGGTCCGTTGTGACATGGGGTAAATTGCTTGGTGATGTCCTCGCCCGATCAGAAACAAGCTAGCGATCACGTTGCACACCCCCATAGACACCCTCTTCAACTGACCGGCATAGACTTAGACACCCTCTAGCATAACCCAGTAAAACATGGCCAGGCAGGCGGGGCAGATTGTTACACATAAGGGTCAGCGGTTACAAGTTGTTGTAGCTGTAATGAACTAAAACACACATACAAATTGAAACCATATAGTTACTGTAAGTACTGCCCAGAAAAAGTTAATTGGGTTGCAGTACTTTCTATTGTCGTTGCTTTTACTTAGAGCTGATGGAGATGGGAAAATCTGGACTGGATGGAAAACAACTGAGTTGCTAGTGTATGAAATGAACTTCAATGTAATTTAAATAAGAAACAACAGGCTGGATCTCCTATTAATCACGTCTAGTAATCCGTTCAGTACGAAAACATGAAACGTAAAATTCGTTTTAAAATGTAATAGTTTTTCCAACCTTTTTTATATTTAAAAGAATTATAACAACTGACCTCACCTATCATAACAAACGACCCATTTGCGGGGTCCATTCTTGCTATGATGAAAGTGCTTAACTGTGCCCTTCTCACACTCAACTTTCTAGGTGACAGCGAGATGGAAGATATTCAGCATAAAATATTGTTATGCAATGCGAATGGTCTGTCAGTAACTGAGTGAAATACAAAACGCGTCTCAACGTACCCCGATTAATTCGTCAAATTGTTTGCAGACACACCTAAGAATATATAAATGCAGTCCAATATAATTTAACTGTGATTATGCTGGTAATAGGCTATAGCGCGGTCCTTCCTGAATTATCAGTATCAGTTCTTCGATAATCAGATCTGAATTAAAGTGTTGATAGGAACTCAGGGAGTAGCTAAATTAATTCGGGTAACATTAGCCTTCCAGAATTCGAAGATCGGGACCCAAATCCACATGTATTAATGTCATCTTACATATATCTCGCTAGCTATTATCCAAAGTTCAACTAGCCACAGTAGTTTTATACGCAACAAGGGGATAATGCACAGAAAACGTTAGGATATTGGGGTACAGCCGGCTAGTTAGTTGAAGTTAGCACACTAGCTACGTAGTTGATATCCTCGTTAAAGCTATCTAGCTAACTAGTTGCTACCAAAAAGGGAAACCGGATAACGTCACTTTCTTAGTTGTACCTTTCCAACTTGACATGACCCCCTTCTGTCTCACTCATCGCTATCCACAGAACGAGTTGAAATGATCAGATGATTAGGTATATCCTTGCTATATCATATTTCAATATTCAAAAGACAGCGGACTGGCGAGGTAACCAGATAACACTGGCGGTACACTCTGATACCTACCGTTGGCTATTTAACTACCTTGCGCGACTTCTCTGCAAGCCTCGCGTCATTCCCATCTCGTGAACGCGGATATTTAACAGACGAACTCCTTCCTAACAACCACCAAAAGATGCCTTTGAACGCACGGAATTTTTCAGAAAAGATTAAGGAGCTGTCGAGCAACACTGTTTCATTCGGTTTAAAATCATCATGTTAATTACATTTGATTGGACATCTTTACAATTACTTTCAGCCTGTCTGAATTCCTGTTGCGAATATTAGGCTAACTGAATGGTTCGACAAGGTTCATGAAATCAGACAGCTGTGACAAGGGTGTTTAAATGTTTCATTTAGCGAGACACAAGGCTCCAACTAGGCCATCCCACCGCAAACATTAGCCTAGAAAGCGGAAAAACAGCCGTTAAAATGTAGCCTAACAACAAGGTTTACAGCAAAAAAACAATAGGCTACACTGTGAGGGAAAAAATAATACAACAGATTATTCAGATTAAAACTTTACTCAACAAGAATTGAATTAGTGATTTATCATATAGGCTACTGTAGAAAACTGGTATATGAAGCTGGAGCACTTACAGTATTACACATTTACTCACAGTAGGAATGCAGGGGGTTGTGCAGCCAGTCAAATTATATGGGGAGATCAGCCAGGTATAGAGACAGTCCTGTGGGAATTTGCCCAGGACATCAGGGTTAACACTCACTCTTTCAAAAAGTCCAACGGCACCTTTATGACCGCAGCGAGTCAGGACCTCAATTTAATGTCCAATCCAGAGGATGGCACCGTCTACTGCAGTTTCCCCATCGCTGTGCTGGGGCATTCGATTTTCAATTTGGTCCAGAGGGAAGTGTGCCCCCTTTTGACCCATTTACACCTCTTGCAGCAGCAGCTTTACAATCCCATGAGGTCTCCGATCCAAGTACTAACTAACCCACACTGCTTAGCTTCAGCACTTTGACATGAAAAAGTAACAGGGGTGGTATGGCTGCTGGCAGAATGCACTTATGGTCATTTTAATATTTCACAAATGAGTGAAATATTTAATGTGCCCTCCATTTGCTGCTAGCAATGCCCACTCTGCTCACACCTGCTTATGTATCCTCAGGATTATACAGTATATTCCTCTCACCAGGAAATAAAACGCACAACTCAGCAAGGTTATGTGTTTATGGTCTTGGTAATATGGCAATCTGTTCCATCAAGGAGCCATCAAGAAATCTCCAATCACCTGAGTTGCACAGTGCACATGGATAGCAATATGTCTCTCCCTCCTGCAGTGTACACTCTCTACCCGTCTCGGTGCTGGAACAGACTGATTGCACACATTTTTACCCGGCTAGGTTCTATTTTAATATTTGCATGGCCAGCCATAACATGCTGTTTTATTCCTGTCATTCAGGACCATGTCAACATGTGTACAGTAGGCTATGGTGCCTTTATCCTGAGTCTGTCACTTTACCGTACAGCAGCTGATTGGGATATCGCAATGTCCAAATCTCTCTCCTGTACTTTGGGAAGCCAGGAAACATTAACCCTCAAAATTCTTCAAGCTGATATAGAATGGTATGGTGGCGTGTCTGTTGTTCTATTTGTTGTCGGTCAGAAGGTACTGAAGCCTTCTGAATGTATCACGATTGCAGATGTGATATTGTTGCCTGGTGACACCAGATTCCGGTGAATCTGAATATTTTTTTCCAGCCATAATTAGACCGTGTTTTATACAGCTTTGTTTACCCATAGTTAGGGGTGCGTTAAATAAGGCAGCCGCCTCTACCATGTCCATATTTACTAATCTGCAAACCATTCTATTGCATGCGGTATGCTTCAAACACAATATGCATGATGACTGTGGTTCATTTTAGTATATGTAGGCCTAGCAAATTGATAATAAGTTATTGAAAATTGTGTGCATAGATTTCCATTGATAATTTTCGAACAACGCTTCTACAGTATGTAAAAAAATATGTTGCATTTTTAATACCGTATAAGATATAAATAGTGGGCTATTGTATTTTCATTGAAGCTACTAAATTCATAGGGTTTGGGATGCTATCCACTGTTTTCTGTTTAAAGTGGTTAATTTAGAATTATTCATTGTTTCTGTGTGAAAAACCATGTCAGATATGGAGATACCTGTCAAGACGTCTCAGCTGACAAATGCTTTTTTGAAAAATGAGACAAGTCATGGATGACTGTGAGTCTAGAGACAAATCCTCCAGAGTCACAGAGTAGATGCTAAGGGTGACTTGTGTGCTGTCAGAATCCTGTCTGCTTTAGAAAATAACATGTTGTCACACAGAGAATTGATTCTATGTGCCTTTGTGTAAGTGGATCAAATTGTAGCCCGCATTTTGGGCCAGACTCAAATCTGAAAACGGCCTCAGAAAATGATTTTAGTGCTTTTAGAGTTGTTAGAGACTAAATGACATGACTTTAAAAGGTGCCTAAAGTGATCCAAAGGGATTGTTTATTGGCCCAACAGTGTTTAAAAACTTGGCTCACTACACTTGAGAAGATGAGCAATTTATAGTTTCTAAAAATCTATTTGTCACTAGTGTTCATCTTTACATGAGAAAACCAGAAATCCAATATTGCTAACATTAAACAAATAGTAAAACAACATGTAATACAACTGTCTTGATAAAAATGTGATGTTGTGCACATATTTTGTCAATATAAGGTATGCAATCAGAACCTTAAGATTTGGAATCCTTAAGATTTGGTATCTGGTAATTTAATTACCAGATAACAAATGCTACCATTTTGTTTACTGTTTGTTCAATTTTAAATATATTGTGAGCCCTTCTTGGTACAAGCACTGGAAATTATTATAAGCAGTAAATGTTATTGTTCAATGGATCCGACGGCAGTATGTATCAGTCTTTATCAAATAACAATTCTGAATTTGTGACTACTGCTGCCCATTCATATTCTTCACCCATGCTGTAGCACAAGGGCAAGCACACTAAGCAGAAAGTCATTATGCATAGCTGAACATATTCCATCCCATTTAAATTGATAGCATCATAAAAATTGAATGGTCCTTGTTGAAACATTGGGTGAATCAACATGACCAGTTTCTGTTTCTCTTCCAGTTTAATTTCTGTGTCCTGTTACCTGACCATGGCCTACTGGGGACCATGCCCTTTTTTCTATCAACCATGCTTATCTGGATATCAACAAGGAGGTCATTGTGCATCGGTCAGCTGGAAGGCTCTTCCTGTGCTTCTCAGCTGTAGGGAAGTGCTATGAGTTTCAGAATGTAGCTCTGTTTTAAACCAGTTTCCTATTGGTTGAATCCAGATAAGACTGAATTCCAGAAGGAAAAGGCCTAGAGCACACGGATGCAATATGAGCCCTTTAACGGTGAGAAATAACACTGACGCGTTTCAACTCTACTGCGCCTTCGTCAGTTATGTAAAAAAAGAGTCATGTTAGGTAAAGATGCTTTACATAAATGATGAAGACGCAGTAGCATCGAAACGCGTCAGTCTTATTTTGCAGCAATAAAGGGTTCATATTGCATCCATGCACTCCAGACCTTTTCCTTCAGGAATTCAGTCTTATCTGGACTCAACCAATAGGAAACTGGTTAGAACATAGCTGGTTTTGATGAGAACACGAGTGATCACATGCCTGGAATCCCCTGTGTGTCTATGTCAATGAGATGGCAGTCCGTTCTTATTAAATAACTTTTTTTTTACCGAAACATTTCACTCCGTATTTCTGCTTTATAAACCGAGACACATGGCAACCAGCATTACCTTCAAGATTTAGAGTCACACTTGATTACAGCAAACATTACTACGTTTTTTCCTAGTGAGATACCTCCCAGCCGTAGTATAAACACACAGTCATGCATTTTATATAATTCTGCCTGACATGTATATTATTGTAATTCTATGGCTCATAAAATATTTGTCTTCACTGAAAATGTTCCCACAGTCTGACAAAAGGTTACATTTCTTTATACATTCAGATACATTAGAGATACATTCCATATAAATGTGAACATAAAACATGTCTTTTCTACAAACTGCTATAGATTTACAGGTTTAAATTGTAAATTTTATGTTCTTACTGCCACTGAAGAGGAACTGCTTTAAAAAAAAAGCTCAACAATGATTGGCTGGATTTATTTTCTTGTTTTTTTGCACTCCATACTCAAACTGTCTTATTCAAATAACCTGTTTTATTTACATGCGTTTTACCCCTTAAAGGTGGTGCAGTCAGATTCCCCCTTTATCCCCCCCGCCCCTCCTTTTTTACACTTGCATAGCTCTGAATCAATACTAGGCCCAGAGGAGAGACTACTGGCACTGTTATAATATCAGCATTGTAGGGGTGACAGATTCAATCCTGCAGAAGCCCCTTGAGAAATCCTGTTATCTCCTATTTATACAAGCAGAGAGCTGAAATAAAGGGTAATTAGTGTTTTTTATTTTGTATGTTCGAACACTGAGAAAGGCTGTGCAGTTGAACAATGGTTAGGATAGATCTCATTTTTATATAAATCCACAGCTCTGTAAGCCAGTTATCTTTTATATCAGTTATCATGCCGTGCTCAGGAGCTGGAGCCCCACACATCATGCCCTTTTCCCTTTCATCCCTTGTACAGATATCTACAGCGTACACTATGTGCGTTATCATGAATTTACGAGACATTGTGTTTTAGACTTGCGGTATGGCATGAGAACCTTAGCTAATTGAAAGAACATGATTCGGTATTAGGCGACATGCACACTGAGTAATTAGCTTGGAATTGTCTGTAATTGCAGTATCTCATCTTTTCTGTACACGTTTTTGACCACGCTTTCCTGTTGTATAATGCAATGTGAAGAACCCTTCACAGCAGGCGCGTGCACAGATAGACACCAACATATGCTGAAGCATATGCCCCCTGCCATGAGACAGCAAAAGTGCCCTATTGGCTGCAGCATTTTTTTTTAAAGCACAAGACAACCCCCAACCCCTCCCCCTCCCCCTCCCCCTCCCACATCTGATTTTCAGCATATGTCCTCCAAAGAGTCTGAATGGCCCTGCATCACAGGACAGGGACGAATCACATTACATACACTTTTTCCTTAGTGGCCGTAATTTACACATTAATATGGCCTTCTGCTCTTTTGTTTTAAGTGGCTACCCTCCCGTGTTTTGACATTTCCTTTTCTTAATAGCTATGCTTAGTGAATTGCGTTCTATTTACTGCGTCGCATAGTGTATCTCTGTAGCCACTGTCTTGATTGTAAATGCATGAGAATACATTGCAGGAAATATACTAGCCGCTTTGTACTTTCTCCTTGACAAAGTACACAGCACAATGTCAGAACAGAAAAGTCAAGTGAAAAGCACATCTCTGGGGTATTCAGACCCCGAGCTTGCAGATATTGTCTTTGAATCCCTTGTCTTAACATTTCAGCTGCTACAGCGCAGTCTGTAAGTATTTGGACAGTGACACAATTTTTTGTTATCTTGGCTCTGTACTCTAGCACATTGAACCTGAAACAATGGATATGAGGCTAAAGTGCAGACTGCCCGTTTTGATTTGAGGGTATTTACATCCATATCGGGTGATCTGTGTAGGAATTACAGCCCTTTTTTATATGTAGTCCCCTCATTTTAGCAGACCACAAGTAATTTGACAAATTACTTGGTTAGAGATCCTTTGCATTCAATGACAGCCTGAAGCCTGTGATCTCTTTCTATTTATTTAATGAATCGTTCGATTTATTTAAAGGCCATATTTTTTTGCCATTGAATCACATAGCCTGTCACCAGCCTGTATTCATTTTAGTTAACATATTGGATTATGAATGGCTTCTGTACTGAATATCGTCTTGCATGTGAATCGAGTCAAATACACTGAAGGCCCATTAACAGTGAGATGTGTGCTGTCTGCTTTTCTGAGTAATGCAACCAATGAAAACAGCATGGAAGGCACATAATTGTAACACATTCTTTGTTTTTGCTCACTGACCAGAAAGGTGAGCAAGAGGACCATACTGCAGGCCGAGAGAGCGGTCAAATATTATCAAAGCTATACAACACGTTACTTTTCATGTTGTGTTCACAGCACAATAAAATAAATAAATAAATGAATAAAATCCCTGCTCATCCTTCTTTGCTTCATGATGAGAGCATATTCATTGTTATGTCCATGAAAACCTATGGCTGCAAATATTCTGACATATGGCTTAATGTGTTTGAATCCACAGGCACTGTGTAGGCTATGTTAATTTTTTTTTTTAAACCATCTCTTCTTCCAAAATGTAACAAATAAGCCTGCAATACTCACTCTATATGGTTTGCACAAAAGCTGTTTGTGTGGACCAAGACATTGATGTGCCTGAAGAATCGAATAACTATGAGCACTGGAATATTCATATGTGGAAAAGCCTGTAAGAACATGGATGGATTAAAAATCCATTAAGCAATGATCGAGTTCTTGACAATTATGAAACTGACACAGACAATGTACATTATCTATGAAAATGACACAGGGACATACCTGAGAAGATAAAAAAGTAATTAAATAAAATAGAGCAGGATATGAATTTAATTATCTGACAGGCAACATATATCGGGACATAGGATACACTTACATGTGAGAAAGAAAGTTGTCCTGATATGGATATGGTACAAATATGAATATTCTGAAGAGGTTTTATGAATGCTATAAAATGCACATATCAGCAGTATGGGTTACTGTGGAGGGTTATGATTATGAATCTTAGGAAGTGGAACTACACTACCCCATCATCCTGAATGTGTGTGTGTGTGTGTGTGTGTGTGTGTGTGTGAACACAAGGTTGTAAATGCATGTTCTTTTTTTTAAAAGTTTTTTTCCAATAAAAGACAGTATAGACAACAAACCTCAAGATAGAACTATCTCTGATCATACTTGAAAAGCATCGTAAAAGTGTCTGGCCTGGTGACCATTGTGATTCTGTGTGGCCCTTCATCTATTCAGGCCAAAACTCCGTTTGCTGCAATCAGAGTAAGGAACTGCTAAGATTTTCTGTTAAATTCCACAAAAAGCCTTGGTTAAATAATGGATGCATTACGTAGCGGGTCATTTGTTTTAAGACACTGCAGAAGTATATACAGAGAAATAGCTAGTTTTTTCTTTCTTTTTAAAGATTTTAAGTAGAATGGATTGTGAATGGTGAAACAATTAGAGAGATAATAGCTGCACTTACACCCATAAATGTCAAAAGCCAACTAAAAATACATTCAAAAGATGGAGTAAGCGCAATTTGTGTTTTCCAGCTAGGTGGGAATACACTGAATGTTCCAAATATCTGGGGACGTGAGAGCACTCAAGAAACAAGCAGTTTGTCAATGGGCGGATGTGATTATAGAGACCCCTGCGGGAAAGGGCTGGTGCAGCAGGCTAGTTCGGTAAACACTGCCACGCGCCGTGGCAAGAACCCGTAGTGGAACGCACTGTACTACAGCGTGCAGAACCGAAGAGCGGCATTCGCATTTGCGCTGTAAACTGCGACATTCAGGACATTAATTCATCTTGTATCGTTAACGCTTCAAATCTCTAATACTATTCGTTTTGGTGGACTAACTGATCTGTTGTATCCCGGTCAATGGAATTGCAAAGACGAATGAACGGATCATTATTTTCCTATTGGCATGTGTTGCAGTCACAATCGCATCTTTCTAAAAGTTAATTTCACATCAGACAGACAGCAATTTTATTTTAAAAGTCAGAGTAACTTGAACAACGAATTCGAATGGTATTTCCTCAGAAACAGAGCAAACAAAACAAATAACGGGTACAAGGATGTGCCACGCATTCTTCATGGAGCTAAGATGAGAGTTGTCCAAGGTTCTACATCGTGTGGAAGCTGTGATTCAAACCTGAAATTCGGGAGTATCCCGAGCAACGAGCCTCTTGGAGTGTCTGATGCTGGACCCACGAAGGTCCTGACGCAGTCCAGTGAAACTAAATTTAGTTGAAACTGCAACCTCGTAACGGCAGTTTTCACTCTTCGTTGGTTGTGGACAGGCAGCATTGCAAACGCATGGACGTTACGACCCGGTGGACGACAACTCTCACTCCTTTTGGAGAGGAAAGGGGCCATTTCGATCAGTGCTGCGTGTTTTCTGCCAGAATGCGTTGTACGGAGCCGGGTGCACACCCTTTCACTCTACTGTCAAACTTCTGAAGAACTGCACAGTATAGAAATTCGCCTCAAAATGGACTAGAATATCACACATGTAAAGGGATCATGTATTTTTTTATTCTTGAATGTACAGTTGTTTTTCCAATATGGACAGAATGCAATAAGAAGAATGATATAAGAGTGGGTACAGTGGAATCGTTGGTGATGGAGACTTTAGGCTTTAACTTTTGTGGAAAATGTGAATGAAGAGTTTTTTTTAAGCAAACGGAAAGCGCCACCGGCCACTGAAACGCTTCTACACATTTATTTCACTGCATCTGCTGTGACCTGTGTCACAGTGAAACAGTGGACTGGAAGAGAGTTATATGTGGAAAAGATGTCCAGGATATCGACATTCTACCGGGAAGACATACCTCTGTTTTAGCGATGTCGCTCTTTTATTTATTTCTAAAAAAAGAAAAGGCTCTTTGATAATTCTGTAGATAGTGCTTCACATCAGACGTAGGATTAGACTGTCGTGAGGGATGGAGCGCTCTAGTCAGTTCAAGCCGACGCCCGCGATTTACGGAGGGCTGCTGAATATTTCAACCAACGACACAAATGCGAACTACACCTCAAAAGTGGAGGAAAAAGACGCAAATCTCGTTTTCCAGGCAGGCTTAGCGGTAACCCTGTCAATTATAACTTTTGCCACAACATTATCAAACGCTTTCGTCATTGCTACAATTTATCAGTCCAGGAAGTTGCACACTCCAGCGAACTTTCTTATAGCCTCACTAGCCGTCACCGACCTTTTAGTGTCCATTTTGGTGATGCCCATAAGCGCATTGTACACGGTAACTCACACATGGACCTTGGGCCAAGTGATATGCGACATTTGGTTGTCTTCGGATATCACGTGTTGCACAGCATCAATTCTTCACCTCTGTGTAATTGCCTTGGATCGTTACTGGGCTATAACGGATGCAGTCGAATATTCAAAAAAGCGCACATCAGCGCGCGCGGCGGGGATGATTGCTACCGCTTGGGTGATTGCTATCTCCATCTCTATGCCACCCTTGTTCTGGCGTCAGGTCAAAGCGGGGGAGTTGACCAGCTGTGATGTAAATACAGACCACATTTTCTACACTATCTATTCAACGTTTGGGGCTTTTTATATACCCACTCTGCTGCTTATTGTTCTCTATGGTCGGATCTACGTTGAAGCCCGAAAACGGATCTTAAAACAGTCGCCCAAAAAAACAGGGAAAAGACTTACTTCAGCTCATTTGATCACAAACTCGCCGGGATCCGTGGCGTCTACGACGTCTCTGACCTACGGTACGCACGAATCCTCCTCTTACGATACAGGTTCCTCCATCAGTGCAAATCAGGTTAAAGTGACCGTGTCCGATGCACTTTTGGAAAAGAAGCGAATCTCCGCTGCCAGGGAGAAAAAGGCGACTAAAACTTTGGGAATAATATTGGGCGCATACATAATATGCTGGTTGCCCTTCTTCATTTACACGTTATTGGTGTCTATATGTACAACCTGCACTTTCTATCAAGAGTTATTTGACATATTCACGTGGCTAGGTTACCTTAACTCTTTAATCAATCCCATCATTTATACAATGTCCAACGATGATTTCAAAAAGGCTTTTCACAAGCTCGTACGCTTTAGGTGTTGTAGATCTTGAGGTACCGGTAAAGCGCAACGTGAAACAAGCTACGGCTACCAAAATCGTCTCCTGATGTAATGGTCCACAAAATCTTTGTTATGTGATCCTGATAAACATAAAACATTGTCAAAATATGTTCATTATTTCCTGTTAAACTTAAGTGTATCACTACAATTCTAGCTTATATCACGGTAGCAAACCATTTTGTGGCTAGTCTACTGCCAAAGCCACTGCTTAGAAAACTTGCGCAAATTAAAAACTGCATCTCTGCATTCTGCATTCCAAACGACAAGATGTACTTCACGTATTGTGTTTGAGTCCTTTCTAAAACGGAAACACAACGTTAAGCAGCAAGATATTGCTATGGAGAGAGGCTTTGAGCATATACACAAGCTTAAAGCTGTCAGTGGTTTGGGTTAAATATAACAGTAAACAGCAGTCTCTCAGACAAAATATTAGCTACTTTATACACAGCTAAAGTGTATTTATTTATTTATTTATTTATTTATTTATTTATTTATTTATTTACCAGAAAGCGCAATTCTGTGAAAGGGCTTGGCACCGATTAATTGACTTCACAATGCAAAAGAAATAGCCAGTTTCTGAAGCCCTATAATTTTGTGCGTAACGCAAGTTCTGGTTTGTCTAAGAATTATCTAATATCAATAGTAATGTAAAATCCGATACAAATGGACATTCATATTGACGTTGCAGAATCAATGCAGCCAAGCAATTAACCATTCCTGAATGACAAAAAGCATACTCGTCAGCGACGTAGTATGATACATGTTGCAGTTCAGCTGCAAATGCCCATTGATCATTCTTAAATAGTTAAACTCAACATTATCGTATTATTAATGACGGGCTGTAAAAACAGACTTGATTCAACCCTCAAGAGACATTTCGTGTTCACAGATTGGAGACTTCGCTTCTATCATTTACTACCAAATTAACTGTTTCATAACTGATTATTAATATCCAACATGGCTTAAAGCAGTGTAATTGTTTATATAATTTATATAGTTTGTGTTTATTGTAAATGTATCAATATGTATTATATTTACTTACATCGTCATACACCCATATTAACTAAATTATACGATTTTCTTAGCGACTAAAAAATCAATAAAATAGACATTCGTGGATGTAGCCAATTATTGAAGTCTGCCACCCGTTGATTGGCATATTTTAATAATAGAATTGTTTATTGAGTATAAACTTGCACAATCTGATTAGATTGTTTTATTTCACCTGCTAAAAATGATGGTCTATAGATCATAATGTAGCCTATTCAGAAAATAAGGTTATGTCAGAATGAGTCGAATGGAGACTAATTATGAGCTTGAGTTAGACAATTTTCAGCAGCTCCAGTAGTGTAATGACAAAAACGAATATGCCTGCAATTTATTGCGAAATATCACACAAAAGTTAAGTAGGAAACAAATAAGATGTGGGCTAGCACATCCTCCCATGAAAATGACTTACTAGTTGTATTATGGATAATGTGTACCAGAGGTAGGAATTTAAAGGATTGAAAACATGTTTTTTATGCAAACCTAATGTGTAAATTGAAATGTATGTACAGTAAAATATATGTATGCACGTATGTATACATTCATGTATTAATTTCTCAGTTTCATTTATTTTTGGGCCCAACTTATTAATTGTTATTTGGAAATGAGTGGTTGTGTGGACATTAAGCTAAACAGGATATCAACCTTTAAAGGATATATTTCTGCAAAGGCAGAATTATTGAGGCCAGATCTTTAACTTGACCTGTTGATCAGAGAATGGCAAGATATGTATCCCTTTTTCTCTTACTGTACTAGTTTCAGTTTGTTGCTTGCTGTTTGCACAATGTAATTACGATATGCCAGCCTTCATATGTGATTGTGCAAGAGCTACATATCTGGAAAACAGTCGTAATGTACTCTGATTCCCATGATAGAAATTGTCAATCCACCTGCATTACTTAGTTCTGAAAAGTGGTATAAGATGAAAAAAAAAAATTCATGACTTAACATTTTATTAGAGGGGTAGTTGCAGCTGATATGACCAAAAGTGTGCCTAAATCTACGACAGGAATACTACATGTGTTCAATGACACAGTTTGCCATGGAAATGTGTTCTGGAACACAGAGAGTCGCAGTGCCCATGTAATGGAAACCATCTTTCATGCAAGGTCTGCTGTACAATAAAGGCTTCTCTGCACACATGCAACCGTGCTGTGAATTGTGGGTTAAGTTCCCTCCAGATGGAGCTTAAATTGCTGCTGCTGTGAAAAGATACAATAAATAAAACCTGACCTGAAAACATTTCTGAGGAATTTGGCCGTTTTGTTGGAGAAAGCGCATGATAGTGAGAATGCACTCACACGCACGCATGCACGCTCGCATGCACGTACACACACACACAGGTTTACAGTAAGGCCATCCAGAAACAATGGGTGGATAGATCAGGAAAATTATGTGGTGCTTTAATGGACATAAGTACTTAGGCAAAGTTGAACATAAGTACAGCATGTTCTGGGAAGGCTCATTATGTACAGTAGAGATTACATATATCACACAGATGGCAAAGGAGTCATCTGTATGACAATAAGTCAAAAAATATAATCAAACAAGGATTTTTTTACAATTTGACATTGACTTTCTACAGGTCTCATCTAAGACACTATTAATTTATAAGGTGATTTTAGATTAAATTTAACTTGAACAGAGACCCTTGAGTTTGAATGACCTGACAAAATTGCTTTTTCCTTTTTTTGAATACTACACATCTCTAGAACATTTCTCAGCCTTTTGCATCTTTTCTCACTTTGTGCAGATTCAAATGGTTACTTATTCTTATTATTTGATTGCTTCAGTCAACCTTTTATGGAATCAGGACAAATGGCACTATAGAGGTTCTGTCCATGATAAACTGGCATGGCATATTTTTCTGGTTGGCTTATTACAGCACAATTGTTCTGTGGTTATTGGTTAAAAAAAAAACCTTGGGGCAGCAAATGTTTGGTTCATGACTGGTCATGACGTCTACATACATGCAGAGGAAAAATCTTATTAGACCAAATGTTATGGCTAAATTAAATGTATCGTATAGGAGAGCTATAGCTATTGCTAGGACCACCAGTTTGTCTCCCCTTGTTTTCTTGCATTATACTTCAGTCCTCCGCGAGCTATTGGTTGTGATAGCCTTGTGATAGGTTAGGATATCTGATTCTCAAACAATTATTTAATTTGCACCACCTCAATAATCTAAGTTTATAAAATAATTCAGCCATTAATTCAGCACAGATGGTGATTGACAGCAAAGTTTACAAGTGACACTCCTATGATAATTTTCGATTACTTACTACCACTGACATACTGCAGCTTTTTAAAATGTTTTACAGGGGCATGATTGGTTTTCTTAGAAGCAGTGGGGAAAGCTAATCAAAAATGAGGGCAGTTATGTAACATTTAACTTGCACACAAAAACTGAATACAATTTTTAAATTAATAATTCAACTAATTAAATAATCACAGCGAATCATCTTGAATCCTGGAGAGCCACAGAATATGCTGGTTTTTGTTTTTTCCTTAAGATCAGCAACTGATTCAGATCCCAGAAACCGGGTAACCTGAGTTAACTGTGCAATCAACTGCTATAATTGATCAGTTCCTGTGCTGCTCAAGTTCTAAGTAACAATGAGAGCAAGCAGACCCTGCAGCTCTTCATGACCAGGAGTGCAAACCACTGGCTCAAAGACATGCTTTTGAAACTTCCATCCATGTTTACTTTCCTTCCTGACTCTCCCCATATTAGATCAACTAATTTAAAAAAAATAAATCTCTCAATTAGAAACTCAATTGTACACTTAGTCACTTGACTGTGCCTTTGGAGTGCCTATGGGGACTCCTGGAAGCTAACCATTGAAATACAAGTTTAAATCCCTGCCAGTCACATGGTTGAGACAAGCTGGTGGCCCTAGCTATAGCGAACTACCTGCCAAAAGAATCTGTCTAATTTTCAGTGTCCAGGCTGTATTTTCAGGGTGACAAGTTGACTTGTGTTCCAAGTAAGCTATGCCGTGCCAAGGGAACAGTGTGGGAATGACAGCTATGTCCAAATCATAGATGAGGAGAGATGCAGGTGGGTAATTGGTTATGCAGGTGAAATTAGTCATATTCTGAACGGAGATCATTCAAGTATTCTCATTGGCAGATTATTTATTTACAAGGTTGCTGGAACAAAACTGACAAGTAATATATAGATTAATGTAACATATAAACGGCTGACAGCTAATTTGCTTCATACTTTTGAAAACCAAGGTTATTGTCATTGGGACTGCTTTATTAATTGGGTGAGAAAAACACATTTATGAAAATGGAAATGACAAAGTACAGCACAAGTACAGACTCTGTGTTCTGGAGTGAGTGATAATTTGTGTCTAAAGGGGAGAGAGAATGGAAGCAATATTTTAATCAGTGGGCATATAAAAGGCTCATATTAAAATCCTGCAGGCTGTACCATATGGTTATTGAATACTTTTGATTCAATAATATCCTCTTTGGAAAATGAATCTAATGTAATTATTGGGATCACTGGGATTGAAATTCATATTCATCTTCCGGAAACTCCTTTCTTGGACCATGCTGAAAAACAAACGGTGGCAGGTTGCAAACAAATATAACTGAAAAATACACTAAAATACTTCTTTAAAAGTTTGGAAAAAAAAGATGCATTTATGTGTGTATGAGAGTATGTCCTCATGGGATTTTATTGTGACTGTTTTAACAGGGATTTATTGAGTCATCAGTGAGAATGTGCAAAGCCATATTGGGGGGGGGGGTGGGGGGGTGGGGGGGTGGGGGGCTCGTTGTACAGAGATTTCCTGTTATACTCAGACCCAGTTTAATGAAATGAAACCAGGCTGAGATCTCTTAGGTCTTAATCTCTACACTCAGAACCCCAAATGCACAACACCATACCCTCATATCAAGTCAAAGTGATAAGGGCATGAGATACACTTCTACCGCCCTGCTGACTTATTCACATTAACAATGCAAAGAATTCTGAAGAAACACTTCAAAACACTACCCATCTTACATAATAATGATCATAATTATACTCTAAGGAGAAAAAAAACAGCAATGAGGAGAGGAGAAAGAACAGAGTCTTCTCATTCATTTTGTGAGGATGTCGCCAAACCTGTCACCAGAATGTAATCCCATTGTCTCATGGAAATGAGGCTTTCTTTATCAATTTTGATCATATAATGATTAAATGATATGTTCTTTGCCCTACTTACTGATCAGGTGATGTGGAGATGGAGTATTGAGGTCTCAAAGGGGTGGGCCAGTATGTTCTGGGTTTTGTTCCGCCTGATTGAAGTCAGGCTGGTTTCAGGAGTGCCCAGACGGTCAGACCCATATTCTTTACACAACATGTGGAACAATGAACAAGGATTTCAGATGAACCATATGTAAACCGCTGTAAGACAATTTCTCCCTCTTTTATTTGTAGCAAACGGTTCATAATGACACATGGACTTGTCCAAACAATGCATGTAATGTGAATTTTTTTATTTGAAAGCAAACATAGAAACTCAATTGTTTCATTGAATGTGAATCGTTATCTCTGTCACATGGTAGGGTTGTGTAACATTTGGCTACATTTTGAGAACCCCTGCACAAACACTAAGCTTTCTATATTGCTCTTGTCAGATGGAACTATGAAATTCTGGACAACATGGACACTTTGTTTTTATTGGAGACAGTTAGCCTACTTTATCTGTTTTAATCACTTCACGCTCAAATTATATCTCAAGTTACTGCAGTACAACGCTGAACTTGCTTGCTGTAAAGATAAAAGTCTGTGGAAGTTTTCTCAAGAGCTCTTATTGCCATAGAGTTATTTGTAACACTCGAGCCCCACCCCTCACTGATAAGTTCATGTATTTCTGTACCGAGCTGAAACATAGAACGAAACAGCAAAAAAACAATATTTTCTGGGACATCAGTACATTTTGAAAACGATGTACATACAAGCCGTAGTGACATGTATTGCCCTTACAACATATGCCTGTCACTCGACAGAGTTAATCCACATAATCATGCAGGGTATGTTCTCAGTTTTTCCCAACATGCTGACTTACATTTATATAAATTTTGATTCTTCCAGAACATCCAAAGGGGATTAAAGATTATGTAACATAAACATGAAATATACTTTATTCATAACCCAGCACAGTTTTATCATTTTGAAAACCTATTAAAATCAGTCATTGCTTTTCTGCAGTGTAGAATGCCAATCAGCTCATTAGCATGTCTCCGCAATGTTAAAGCATCTTCACTGGAGAGGCCTAAGACAGCTTTGCTACACTGATGAAATTGCAAGGCTGAAGCATGGAAATGCTTTATCTCCAGGTAAATGGAATGCGTGCAATAAAATACTGCTCCGTATTGTGATGCTGTCAGCAATTAGGCAACCATTGCTAGCTTCCTGTTACTCAGTTTTTGCTTGTAATAACACACTGGATCGGCACACAGACAAGCTAGCTAATTTAAAAATATGCTTTTCTGTCCATGCATAGTTCACACAATGCAATGGTCTCTGACCTCTGTAAATCCTGAATACCCCATTGGTAGAGCAGTGAAAATTACATGCATACAATATAAATAATAATTATGCTATTAGGAGAATCTTACAAGGTCTTACAAATTTTTATATAAATTCATTCTCAGAGTTGCGACAAGCAAGATAGAGTTTTTTTTTGGAGTGACAGGAGCAACCAGCATAGCTGGCACCCCAAAACAGAAACGCACTGCAAAATACAGGATGCTACGCAGCACACAAATACAGGAGGTCAGGACAGATAACTCTATAATTGCACGAGTGTCCATAAGAATATCAAGCTGGGTCAAGAGTAGCCACGCATATATGAACAGGGTATCTGGGTGCCTTTGAAGCTCTTTAAAATGCATTCGTCAACTAAACGTGAAGCTTCATGTAAGAGCACATAGTGTTACACGTGTCTCTTGAGATGAGGTTCGATCACCGAATCAATAATCTCCGTGATGTGTGGCCATTTCTCACGCGCATTTTAAGAATCCTCACCAGCTGCGAGCATAAAGGGGCTTTCCTGATGGGAAATAACCCCAATCACAGAGGTGCTACAAACTACTTAGTGGTGTAAAACAGCTTGTTTACCACATGAGCGATGTGCTCATTTTGCTTTCTAACAGGCAATCAAGGCTCTTCTTTACGGTCTCTAAAGTCCAATATACTACCAGCCAGCGGAGCATGACCCTTCAGTGCAGCTCAGAATAAACACATCTGAGAACCATATGGTATTCACAAATGCTACAGTATGACACCTGTTCTGCTACTGTACCTGGACTGTATTCAACTACTTGAAATGGTGGAATATTTTAATAGTGTGCAATATCAGGTGTTTCACAATACTGTATCTCTCTCTCTCTCTCTCTCTCTCTCTATGTCTCTCTCTCTCTCTCTCTCTCTCTCTCTCTCTCTCTCTCTCTCTCTCTCTCTCTCTCTCTCTCTCCCTCAAGCTAATTACAAAAGTGGCTTAAAAATGGGAAATAGATTTCAAAATGATAAATTCATAATTTCTCAGCAACTGTCATTTAAGCCATCTTATTTTTCAAGCACAGGACTAAATCTGCACATGGCTGACCTTTTCTGAAGAACATGCGGAGGCACCGGGTTGCTTCGCCAGCCTCCACTGTGAGTGTGCGATGCTGACAGCGATTTGGCTGTGCTGAGTCTGCTACAGGTCACACACCACAGCTCTGGGGTTCATTGGCGGGGGTGTGAGGCATGAGGGAGGTGGTTGGCTGGGAGGGATGGCGAGGGGGTGGCGGGGGGGGGGACAGGTGAGAGCATATATTCACCACACATTGATAGGTGCAGCTTGGTGGAGGGCTCAGAGGAGACAGGGGAAGCTCCAGGGAACAGAAGTCGCGGCTTGTTTATAATGTTAAATTCGGTCTTATTTACTGCTAATGCCACAGCATTCTCTTTCTACACGGCTGGACTTTAACAGCTTTTTTTTTTTTTTAAAGAAAAAAGAAACCTTATCTCCACAGGGTATACTCCGTCGTTAAAATCCATCGGACGGAGGGTCTTATGAGGTGACGGAGAGAGTGTTGTTGGCGAGCCGGATTTCTAGGGGGGTGACTGAGGGATGGAAGAATTCCTCAAATTCTGGCAAGTTTCGCCTCGGATGGGACCCGGCACAGCCGTAATGAGACCTGTGCACTCAGCATCCCTCCATTTGGCACACAGAACGAAATGTGTCTATCTCTTCCCTGGCATCATTTCTCAGCGGGCACTCTCCTCTCTCAGCGCTGTATCGCTGCCTGGCTGAATGAGGGCCCGAGAGTTACTGCAGATTACTGTCCATTTACTTGTTTTCTAGCGCGCCCTGCATCATTTTTCCATCGTGGAGAAAGTTACGGAGGTGAGAGATCATGCTGAGGACATCGCACCGGAAAGCTCTGGGAATTTTAACCCTACCCCTTCTTAGTTGATCATTTTATGGGCTGCCTTCTTTTGCTGTTTTGCATGGTTCGTTCTTCTACAGGTCTCTTTGTCCAACAGGAATAAAATTAAACCTCCACCGATTTAATATCAGTGTCATCAGTTGCCGTGTTGTGGTGGAGTCTTCAGAATAATTGCATTCCCACACATGAAGAAGATATCCATACCCAAGGAGACATCCAGCCTTTGAATATATATTATTCTATAATTCCAACCGTTTGTGCTAATGTGGGATTATAGTTGGCTGCTCCTTTAAGAAGTTCTGGGTTTCTCTTGGTGATGAAGTGATGTAGATGAGGGAGAGCTGTGCTACATTGTTACACACTTGTGGGAATTGTACCACAGTGCTGTGAATATGTAATGCTCCTGAAGTTGGGAGTAAAGCTTATAAGAAGAGCTACTGCACTAGAGTAAAGCTTATAAGAAGATGGCTAGCTAGCCATACAACTTACAAGTTCTACCCTAGCCTTACAGGAACCTTAAGGAACAAGGTATAAATCAGGTTTGAAAGTACTCCGCAAGCTCAGTATCCTTTCTTCATTTGTCTGGTCATTGTAACGCAGCGGTAAGGTCAGACAAAGGCTGCGGGTGGTTAACCACACTATTGTATTAGCCTAATGCTGGACCTGTGAGCTGTCGAGAGCGGTAGCCCCCCCACGTAGTTTCATGCTCGCAAATCCGGCCAGGTTATTGCCTCGCCAAGTGAAAGCGAAATGCCAAATTAAATCTAATTGTGGGAAATAAATCTGGTCCTCTCACTTTGAAAAGGTTAGAATGTTTGTATGGTTCTCAAGAGCTCATTGTGTTTAATCAAATATGTGGCCTTTCGTGGGTTATTTTTTTTCCTCGGTGGACCACCCCGTGGAAACGCTGTCAGAGGAATGATGCACTTGACTGCCATTCTCCTTGTCTATACTGAGAAAATCTCACAGACTAAAATGTATTAGCCCCACACACGCGCGGAAAGGAAATCCATTTAAATCATCTGACTACATTGATTCGATTTGAAATGTCATCTCGTTCTGTCGGTGAAATGTCGCTGAATTATATTTCTTGTATTGTGCTGCTGATGGTGAAATTCAAATGCTCACCCTCATGACCTCAATATTTGACAGGGCTACAATGGGATTCTCCCCCTTCTGCTTATAAAGCTTCAACATGACATTAAAAAGGCACGCTACAGTATTCATGGAACTGCTGGCATTAATGGTGGGTCAATCACCAGAAGGATTTCTATTTTCCTCATAATGTGTATGATCGAGGCATAATGTCTGTCATTTAAATAAATAAATACGGTTAACTCTTTCTTTCTAAGCCACAAGCACTTCATCCTTGTCTTCTTATTTCCATTTCCCATTATCTTCCTTTTTGGTATAGTACTATTTTTACTAGTTTAGTAAAAAATAACAAAAAATAAATAATTATTATATCAAAATCTGTCCAGTAATATATTATATCATTTTGTAACCCATAAAGCCTTGCATTTAAGTAGGAACATGACTTTGAAATTCTGCTGTGCTCATTATCATTTGAAGAAGACCTCGTCACATAGTTCTTTTGTAAAATGGCACTTGTAAAATGGTTAGTTCATCAGACATTAACTGTGGGCACTATACCTGTATCAAATTGTAGTGCAACACCACAAGTGTAAAAAAAAAGGCAGAATTGCCTGACATGGGGGGGGGGGGGGGTATTGGGGTGTCTCAAAAATGGCCTCCATGGAGTTCCGGATGCTGTGGGTATGACTTGCGATCAATCATTCACGGCCTAAAAAGGACAAAGCCTGCACAAATCTTCCATGGCTTTGTGCTGCTATTTGACCACTACACTGGCAAGCATCACTTTATCTAGCACATGCTCAGTGGTGTGTACAAATGTCCCGGAGGATCCATGGTTGCAGCTTGGTTATTTCACCTCAAAATAAACTGTGATACTCTGAACACCATTCTCAGCGCAGCGATGATCAAATATCTCTGGCGCTATGTAACTATCACAAATCCAATACTCTTTCACTTCTCTTCTATTGATTTTCGGAATGATTTATCAAGTCAGAGAAAGGAATTCCTCTCATTGCAATCATCATTATTCTCCTCACTGGTGGGGCCATTTGAAGGATGTGTCCATTTCACGGCTAATTCCAGAAATAAATACGTCCTCAGTGATTCATGAAACGCATTGTTGCGACGGGCCAACGGTTTCGCAGGTGTCAGGCCGGAGGAAAAGAAATTGCACTGTGTTTTCCTACTTCCTTACCTCATCAGTTTCCGTATAGGTATCCTGCCCTGCCCTTTGCTAATGCTGTGGTCTTGCAGAGGGGAAGCAAGGCTGTGCTGTGCATTACTGAGGAGGGCTGTGTCGGAAAAACGACGTTCCTCACGCGGGAACGGCCGTGAAAGCCAATTAGGTCCAAGAACAGACCATTTCGTTCAGCATTTGAATTTGTAGCTGGTCCGCGTGTTATTTCAGAGAGTGCCCCCACAATTTTACCCCCTGTAAACGAGATCTTTTAGGAGAAGAATAACTGCAAGACATGCAAGGGAACACCACTTAAGAGGTCGATAGAATTTATTTAGCGAGGAGGGATATCTCTGTTTATCACACCAAACTCGAAAGTATTCTCAAGATTTTCTGACCAAATATCGTGTGCACTGAGAACTTTTTTCTATTTATGTTATAGCTCATATTTATAGGTTATGTAAAATTGTCATATGTGCAAATGAATATATGGAAAAAGAGTAATAGTGTTTTCATGCGAGAAAAACATCAAAAAAGTAATTGCACAATCTCCTGAAAAAGTTCTCATTTATTCACACTCGAGCATTCAGAATGTTCCAGTTTCTTCTTCAGTTTACATGGAAATATCAAAAAAGACGTATTCATTCAAGCAATGGATTGTTAACTTCTCCTGCTCCTCTAGATTATGTTATTTGTTTAACACCACACATGGATTGTGGCCAATCCTGTTAAAAGAGCCATTGGCTGCTAGATGTCAAGGTATGCTTTGAGTGGCTCTCTATCCCAAAAGACCGTTTGCAATTATCCAAGCCATTAGTTTCACAGAAAAAGTATGAGGGAGATCTAGAGCAGGACACAAAAACAAAAAACAGAAAGAAACACATTAAAAACATTACTTTTTACATAGTGATAAACACATACAGTACCAGCTATTGTAACCCTTTTTTTCTGTTACATCAAATACTTTTTTTTTTACCTACTTTGGCATAGTCATTTTCTGTAATTAGTAATCCCACAGTCAATACAGTTTACTGTCCATTTTTGGATATACTTTGGGAAAATGTTTTGAAATGTTGAAAATGCATTCTGGATGATGACTGAACAAGTCTGACAATACTGGGGAATGCATAATGTTACTTGTTCCCATTGAAAATATGAAAATATATTCTTAAATATGAAAATATTTACTTAAGAGCAAATGTGTGGCCATGCCTCTGCTTCGGTATATGACCATGTTGCATGCCGAGATAAATAGCGCATTGAAGTGTCGTATGCATTTACAGAGCTCGACCGAGGACAGCTGCAAACACATCAAACGCAGTACCATCTATCTGTTCCAGCCACCTGAATGCTAATACCGCTCAATAAAGATCAAATGTTTGCAGCTTTATTTAAATTTCATGGAATGTAGGGTCCCTAATGGTATTAATTTAACATTTCATTTCACTGAAATATCACTGCCGGAATTAAAGATGGTGAACGCGCTCTCAGGTCCCATTCGTTTCTCGCTCGGCATGTTGAACAGTCTCACCTCGCTGATTGCTGACTAATTGAACCGACTCAGATGAGCGGCAACGGTACCATTTCCTGTCTGCTGTGCAGCGATGTTGGATAGATTGCCCTTGAGCATGCTCCAAAGGCAGATGTCCGTATTAATTGTGAGCCATCCAGTGGCCTTTGACTCTGTGCAAGAAAAGGAACACAGACAGAATACTAGATTTGTCATTGGGGACAAGGCTCAATGTTTTTTTATTTTTTTTTTATTTACCCGGCATCCAGGAAATGGATTTTTGTACGGAGGATAACACAGTGTTAATTGACGGCACACATTAATTATGATGTCACTCAATAGGTAACCAAGTGCAACCTGGCGATTATTACTGTACCAAAGTCATGACTCGCTCAGATGATGAACAGGAGGTATGCTGATTGCTAATTCTTTGTGGCTTGCTTAGCAAAGTGATTTTAAAAATGATAAACAGATAGCTAATTGGAAGCAGAGCCACGGTAGTGGAATCAAGTAGTCCCTCTGCACTTGGTTACTGGTGCCATTTTAGGGAAGTTGCAGGGTCATTAATGAGACTCTGGGGCTTTATATATAACTTATTTTTTGCTACACTTAAGAGCTGGGGCTCAAGTACCCTTTGAATGCTGGTTCTTTAGACTTTAAAAGTACTGTCAAATAAATGCATGCATTCCTGAACATTCATCTGACAAACATCTCTAGGCATTGCACATATCATCACAGTGACATTTAGAATATTACATTACAGGCATTTAGCAGATGCTCTTATCCAGAGCGACTTACACAACATTTATATACTGAAGCAATTTCGGTTAAGTACCTTGCTCAAGGGTACAACGGCAGGGGCCTACCCGGGAATCGAACCTGCAACCTTTTGGGTACAAGGCCCAGTTCCTTACCCACTGTGCTACACTCCGTCCAACAGAGCATGCTGTTGACATGTGTAATTAGTAATCTGTTGTACCCAGATCTCAGTGAGTCACAGTGCAGCAGGACTAGACTGGCACAATAGGCTCATCTGGTGCTCTTCCCACAATATCAAAAGATAGCTTAAAACGAAACAAACAATCAATGGATCAAACCTCAAGTACTCAGTTAAATGTCAAAATGTATAAAGTAAATAAATATTTATTTACTGACTTATAACAATAGAATAACTTTTAGATTTCATAAGCTTGGACGGTGTTGGATCTTTGCCTTTTAGTTCTAGATAGTTTTTACAATTTTTTCTGCATGAATTTTCTTGGGCAATCTGTGATATCTCGATTTGGTCCAGAAATAGTCACATTTGTTCATCCCTACTACGAATCTAATGGTGGCTGCGGTCTTGAGATTCAGTCAGCCTTTGCTCTGTTCAGATCTCTAGCGTTTGGGGATCTTGTTGCTGGCACAGATATGTAGACCTGTAAAACAAAAAGCACAAGCTGTCTCAGAGGGACTGTACGCGCCCACACAATACTACATTCTGGAATGACCAGCCCTCTACACATGAATGACCTGTCTACCTTGAAATGTGTCCAACAATATTTTGGCAGTGTTATTGAACCTTTCAGTTATGAGGACACACATATCATGATCTTCAGCTGAATTTTTGAATGCCCACCTAAATATGTCTCAACCATGGCCCATTATGGAAAAAATATAGGAAGATAAAATGAACAACTGGTAAACATCAAATGGCAGAAATTCACCAATTACACAAATATATTTAACTGCCTGCTGAAAATGATTTTTTATGGAGCTGTGGACTTCTTTTGTCTGTGAGTCTCAAGCTTTTTTTTAATGGCATCATAAAACTGTCTAGATGAATGCTTATTTTTGTAAATTATTTTGTGTTGCGCTAGATTTTCATTGTCATTTTGGTGAAATTCAGTCTGGAATATCAATATTTTGAATGTATTTCAGAATATTTTCATCCCTGTTTGATTTTTTCCTCTGTCTCCAGCCAACTGTTGCCATGGTAATTGCAAGAAGCTGGTGAGACAGAATAGTGATCTCTACACATTGTACAGTCACACCCCTTATCTATTTAAAACATTGCCATATGGACCCCTGTCACCCATACTGTATTCACACATAAAAATGAATCTCGCTTTATATTTTTTTGATGTCTCATACTATTGATATATTTTGACCTTGCTAAAAAAGAGAAGACCTTAATGTATAATTGTTGGCATAAATTTGATATAATCATAAATTTGAACACTACGATTCTTCGACAGTATGTTTATTGTGTAATTTATTTATGTCAAACGGCAGCTGAAATTTTGCCAAAATAGCATCTTGTGGTTTCCCATCTGACTTTTGGAAAGATGCCCTGAAAAGAGGTACTTAATGAAATGCTGACAAATTACCATTTAAACTGCAAGAGATGGGAGACAGCATGTTCAGTGAGAAATCTCACAGAAGATTAAATAAGTAAGAAATCTCTCCAGAAAGTCAGGAGAACAGCCATGGTTTCAAAGACAAAACATATCACCACCGCTGGCTTTTAAAAGACAGCGGTGGGAACTACATGATGTGTCTATGGGAAAGACAGGATACTGCCACAAAGCATCTGGAGATTGACCGATAAATGATAGAGAAACTCTGCACTCAGATGAGGAAAAGGGAAAATATTTGCGAGAACATCGCAGCGGAAGAAACACAACCTGACCGTGTCAGTGCCTCTGAGAGTAATTGGTGGTCTGCAGCCAGTGAAATATGGTGGAATAATCCGATGGTTTGGTAAAAGGCTTTAGTCACCCCACTTCCTTTAATCCTTTCTGCTTCCTTGTGGTCTGTGACCATATGGACTCCTCTTGGAAAAGCATATCTGCTTGCAGATTGTAAAATCAGATTAAGCTGCAATCTGGTGCTCTGGTTCCACCTATTGTACACGTGCCATTGTTCATTGTTCATCATTGGCATTTCCAGATATATGTGCTAAACTGAACACAGATTCGGGATTCCATCAGACCAAATTCTTATTTTGGCCTGACAACAGTGACACTAAGCACTATTTGTAAATTTTGTATATAAATCAGGTTCATAAAATATAAACATTAAAACTTACCTTACTTAACGCACACAGGACTGTGGTCTAAAAAGCACAATTATGCACTCATCAATGAAGGCGCCTTTCATTTGTTTTTTATAGATGTACTGGTCAAAACATATGGGAATCAGGCATGCTTTGATTCTTGGAGTCTTTGCCTTGAGTCTGATTCTTCAGGGAAGTGGATCAGGGCTCCTGTAGGGCACTGTGAGGCCCCATGTGGAGCCTCTAGAGTCTTATAATCACTTCCGAGATAACATTGGTAGCTAAGCTAAGTAACTGGCTGGAGGAATCCGTTTCGCCATTTCTCAATGAAGGAATGTATTTCTTATTGAAGTATGACAGTGAAAAACCACAGATTAAAAATCGCAAAGAATGACAATGAAAAGACCAGTGTTACTTCCACGTTCAGAAGGTAGCTGCTCACCACATCCTGTTTGCCCACTCATTCTGATTAAAATAAATCAAAAATTTTAAATAACAAGTTTTCCTTTTTAAAATCATTTTGGTTTTATGTATTCATTTATTTTACAGTGCATGCACTGAGAGCTGTGGGGAGTGCAATGCCCCCCTTCTTTCCAATTTTCCGGAGAGTTCTATTCAAGGAAATGTGAAGCTTTGGATTTGATCTGGGGTGCTGCAACTCCCATAACAGCATGTGTTCAGCCATCAAATCCCATGTTGTATAATGTGCTTTTTTTTGCTGACAGCAATTTGTTGTGACCATTATTCCCAGCCAAAGACTTCTCCATCTTGAGAACATGTTTCCAAATTATCTGCTTTGTGGTGTGCACAAATTGGAATGCTTGTTTATTCCTTTTGTAACTTAATGGAAAGATGCTTGTTATTGTCAGAGGCAGAGAACTAATTAATGCACACAGCCTCAATCATGTGACTAAAGCAGAAAAAAAATATTCCAATTGTGTCCAACCTTTTAAAAAAGAGATTTGGAGACTTATAAGCTTGTTCACACTTGAGACATGATCTCACAAGGATTTCAGCACATTCAAACAAGAGAAAGGAAGATACACTGATTAGAGATTTCCTTTACAACTATAGAAAACTATTTTATCCTTTGAGGTACTGATTATATTTCAGTTTTCCAGCAGTTGGTGGGGGTGAACAGTAGTCCCCTTGTTGTTCTGAGATTCACACCACAGGGCGTTGGATGAGTGATACCATGGAAACCATTGGCCAAACCCATAATGAGGAATAGAAGAGACAAAGCCTTGTGCTCAATGTCTTATCATGAGGTGCTGGTTTGGCAAGACACAAATCAAATGTGAAGGCCAGCAATAGCTAATGAGGAACGTGCATGCTTCGCAATCCAGGCTGCATGATGAGACTGCAGCGTCTCCATATGGACATAGGCTTTGGCCCAGAATACAATTCACACAAAGCGAATAATTCACAGGTGCAAATAAGCATGTAGAATTTGGATAGTTTAAATTCACTTGATATTATGACAAAAAAAACTCATGTACTACTGGCCCCACTAAAGTGTTCGCTGTAGCTACAGCATGTTTTTTGGGGAGCGGTCTGTACATTAACTATGATAAAATAACTCACTCATGTCAAATATTATGAAAGAGTATCTGTTTGTGTAACTTGGCATCAATATTCACGACTGTTTCTTTGCCCGAAGAAGTAAAGGGTCAGCTGTTCAATCTCTTTACAGTTCTGTGTAATTTCAATCATGAACTCGAAAATCACCCCTGAGGCCAAACTCTGTCACAACAGAATATCACAGTTTTTTTTAGATTGAGACATCTGCTGAGACATAAACAGAGAATGAAACCTATCAACAGTCACGGAAATAGCATGAAGCTTAAAAACAAATGGAGTTTTTACAGTGGTAGCCTTACGTACAGACACACACAGCTGACTTTTATAGGCTACCACCCCGCTGGCTCTTATTGTGTTCCACAGACCTGTTAATAAATGCAGTTTCTGATACTTCTGCAGGGAGACTCTGACTAAATGTATGTATAAGATGTATATATACTTTTTAACTGTTTAATTTATTTCATTTATTTTGGTTGTTCTTGCTGGCTCACTACTTCAGTATGTGTAAAACATCCAAATGTCTGATTTAATGTCCTTCTGCGTGCCTTTTCTTATTAAATCACCACCTGGCTGGTGACTGCTCCTGGCACCCTGCCACAACTACCCATTGACATCTGTAGTTTGTGGAGATCCCTTAATACAATTTGAAAAGGGCATTGTAGGGCATTGTATAAAAGTCAGCAACTTTTCACACGATCATTGGCAGTCACCTTGAGCTGTGTTCTGGGGTTCTGACACCATGGCCAAGTTATGATTGCCCCTGACATCACAGTATCTGCGCTACCATGCTTGGTTTACCAATTTGTCAGATTTAAGGTTTGAGGGGAAATTTAGTTCAGTGAGGCAGAGTTTCTTCAATGATCTCAATCCTAATTATCTTTCCGTCTTTTCCCTGGAACATTAAAAAACCAGGAAAAGTTGTAATACGACAGAGTATACTGTCGTACAATACTGTGTATTGTACGACAGTACAATATACAGCACAATATACTGTATAATTGATTAAAATGCACTTTTTAATCAATTATATGTATTTTTAAAATGTTTACAACACAAAGTAAGAAACATGACTGTGACAGTATTATGAACAGTACATTTACCTGGGTTCTGAAAGCAACGTTCCTTTTTAGTATAATGCAGTGGTAATTTTTCATTTTGTGTCAGTGACCAGGTGTCCACAATTCATTCTGGGAAATTCATTAAAGTAAATATTAAAGTGGTCAAAACAAGACCAGCTTTAACACATTGCTTAGTTTGAGAATGTCTGGCCTAAGTAATGATTCAGGAAATATCTAGATTTCAAAAAAGGTTGGTGAAAAAAAAGAACAAAAAAGAGGTATGCATTATATTATCAGGACATTAGTTAAACATTTGAAAAATTGGACAAATATCCTATCTGAAAAGACATACAGCTTATACATAAAACTCATTCATAATGATGCTATCCTGCACGAGTCAAATAATCCAATGCCCTTTATTAACCACAGTTCAAAGATAGAATTTTGAATCACTTTAAAAAACCTTGCTGCCAAGAATCTGAAAATGCCTGTGAATAGCAAAACGTTCCCTTGAATGGCTGAAACAACAAATCATAGTCAGGCTTATGTCAGAGCAATTGGTGTCTAAAATGCATCATTATGTCAGTGTTCCATGGAACTTACAGGCATAAGTACTATCCAATCCAATGTATTAATGGGCATAAATGCTTTATAAATACTCCATATCCCCCTTCTAAGGTAAAGTGCTAGCATTTTTAGCTGCGACCGCAGCTCTATAGCTCTGTCTGTCGATCGGTCGGTTGGTTGGTCGGTTGGTCCACAAAAGTGTCCCACCCTGTAGCGGCCACAGTTTTTGGCCCAGGAGGCTGAAATTTGGCATGGAGGTTGGTCATGACCGAAGGTAGAGCTGAGTAACTTTCAGGCCGATTGACCAAGAGGGGGCGTGGCGATGCACGTGGCCTATCCCAAAAAGGTGCATAACTCCTGAATGGATTCACAGATTTGCACAAGATTTTGTGGAAAGGTTGGTCATGGATGCATGCACACATGGATGCATGCGCGTGTGCAGTCGCAGCTATTGCGGATTCGGGCTTGTTATCTTCAATCACCCATTTGAACATTTTTTATATCCACATTTTTTATCCACATTTTTATATCCACATATTTATCTGCTGCTAGCACATGTCTACTGACCTTCTCCGGAAAATTCTTTCTCAGTGTGTACGTAGTATGGCAGTGGGAATGCTCTTGTGTGTGAAACAGCTTACTGACTGAAAGTTCCTACAGTCAAATGAAAATAGTGCAGTTTTTAATGGGAAATTTAATGGGAAATTTTAGCTTCTTTCCAGTCAATGGACGAGTTTGGACAATGTCACCATATATACTGGAAAAACAACCTTTATTTTCAATTCATGACTTTATTTTAATGCAAAATGGTCTGTGTTGGTGGTTTTTCGACCAGGTTCTTTGCTAAAGTTGAGTGATGTTTTTATCTAAGCCCAATATTGATTCTGTTTCATTGTATTTCTGATGAATTGAGCATGATTTTGTTCAGATCTTTTGTCAAGCATCAAGGAATGTATTAAATGATTAATGTAAGAAAGAATTAAGGAATTGCAAGATAAAATATAAAAGAATTTCAAGAAAAAGATGTATCTGAAGTGTTCAATGCTTTGTTAGCTGTGAATTTTCATATTCATTCATATTTAATGTTCAAGTCCAAGTTCATTTTGTAGTGCGTCTTAGATTTGCTCTTTTAGGCATTTAGATATTCTCTTTCTTTTTATAGACTGAGCGGTCCATTTTGTAACTACGCGGTGATTCTGATATTGCAAGCCAGATGAAAAAAGGGCTGCCATTTCACTGTCACTTGACTTTTTATATCATTTGGGTGGGTGAGCTCAGAAGATGAAACTATGTTGCGGAATATTCATTATTTGGCATAAGATTTTTTGCTTTTTTGCTTTGTGCGTTCTTGGTGGGCGGATGATTCTCTACAGGACTGCTCTTCAGTTGCCAGTCATCCACTGCCATTCACCATATGGAAAACAGTCTCTTGTCTACTGTAGAACTGCGATGAAGTGGAGTTCAAAGCAAACAGAAAATATGGCTCATACTCACTTCTGTGCCCAGGGAAGACCCTGGGCCATTGGAGGGGGTGTTTCAGAATCTGTAATGAATGTCAATTTATCATTGTGAGATTTTTTCAGCTCTTAATCAGAGAATTTAGAGCAAATAAAGTTATAATGGCACTGCACATGATAAGGCAAGTATGGTACATAATTAAATACAGATGAGTCTATCCCCCATGCCTACTATTTAATCTTTATATCCAATAGCCATCCATTATCAATACCCGCTTATTCCTGGTTAGGGTCACAGGAGGTGCTGGAGGTACTGGAGCCTATCCCAGCATGCACTGGGTGAGAAGCAGGAATACACACTGGACAATTAATTGCAGGGCACATACACACCATTCACTCACACACTCATACCTAGGGCAAGGCAATTAACCTAACCTGCAAGGACCTTCTTGCTGTGAGGCAACGGTGCTACCCACTGCACCACCATGCCGACCATTTTATATCACTTTACTGTACATAGGTTCAGTAAAAAAATGTTCATTGAAAAAAGGGAAGCAAAAACATGATGATGAGGAAATAAAAAAATAAATAAACTTGTGGGAAATGCTGGACAAAATCTAACCAAACCATTCATAATAGGACTTCCAAGGCTGTCGCCAGGAGCACTTGACCAGGGGACACTGACTGGGAGTTCACTACATTAGCAAAGAATGCATTCAGCGGGTTTTAGCTGGCCAGAGATTCTTGGCCCGACGCTACATTCATTCCTTCCAGAGAGGCTCCAAGCGCACGCAGGCTGCCAGGTGTCGTCAGTCAGAGATACGGCTGTTATCTGGTCAGTACTAGTTTTCTGATGTGTCGCCTGCAGTTTGGAGTGTAGGAGATAGCAGCTCGCTCTCAGGAGTGTGCATCCTAGCAGTGCATAGCTTTCAGCTGCATGTTCAAGAGCCACAATGGGGACCACGCAATTAGCCATTTAAGGTTTTGTAGATAAACAAGGAAGGGAGGCCTTTCTCCATATTGGACATTGTGATACATTTTTTGCAACATTTTTCTGCTGCTGAAAGTCTCAAGGAATTATTGAAAAATTTGTTAGCATTGTCATCTGCATTTCTGTCCTTGAAACAGCCATTTGAATGTGTCCACTGTGCGCTTCACGTTAAATTATCTATCCTTTCTTTTGACAGTTATAAAATTCCACTGGGTCGCCTGCACATGCAAAGCATACCTCCTCCACTCCCTGATGTGAAATTTTTTTCACGTGTCACCATCCTGTGGCACGGTAGGTGACATGTATAAAAGATGAGAATTGTTAGGCTTCTCGCAAGTTCCTGGGTAGTTCTCAGCTGGAGAAATGGAGACTGGCTTAAAGTTTGAATTATACCACAACAGTTTGGGAGAGGGATCACCCAAAATCTCATATAATTAAATAAAATGAACAGAATTATCATGATGTTTTTGGTTTCTTTTTTAACACAGACACAAGCACACACGTCCATTTTGCCATTAAGAGCTGCGTTTCACCTGTTCTGTGGAGTTAATCACTGCTTACAGGCAGGTCCACCTGACGTGGAGAGCGAGGGTGTGAAGACTAGAGCAATGTTGCTAACAGCGTTTTCATTTTAATTTATTTTCCGCTCTTGACACATTGTCTGAAACCAGTGTCATGGGGGATGTGCTACCTGTCAACTAAAATAATAATCAGCGCCGCAGAACTCCCCCTCTTTCTGTCTGCTGTTGCACAAAGTTACCCTGGATTGAACATTATGATGAGACGTGGCTTTTATGACAGACCCCTCCCCTTTGGAATAATTTAGGGTAATCTAATTTGTTTATGCGATTCTGTCACACGGCGTCGCGGGCTATTATCGGAAAAGATGGCTCGTTTCCAGATAATAACACTGAAATGGCTTTTTATTTAAATGAAGTGCCTCGTTCAACTGTGGGGTTCCTAGGGTTCAGTTTTTGCAAAGGGTTTCATGTCGCTGGGACCGATGAGTGTCTCTTAAAAAAATGCTTGTCCTGCAGAACGCCTCTGGTAGGGCTGCAATCACAGATTTTTTTGTTGCATGAAAGACCAGCAGCCAGTGTTTGTGTTTGCAATAAATTGCACTCTATGTTCATAAACAGATATATGCAAACGAAAGTGAAGTGTTCAGAATTGTTTCAAGTGTTGTGAAGTGTTCACAATTAACCCCCCCCCCCATTATTCAAACAATGGCCTGAACTAATTGCTTTCGTTTTTGACCTATTTTTAAAAGCTGCCACACTCAGGACTCTGTGTACCCTTAAAGGTACAAAAACTTCCATATATTTTCACAAATAGCAAGTTTCTTGGTGAAGGTGACAGAGGTGTTATACTTCTTTACAGCTAAAAATAAACACAAAATGTACCTCACAGACTACTGTTCAAATCACTAACAGCAGATAGCAGACTCTCTCTCTCTCTCTCTCTCTCTCTCTCTCTTTCTATCTCTCTCTCTCTCTCTCTCTCTCTCTCTCTCTCTCTCCCTGAGCCTCATGGCAAATAAGACAGGACAAAAAAATAGGATGGCATAAATGTGGGGCAGTCATTTGTGGACAGTGGACGTGCTAATGCTATGATTAAACACTTGCTCTTATCAGCTCAGAACACACAGGTGAGCGCTAGTCTCAGGCTTGGACAGGGGCCTCAAAAGCAGTTTGTAATTTCACCTCTTCTGTATTTCTTTTGGCACAGAGCCTCTGCATCAGTTCCATTCAATTATCTGTTCATTTGCTCACTTAGCAGATGTTCTTGTTGTTGCTAGCAAACAAAACAATCTTAATTTCCCTTTTATGTCATGTATTGCATTTGTATTTTCTTTCTATATATATATATATATATATATAATATATATTCTGCAACATGGCCAGCGTTCTATTTGGTCCATAAAATTATATTAAATTCTCCTTTGATATTTCACTAAGATGAAAATATCACCAGTAGGAGCTTCAGAGGGTAAACCCTATAACAGATTATAATATTTTATAATCTGAAAAGTTCCTTCTTATCTTCCTTTCAGTCAGGTATTATGTAATATCATGCTACACTATCCCCTGTAGACTAAGACAGAAATGGATTTTTGTCCCAGGAGACTGCCACAGGAGAGCTGTATGTTTTTCTCTTCAAAGCATTATACAGCACTTGCTTCTCTGCATGAAAGGGTGTTCGTAGCCGCCATGCAGTTTTCATTAGTGCAACAAAAACAGTTGTATTGGGTAAAGTCAGAAGCACACGGACTGTGTTGTTCCTTTGACCAGGCAGCACTACGTTATAGTGCTCTTCTATTCAACAGAATTTGGTATGTCAGTCGGATATATGAAATCGACCTTCATTACATTCCCACCGGATTGTGCCCCTGTGTCTATACAAGGCAAAAAAAAGACATAAAACACAAACATAACACTTGCGCTGTTCTGTTCAAATAACCTATTGTTATGTCATGTAGTACAGGAGTTCAGTTGTGTGTTCTGCTTCTCTTTTCTTATCAGTGCAAAGGTTATTGAATGTTCCCAACCCAAATACATCTATTTATAACATCTATTTATGTCATTGGTATTATGCACCTCTGATTGGCTTCTGGGGGTGTCAGTCAAATGTTTAGGAGTCTAAATTTTGATGAGGCAAGTCTAATTGTTTCGCATTTACATTGGGACTTGTACTTATGCATTGTGGATTTATCAAACAGGATAAGGCAACCCTAATGTCAAAATAAACAAATGACGGGCTCCTTGATGACTGCAGAGTCATTATTGTGCTTTAGTTAGGTGTTGGAAAAGAGAAGACATTTTTTCTTGTTTTGTTCTGTGATGATTGGATGGTTGTATGTTTGCTCTACCATGAAATACTGTCTTATAAAAAATGGTTAATTTATCCTGGGCTTGATCTAATGCCACACCCTGAATTTTGACAAAATCATACCTTCCTGACTGAATATCATAACATTGGCCATATACACGTAACTATGGCACAACAAACAATTTTGTAACCCCAGTCATTCATTGGATTATCATAAGCGCTCAGTAAAAATGTTTGCTCCTTTAATCAAAAAGGACCAATAGTACCTTGAACATCTGTCGGTGAGGTGGTACACTTCACATGCCTGCTTCAAGGGTCAAAGAGGACGGAACAATACCGATGCAAAGACACCGCAGGCATACGATATGAGAGTAAATTATGACTCGTTCACTTCAGCGCTATTTATTGATTCACCCTGCAAAACACGCTTTGATCTTTCATGCACAGAACACGGAGAGCCTTCAGAAACGGGGAAGGACCAGCTTGTCGAGAGCTAATGAATAAACTCAGCGTTTAGCAGATGTAGCGCAAAGCCTTTTGTGTTTCACATAAAGAGGTTCATACAAATGTTTTCTCTTTGGAATGAGAATAGATTTTGAGTGATTTATTTTGACAGGTTTGTAGTACTAGTACTAGTAATAATAATAATAATAATAATAATAATAATAATAATAATAATAATAATAATAACACAGACACACACACAAACAAACATGCATGCGTACGCACATTTTTCTAAAATGCATCATTTATGGATGTAGCACAATTTGATAAAAGGCAGATGAATTTGGTAACAAAGAAATAACAGCACTTGAGATGTGCGCAATTTGCCTGACGCACAAAGAGGAACACAGTTTTGTTCCCCTTTGACAACTGTGCGCGAAGAAGATGGATCATGGAAGCGGACTCAGTCCCATGCCCAGGTTTATAACAGTCATAGATGACTTATTAAGCCTGTTTTAAAACCCAAAAGGTGCGGTCTTCTTCTAGCTTAATGGACACAACTGTATCTCCGCGGCGTCCTTACGATGGTGACCTAGAGAAATTAATGACTCCTCGTCCTTTCCCAGAGCTTCCCCATTACCGAAGGTCAATATGCACGCGGCGTCCTCAGAACTGCAAATGCTTTCACCTTTCCGCACGAAAGCGGGAAAGCCCGGCTTTATTCTCACATCAATTAACTTCATGCGCATTGATTCTTTTCTTTTTTCATTTTGGTAAAATATATTTTTTTTTTCCACAGACACCGAATGAAGTTTGATTGCAAAACATGAGGCTGGTTATATGATTATATAGGTTATTTTTCCCTGACATTGACAAATTTATAATCATGATGATTTTATGCTCGATGCGTTCTTCTCCTTAATACTGGGATTTGAAAACTGTGAGTCTGAAAAGCGCCCCAGGTGTTCATTAGAAAAATGAAAGAAAAAAAAAAACCTGTTTCAAGAAAATTATTGATCAATATATACAGTATATATTTAATAAATCACGGTATATATTTTCAGATAATTATATACTTTAACTTTTTGGGTAATATTGTGAACATTGTCAGTATGAAATATTTATGTTGTGCTAAATAGCTACAATCAATCTTAAATAGACCCATTACATTACGAGGAATGACATCAGTATATGTGTCCCTTGTGTGTTAAATAGCCACTGCATTGCAGGTTGTCATTGGTTGATAAATGGTGCGACATGTAGATTACTTTTTCAGTTACTTAAATTTAAATGCCTAATCCAGATGTGAATACTGCATATTGTTGAAGCTGTACAACTTGAGCGATGCAACACCTCTTTCATTTCACATGGGCAATATGAATTCTTTTTCAAGTTTCTCAAATTAGCCAAATCATGTTTTGAATGTTGTAAGCTCCCTTTACCTTCTGGGTCTTCTTCCATTCACTAAAGTACATTTTACCCATATTTAACTGGTATTGAAAGTATAGCACTTTGGTGAATACATTATTGAAAAACTTGATGCTGTATTAATATTAACTGGCACATTATGTTCTTTACTTCATTTTTATCATTTAAGTTTTTTGTGGGAGGTGAAAACTGTTTTTTTTTCTTTTTTTACTGATTATGTGCCGATCTGTGCTTGTGAAGAAAAAAAAGTGTTTGAGAAAATGCTAATGAAAAACGTTGCTTGAGTCCAGCCCAAAGTGCACCAAAATAATTTATTCCCATATTACAATCTCATCTGAAAGAAGATTCAATATTTTGGTGGTGACTTCCTTTATTAAAAATTGAGGGGGGGTGGGGGGGAGAGAGGAAATGAGAACATGTAGGTATAATATGAATATACTTGTTTAATGTTTCCCAGATTTACTTTTCTTGAAGTCCGAGCATGCACTTCAATATCTCCATGCTTTCATTTTGCAAAAGGTGAAGCCTAGAATAAAATAGGCCATGCAACATGTTTGAGCAGAATTTATCTAAGCCAAGCTGGCTGCTCAGTGATATATTATAGTTTTTTGTCAGGGCAATGTACAGTTTCTGAGGTTACTTAAGGGACAAAGTCACCAGTGTGTGCATCTGCATACGAGCGAAACATCTTTATTCTCTCAGACATTTTCTCCCCCCAACAATAAATCCAATCAACCTCTCAGAATTCCTTAATTCCAGTCTGAACTTACGCTCTAAAAATTAGCATGCTGTTCAGTCAGCAAGCAAAATATGACCATTGTTGTTTTTCATGTCAAACAGAAAGATTGATTTCTGGAAAAATTGTGTCAGAAAAGGCCAGCAGAACTCAGTGATGTCTTCCCTTAGTAATTATCAGGAAGTGATTCCTGCTCTGAACACCAACCATTTAATTATGAAAATTAGTTTTGAAAAATTGTTGTCGTATATTTTTTACAGTGAAAATACTTCATTAAAGATACTTATCACAGTTATTTTTTATTTAATTGGATTAAATTAAATTAAAAGTCCACTTTGCAATTAACTTCCACAATGTTTAAATTATGATGCTGTGTGACATGCTATTAGTTACAGAAAAAAACCCCTCTAATTACTAATTCATAGAACTGAATCATTCCTGCTATGAAATACTAATGACCTAACATAATTATCCTTTTGTATATGTTAGCAATGCACTTTTTCCGTTGCACATGGTAGGCATTAAAAAAGTATATGACCCAGTGTGGAAAAACATGTACCGCACGTTAGAACATCCAATATGTGTATATTGTCTGAACCTGAATATCATATCATACCACATGACTGCTTACATAAGGATTTAGATTTGATCACATCAGGGTCACCAATCTGCAAGAATTTAGATTTGATCACGCTGAGGTCACCGAACCATAAGGATTGAGATTTGATCATTTCGTGGACAACAAACAGTACAGATTAAGATTTGGTGGCAGGGAGGAAAACACACGTTTATCTCTCCATTAAATTTCTAAATCTGTAAGTGGAAAGCTTAGGACGTTTTGTTAGTAAGAGTGGGGTGCTATGAAGGTGCTATAAAAACATGATATGCCCAGAGATACCGGGATGTGCATGCTTTGGTGCTAGGCAGCATACCGGCATCTTGGAGTCCATACCTAGCACCACCACCCCTTCTAGCTTAGTCAGAGTGTCAGGGAACTGGCAAAGGCCTGAGCATGACACCTTACCCAGAGATTAAATGACTGGGATTCTATTGCCAGAAACTCAGAGGTATGAAACATGTTACTGAGTACTCTGAGGTCTCTTATGAATGACTGGGATTCTACTGCTAGAAACTCAGAGGTCTGAAACTTCTTACTCAGTGCTCAGAGGTCTCTTATGAATGACTTGGATTTTACTGCTAGAAACTCAGAGGTCTGAGACTCCTTACTCAATACTCAGAGGTCCCTTCTAACTTGGAATCTAGTGTTGAAACTCAGAGGTATCTTGCAACTTGTAGCTCTGAGTGAGGTGCGGGGGCTGACTCCGAAGTTCAAGCGTGCATATCACAGTGCCTGGAGCACTGTCGCACCTAAGGACATACACACCAACTCTCGTGGGGCTTATAACTATGTTCTGTGTATCTGTGAAGTTGTAGAGGAGCTGGAAAGGAAGATAGATACGGTGGTAGATATGGTGAAAGTACGATGATTCATTAATACACATAATCACCGTCAAGTCAGTGAGAGAAAATTTCAACACATTCAGTACCTATAGCTGTACACAAGATAACATCCTGGCTGAAGCAAACAAACATGTGCATGTTTACCAAGAAAGTATATAACCAAATGATTCTGCACGGACATGACTATGGTACCAGAAGGACTGCTAAGCAGATTCTCCCCAAAATGATGACTATGGTACCAGGAGCAGACTCTCCTCTAATGTTTCTTTGGACTTCCCTTAAATGCAATCCTGAGCAAGGCTACCACACTTTTCTCTTTGTATGCGCAAATAAGGTCTGGACAGGAATACCCACCACCAAAAGAACCCCCCCCCCCCCACTCTCCTCCAGGAAGTATACTCCCCTTTTCCCATAGACACAGGGGAACCATTAAAATATAGTGACAGTAATAAGATACTTTGCATGATGGAACGTGACCTTATGCTTTTATCTGTCATTCTCATGGATAGTGTTCTATGGACGTCCTTTGTGGTGGTCCTCCTATGACCCACACACTTATGTAGGCCTACATATTCATTTATAAATACAGTATATTTTACTTTCCCCTCCATACATACTTGGGATCACAAAATCCCTATGCCACTCATAACAGCTTACTGCATCTGTCTATATAACACATCTCCTTCATTTCATTTGAGATTATTCACAGTCCATCACATTTGTCATATCATCCCCAGTTATTTACATGCACATACATATAATGCTTTCTGTCAGTCCATATGGGGGTACTGGGTAACCAGGTTCACCGCTCTGTCCTATGGGATTTTGGGCCATCTGTTCCCCCAGGCTATGAGTGTTTGTTGTGGGTCGCGAGACTGTCCCATGGTTAACATTGTCTTATTTTCTTTCCAGGTGGCTTTTATTACCCTTCTCGTCTCGAAATTTGCCTGCTGACCCGCGGTTTACGACCTGAGTAAATTTGCACCTACAATTGTGCACAGCAATGGAATTTGACTATAACAGTCGAAATTGAAACTTACACTTAATAATTCCCCCTATAAAGCTATACACATGGTCAAGGCACCATTATCAACTAGGCAGCCAGAAGTTAATTAATTTGATAATATGATAACAAATGTAAGTTTTTGATAGCACATATTACTTTATGACTCTCCGAATACCATTTTATGGCACTGGTTCTCCAGACAGCTATATAAAACCACTCTGTATGCATTGCACACTGTATATACCGTCTGCATGTCTGTGGAAAGCCAGACTTTATGGAGATAAAAGCTCTGAATTTACTGTAAGGACACTGTATGAATTGATTTAGGGTTGTTGAGGGATTGAGTAGAAATATAAATTTCTTAAAAAATAAGCCCACAAGTGTATGAAATCCCTCAGGTATTAGTTTCAGATTAATCCAGGCACAGTCTGAAGAGGTGATTTGTCCAGAGGGGACAGAGGTGGTGAGTCTGCTTTTATAATTAGGGCAGGTATTTCACTTCACCACTAGAGGGCTCTGTCTCAGGATGAGCAGGAGCTTATCACAGAACCTTGGAGTAATACCTAGCAACAGTCCATATTTATATAAATGTATTTTACAGCCACATTCTTTTGGACTTGTCATAATTTTCTTCCAATTTTATATTTTGAAGTGTACAATGTACTTTTACTTACACCATTGGTATATATTTTCTCCTGTTTATTCTATAATTGTTAATATAATAGTTTGTTTATATTGTGTATGATGTTAATGATGTTTTATACTGTAAATGTGGTCAGTACAATTATCTGTCAACAGAGTTGATGGGGGTATGTTTTGTCACATTCCATCTGTCTGTCTGTTTGTCTGTTAGGATATAATAATTATGAACGGGTTTGCATGAAACTTTGTGGAAAGCTTAGTAGAGCTAACTAAATTTTCACATCAACTGGTCAAAGGGGCTTTTGGCAGTGGGCGTTGCTTCTCAGACAAAGGAATATAACTCCCAAACAGGTTCACATAACACCATGGCACGTTGTGTCAAGCCCAGTCAAGCAAACAAAACTAATATTGTGCTGATTGGCCATGTGGTGTTGCAATAACTGGCTAAAATTCTTGAGAGTGGCTCAGTTTTAAACTGACATATCTCATGCCCAATTTGAGATACAGTCATGAACATGCGTGTAGCTCCTGATGTGAAGGGCATTGAAGAAATGATTAACTTTCGTTGAATATCTGACATGTGGAACTGGCATATCTTGATAATTGAATAGTTCTGGCAGACATATGCACTCTAAGTGCCATCTTCTAGATTATTTATGGAAGTATTCACAACATTCATGCACATTTAAATAAAGATGCAGAATTGACATAAATTTTCATTACAAAAAATAGAATGAATTACAACAGGGCAATATTTTTTAAATTGTAAACACTCAATGACATTTATTGAATGGGATATGTATGTTTACTGTAGCAATATCCTGATCCTGATGGTTGACAGTTAGGTTACAAAAAATTATTTTGTGCATTTATAAAAAGACACACTCTCTTATAAAGAAGAAATTGCATCATCTTGATAAGGAAATTTTCAGATAATCCTCAGGTTATTTTCACGGTCCTGTCAAAAAGAAAAAAAACATATTTGTTAAAGGGGAACTTCAGTAAAACAGCCAAAATGAATATGATATTTTACATCTCAAGAATATCTTATTTTGAGGTGGGACTTCCAATGCTATTTAAAATATGCTGTTTATGCAGCTCAGTGTAACAAAAATCTCGCTAAATTGTGCTCATTGACTTTATAAACAGTATACTGTAAATAATCACACCAGTATTTTCATTTAAAAAAATAAAAAATAAAAATAAAATAAATGTTAATGCTTCTGAAATTGTCCTGCACACAAGCAGTGTCTAAGGGACAAAAACATATTCAGCCCATGGTCACAAATCCAATATTTTTCAGTTAAGCTCTATTTTACCTTATGACAGTATTGGTGGAATAGTGTTTCTGTTTGTGTTTTCTCTCTTTTTTACATTTTTGGACTAAAGAGAAAATACTGCATCGCTCAGCAGCATCCTCCCACCCCCCACCCCCCCACCCCCCCGGACAACGTTTGCGTCAACCAAACGCGTGTGTGCCTCACATTATCAGAGTCGTGCCTAAGAATAGCAGGAGATAAATGGTTCAACACTAACAGCAGGACGTTGCAGGAGAAGTCAGGGGCTCTCAGGGGCTTTGAGGTCTTCGTGTAGTAGCATCCGAACTGTGGGCTGCGCCCATCTGTGCAGCGTGACAGGGGTTGATGGGAATCGTAGGATGCATGTGAAAAATAAAAATAAAGGAGATAACTCACAGATCTCACATAGAAGTTTGACCTTGAGGCACACAGTTTATGCGTGCGTTTGAGCTCCTCTGCGTGAAGGAACTAGAGAGAGCAGCACATTAGTTGCACTGCCTCAAAGCCTCAAAGTTTCAACAAGGGTTGGATCATGTGGGTGTGTAATTGTAAGAACACACAAAGGAACTGTAGACCGCAGAATTTTGTTTGCATTGTCGCAGAGAAGAACAGGGGTTGTGTGAAAGTGATTGTTAATCTGTTTTAGTTCTCTGCCACTTCAGATACCTTCAGAGATTTGTCTCAGTTGTTCAGCTGTAGCAGTTCCAGAAGCAAACAGTAAATTAGTTAAAAAGCATTAGTCAATCATAGGTTTGCAGTTCTACATCTGTATCATTCATTTCAAATTTAACTGGATATAGAACTTAAACAGGCAGTATGTTAGGATACCCTTGGGCTAATGTGTAAATATTTTTGATATCACTGCTTATAATAATGTTTTTGTAAGGTGCAGCAGTCTTTTTTGTTACTCTCAGTATTCAATGGTAAATGGACTGCATTTATATAGCGCTTTTGTCCAAAGTGCTTTACAATTGATGCCTCTCATTCGCCAGAGCAGTTAGGGGTTAGGTGTCTTGCTCAAGGACACTTCGACACGCCCAGGCCGGGGTTTGAACCGGCAACCCTCCGACTGCCAGACAATCGCTCTTACCTCCTGAGCCATGTTGCCCCATGTCACCCCACTATTAGATGAAAAGCATGTGACTAAGAATAACTCATATGTAATACGTATGCAGAAACTGTTTTATGCGTGCTAAAATCTGCTCTTCCACCATCTACACACTTTTTTATTCCATTGGGAGAGTTAGTAGTGGCTCTTAAATACCTGACAGTCTGGAACCTTCTGTAGGTTTTCTTTCCAACTACTTTTTACTAATTGTATAAACATTAGAAATTCTGTACACAAAATATGGGGTTCATAAATACTGTCCAATTATCATTGTGGCATCATCTCACTGCATTGTTGATCAAAGTAGGAGTGAGGCATATATCCTCCTCAAATGCAGCAGAAATGTTTGAGTATTTTAATCTGTTTTGATATATATACATATAATACAATATAATCTTGGATCACAAAATACTTTGCAGTAAAAATATTTTATAAATATTATTTGCTTGTATTGAATGCCCCTTGTAGCAAAAGTTTCAGCATAGTAGATCATATCATTCTTGTGATTAAGGTCAGGACTTATGTCCCCAACAGGAGAAAAAAAATTAATAGCTGGATCTTAGGAGGATATACATGAATAGGTGCTCAATCATTTATAATTTACTGCAGACTGAGAAACGTCATCCACTACATACTGAGGAGTGATATATTAATAGCACATGTTAACATGACTAAATCCAAAAAAAATATTTTTGCTTGACATTGTTATGTTTAATTATATTCCTTGATCTGAACTTCAGTGTAAAAAGGTCAAACAAAATGGCTACCTTTAGGAGTAGCTGTCATGTGATCCATTATGCAACAACAACCACTGCCAAGCGGATTTTCTTCTGGCTTTGTACAATAGATTATGATATGAATATACCATTAACACAGTCAGCATTCTTCTGTCATGTGATATATGGCTCTTTGTGTCAGCAGACAAGGTTATACTGTAAGGGTGCAGCAATTGTGACCAATGCCTGTCCTTTACAGTCAAGCAACACAGTCATGTAGTACTGATGATGTCTTGAATGTCCCAATGCTTTTTTATGGAAGTAGTTTCACCAGACATATTTCACTTAATATGTTCACATACACAGACAAGAGGAGAGTAGAATAGAGTAGTGATGAAAATCTAGGCAGTAGAAAATATTTTTGGCAACCAGCAGACATACAACCTCAAGCCAAGATGACTGCACAGAGATAACACTGTTTAAGTGTAGACGTGTAGGGTCTTTAAATTTGTGTGGAATAATATTTGGAATCTATCTACGCATCCAATTAGTTCATTTTTAATTTTACCTCTTTAAAGTAAATGGTAAATGGACTGCATTTAAATAGCGCTTTTATCCAAAGCGCTTTACAATTGATGCCTCTCATTCATCCATTCACACACACACTCACACGCCAATGGTGAAAGGCTGCCATGCAAGGTACCAATCAGCTCATTGGGAGCAATTAGGGGTTAGGTGTCTTGCTCAGGGACACTTCGATACGCCCAGGGTGGGGGATCGAACCAGCAACCCTCCGACTGCCAGACAACTGCTATTACCTCCTGAGCCATGTCGCCCCCAAAAGTATAATAGCAGCATTTTAAAAGCATTATTTTGCAAATTCAATATGGTGCCATTTAAGCTCTGATTGATACAGATCAATTGATTGATACAGCGCCGACTCTAAAATGTCGTAGAATGTCACAATTTGTTGTTGACATCTTTAGAAAACTGCAAGATGCACACAAAATCCAGGCAAGAAAAAAAAAAAAAACGTACTGTGCAGGGAGCAATGCAGGATCCAGTAAATTTGTAGTGTTGCAGTAAAAATATTTGCACAAAGATACTGTATGCCGTCACCTCGAAGTCACCTCATCCCTTGGATTCAGGTGTGTAGAAATGTCCCCAACTACTTGTTGCAAACATCTGCAGTGAACATATATTCTGAAATATTACCATTACTTTTTTATTTGGTATCCCTTGTGGCGCATGCCTCACCATAAAATAAATTATGGCTCTTGTGATGAAGGCCGGAGGCTCGTGTCCCAAATCCGGGAAGCAATAATATACAACACATATGAAACCGGCATAGACCGGTATATCACCACCACCCAAGTTTCATACTAGTCTGCCTGCACGAGACGTTGCATATGGGCTACACAGTTGGTGAACGTACTGTAGATAGTTCAATGAAACTGTGCAGAAATTAAGCTCTGTGGATGTTCGTGAGTAAACGCGAGGTTATGTTCGGAAAGAGATGTGGAAAAAGACGCTTCAGATGTAAATTTGTGGTCTTAGAAGCCACACTAAGATGGACCTGCGAGGTCCATTTTGTCAGGGTGAGCTGGAGCAAATATCTGGAAAACTCGTCATATTTCAGCAAAACTATCCGGATAGACAGATATTATGCAGGGTAAGTGGAAACATACTGGAAATTAATTACACCTTTAATTTGATTACATTTGCTATTGATGTTCCAAAAGTGAAAATAAAACACTTAGCACTTTATTTTAAGGCTCAGACGCTGGCTGCGATACCATAATGTGATATTATGACTGTGATGTCACTCAGCATGTGAAAATATGATGTTGAAGAACGTTTCCAGTCTCAATGGAATGAATTAATTCAAAATATAAATCTGGGTAATATGTGTCTCGCCTATGCATTAATGGGATAATGAGGAGCCCATGCATCTAAGGGTTAAGAATATACACAAAACAAGGGGTGACATAGCTCAGGAGGTAAGACCGATTGTCTGGCAGTCGGAGGGTTGCCGGTTCAAACCCCACCTTGGGCATGTCGAAGTGTCCTTGAGCAAGACACCTAACCCTTAATCCCTAACTGCTCTGGCGAATGAGAGGCATCAATTGTAAAGCGCTTTGGATAAAAGCGCTATATAAATGCAGTCCATTTACCAAACTCTTCTTGCTACAAAAACAAAGCTCACTCCATATCGCATATTTCAATAATAATTTGAAAACAAAATGTATTTCTGTTTCATCTTTTAAACAATTATTTTAAAAATGATGAAGCAGTCAGTATAACCTAGGGAGTACATCTTTTGGTATGCAGCAAGACATATACTGACGTGATATTGTCTCATGATAGATGTCTCCAACCTCATGTTTGAAGTTGGACGCTCACCTACATGCTATTTGACACTGCCGAATATTATCTGGGAAAAGCTCAATTCAGCCGACTCCAACCTTTCACAATGCTCCAGGTCTTGCCGCAGCTCTCAAAGACGTCAACCAGCAGTGAAGCGGTACACTGCTGGCTTCCACTTCTCAACTACCAGCCAGCCTCCTGGGTCATTCAGTAGCATATCTTTAAAGCAGTCAAGCTGGGGCTTCGCTGATTGTGAATGTCAGTGATAACTGAGGCAGAGCACTGTGAAATTTATCATCCATTCCGTTTGCCTGGTCTACTGCAGACCTTTCAGGAGAGAGTCAAAGGAAAACCCTTCCTCTCGCGTTTTATAGAAAGTGTTTGATTAACCGACATTCCGTAGCCTTTCCTCTCAACTGTGATTACTGTGCGAGAGGAAAAAAAAGTTCTGCTCGGGAAATAAGTTCCAGTCGCTGTTTTCGGTGGGGCAGGCCTGTCAGATGGAAACCAGAACAATCACCATGAATCACGCTTTTTGGATAGAACACTCAAATATCTAGTACGGGTCAAAAGTGTGCGCTGGGACCTACAAATCAAATCAAACTTACAGTAAGTGTTTGCTACTATTTGTACTTAACAATGTTTCTCATAAAATTTCAACAAAGCAATATTAGGAACTGTTAAGCATTAGTCAATCTGTCTTATCCCTGCATCATTGTAATAAATGATATTAGAGCATCTGCCGCATTCATTTTCACCCTGTTTGTTCTGAAAGGGTTCCTACACAACGTGGGTGTTTTGCTGCATTGTCAAATCCATTAGTGCGCTTTTATTTCCCATTGAAATGTAATTTTATGTAATAAAATGATCCATTGAATACATAAAAGGACAGAGCAATTAAATACTTTCTTTTCCATGGACTTTATTCTTGTTGCATAAACTTTCATAACTGTCCAGCTATGAATACAGAACAGAGATCCTCCATGTGAGCATTGAATGTGATGAGTAGGCTGATGCTAATTTCCTTCATGATAGAAAAAAAGAATAAATGACATTGTAATTCAGATGTAGTATTCCCCTATGTGTCTAAGTCTTTCTAAATGTCCACAGTAGGAAGTGTCCTTGAATATTTCTGAATGCTATGAAGAACTTGTGCTTGATCATATTTATAAGTTAGCAAAAGGGCAAGCATTTTAACTGCGTAGTGTTTCAATATTTACTTGGTATTTCTCGCAAATTGATTGTGTTTTTGATTATCTTTCACATGGGTTGCCAAGATTGATTGGGCATGATTTCAATTGAGACATAAACTAAAAAAGAGCATCAGTGACTGAGTGTTTCAAATAACAATTGAATAACAATTGAACTTTCAATAGTATGCCTGATAAAGATTTAATTTATTTGGACTGTCCTTCTTAACCCACACTAAATGGCCAAAATAAAACGTGTCATTTTGTATGTAACAATGTTGCATTATTTGGATTAAATTATTTACATTGGCCTAAATAGATATTTCCAAGGTTGCATGATTACAACGTCTTTCATTTTAAGTTTCACAAATGATAGTCATATTCGTATGTCACATCCCTCCAAAAATGTCAAATATTAGCATGAGGTTAGCCAGAGTGCTAGACCTCAGAAAACAATTAAAATAAATTAAAATAATTAAACCAAATTATTAATGGAAACAATTAGAGCTCTCAGATTCAAGAGCGGTATGCACTGAGGACATAGAAGCATTGGATGCGTAAAGTATGCAAATGCAAAATTATTCAGCACACACCATGTAATCTACCATTCATTTGTATCTGAATTGTTTAGTATAATTATATATTTTTATTAACTGACCAGATGAATGAATGGCCTTCTTTTCATTTCATGTGTTGCCCATTAATAAAATATTAAACTGTTTACAAAGAGTTTATTGATGAAATGAGAATAATCTAGCCCTTTATAAAACATATTAATTAATTATTTCCTTCGTGTTTTTAGTATACAGTAGCACTTTGTATTCTGATAGTGTTCAGTCCTGCTTGACAGACGGTTGCATTATTAAATGCTTTCTTTTCTGAATGTAAAACATTTGGAGCGTCACCTTGCCCATACTAAAACAGCTTTCGGCAGTTTTGTGCGATAAATGATGGTCTCAAAATTCTTCCGAACTCACCAGTTTTATAAAACAGGTTTAGCTCCAGCAGACACACTATAGTCCTAGTTTTGGATAATAAAAAAGATGTCAAATTTATCTCATGTCTAGTAAGCGACTGAATCATATTACATGGAACTTTCACAGGGCGGGCAAATTATATTTGACAAGACTGTTGTGCCTTTTTCTGCCTATTATCAAATAGAAGGCATGATTTCTGTCTGGAAATAGTCTGCCTTTTTACACATGATTTAATCCAATACATTCTAAATGGAAAGCCCAAGAACTCTAAGACAGCTTGAAATATCCCTATAAAAAGAACAATCGGATCGGTTTATGAAGAATAACATGTTACCTGAAGGGTTGTTCTGTGCTGCTGATGCTGCTGCTATTATCCGTGACCTGATTTTGTTTTTACCACTTGTTTATGTTTACATCGATTACTATTTTGCAAGTTCCATTTTGCATATTATTCATTTGTTAACAAGACCTCTTCAGAACCTGCTTTGGGAACAATGGATATTTTTATATCATCATACTTATTTCATTCCCATTTATTTTTTAACATAAGATTCAACAATAATGTTAATTTCAGTGTTTTTGCAGTCTTGAGGTTAAAAGAACTCAAGTGCCTCAGGGCTCAATTCGTATGAGTCAGTATGAGATCATAACTGAATTCAAAAATTAACATTATGACACAGGTTTTCTGCCCTTCAAGTAATTGTTACCTCATATCTTGGTTAAATCCTTAGATTCAAATTTAATTAAAATTATTCATTAAACTTTGCGAACTGAGTAATACACTGCAGTAATACAGTTCAGGAACATAACCAACAACCATGTTTAAATTAGGCTTCTGGGATGTCTGTAGTAACTGGCACTTATTATTCTTTTTCCATTTTACTTCATTTTTATTTGTCATGCACTTCATTTTTTATTTCATTTGCGCTGAATGAATGCATAATTGTGTGAGCTTTCAGCATCTTGATTCTTTTTATTCCCTTCGGAGTCTGTTATTGGCATTGGTCAACATGATGTCCAGAGTTGTGCCAATGAAAGTCAAGGAAGTCATTATGAGGCTGAGTAAAAAAATAAATAAATAAACATTACAAACCTTAGGCTTACCTAAATCGTCTGTTTGAAACATCATTAAGAGGAAAAACTGCTGGTGAGCACAATAATCGCAAAAGGGCTTGGTAGGCCAAGGAAGACCTTTACAGTTGATGACTGAAGAATTCTCATCATAATGAAGAAAAAATTCCAAACACCTGTCCGACAGATCAGACACCCCCTCCATGAGGCAGACGTACATTTGTCAGTGACTACCGTCTGCTGAAAACTTCACAAACATAATTACAGAGTTCTTGCTACACTGTGAGATGCAAACCACTAGTTTTCAGCAAAAACAGAATGGCCAGGTTACAGTTTGCCAAGAAGTACCTGAAAAAGCCCGTAGAGTTTTGGAAGAAGGTTCTGTGGACAGATGAGACAGGTTTCAATTGCATCGCAGTGATGGCAAGAGCAAAGCATGGACGACAAAAAGAATTGCCCAAAAGAACCCCCCTCATCTGTGAAACATGGTGGTCGAGGTGTTATAGTTTGGGCATGTATGGCTGTCACAGGTACTGGCTCACTTGTCTTCAATGATGATGTAACTGCTGATAGCAGCAGCAGAATTAATTCTGAAGTGTACAGAAGCATCTTACCTGCTCAAGTTCAAGCAAATGCATCCAAACTCATAGGATGGCACTTCATCCTATAGCAAGAAATGGTCACAAATATACTGCTAAAGCAACAAAAGGTTTTTCAAAGCCAAAAAATGAAAAATTATTGACTGGCCAAGTCATTCACCTGATCTGAATCCAACTGAACATGCTTTTCATATACTAAAAAGAAAAGCTAAGACAGCTAGATCCCTAAACAAGCAGGAGCTGAAGATGGCTGCAGTACAGGCCTGGCAGAGCATCACCAGAGAAGATACCGAGCACCTGGCGGTGTCTATGATTCACCGACTTCAAGCAGTCATTGCATGCAAATTATATGCGACAAAGTACTAAATATGACTACTTTCATTTATATAACATCAATATGTCCCAAACGTAATGGTACTCTGAAACTGGGGGCTATGTTTAAAAAGTGCTGTAATTTATACATGGTGAAACCAGTGTATAAAAATACTCTTTAAAAAAGTGCTCTTCAGACACTGTGAATTGTTTGATTACAAATCTAAAATTGTGGAGCACAGAGCCAAATCAGGAGAAAAAATATTCAGTTCACGGTACATCTTTGGTGCATTACTCATTCTGCAATGACTAGTTTCGTAGAAAGGTTTTCTTTAACATTATGGAACTCATTGTTTGCTAATTATGTTACTCTTCATGTCCTTTTGTATGCTTTTTTCAAATAGCTGGCTTGTGCTTCACTGAGACAATCGTCACGTCTTAAAAAAGGTTTCCCTAAAAGAAATCAAACATGTATTTATATCTTCCACAGTTGGAAACCTTTAAGTATGCTTATTGTCAGTAGTTAATAAATCTATATTTTTCGCATATTCACTTTGTAATTTGCACTCATAAGGCTTCTACCTAGTAATGAGATATGATGGATAATTAAAAATATTTTATTTGAGATAGTGATATTTGTTAGGAATCCTACCATTTAACATATCACTGGTGTGCTGATAAGCAACTAATGTATGCATTTAGTCTGTTGTAGGACACAGGTAGGGTGAATATTCGTGCAGAACCTTGAGGAAGAGCATTTTATTTCCACAATGGTGTTGCACAATAAGAGAGAATATATGAGGTAGATTTTCATCTCTTTCCTAAGCTGACTGCAGCCAGACCCAAAAAGAGACACTACAGGCTTGATCAGGTTTAAGCGATGACAGCAGGGAAAACAAAGACTTCCAAAATTGTAGCTCATTCCAGTTCACCGGTAAGGTTTGCGATGAAGCCGAGTATGAGTTGTCACACTCGAAACTTCATCAGATTGCAGAAAACGAGAGCAAAGCTTTACAGTAGCAGCACGTATTCCAGGTTCGATGGGCTTTCCGTTTGTCAAAGCGGGCGTTTTGTCCTCTAAGAGATTTTATCTCGGCCCTGGGTCAGCTTCTACGGAGGAAGCCTGAGGTGCGGCGTCAGCTTTTTTTATAAAACAAACTGCAGGGGTGCCCTTCGGTCTGGGCCTCAAAAGTGCATACACTATAACCTCAGGAGAAGCCTGGTCTAGCTTAGGCAAGGCCCTTTTCTTTCTGCTCCACATACGGTTTGAATTCTGCGGTGCATGAGGTAGGGACGCCCTGCTGATTGAGCGGAACGCCAATTTATTGTCTATTGTGGTCCGTGAAATCATTAGGCCGGACCCAACCATTTAAATCACACCCAAATACAAACTTGAAATCTCTAAATGGAACCCCAAATCCGACCTTAAAAACACAAATACGGTGTGATTGAATTAAAATGTATTAAACGTAGTTTGTACATCCAACATAGAATAATATCATAAACATTATGAAATTGCACAGCTGAAAAGGGTATTGTTGAAAAGTGTGCTCTGAAACAAATGTATTTGTAAAGTTTGTATGTGACATTAATTGCCAATCCATTTATATGAATCATTTTCATCATTCCAGTTAAAATGCTTGTATTTCCATGAAATTTTACCTTACAGCTGATTTCACTCTGCATATTCCTCCTGGAAAACAAATGACATTTTATCCCACAGGACCTCTGCCCTCTGCTGGCTGCCATCCACAGTGCAGTTCAGAAAACCTCGGCCCTTAGAATAGTGTACATCTACTGACGGTATTCAAAAAACCCAAAAGACTTTAATTTGTCAATGGAAATGGCTTTGTCATGGATACCTACATACACAGCAAATGTTCAGAGTTAAATCAACATTTACAACTCTGAGCACATATTCCACTGACAGAGATAATTTTATCCAGTGTGGGCTCATATGAATTTGGCTGGGGTTATGTTAATTGAGGATTTTCCTTCAAGAATATGCCGGATCGCATTCAAGGTTAAAATTTGTATCTCACTCTTACTGGGCATGAGGAACATTAGAAAACAGGGGCACTGGTATGTTGGGTATTACATAGGTCTCTCAGTCTGCATATACCATTAATCATTCCATGTTCTGACAAAAATCTGCATGTGCAGCAATATAATATTAATCACCTCTCTATTCTGTTAAAATGAATTCATTGACTGTGCCAAGCCCTCTGAAATACAGAACTGATCTGTAGCCTCAAACATGATTGTGGTATGATCAGTAAATATAACAATGTATCCAATCATGAATTATACTGAAGTATGTTTTTTTTTTTTTTTTTTTTTTTTCAAATAATATTGGCTTGTGTTTTCCAAATCCATGTTTTAGTAAGGGGCTAACAGCTGCACTGAAATTTCAGCGCTGATAATACATTCCAGGGAATGTGTGGCCAAATGATCCATAGTACCTTCAGGAGTGCCTGTTCAGTAAGTCAGATGGCAGCTCTTTACTACTTCATATTGTAAAGTGCTGGTATCAGCCCACTTAGCTCACATAACGTAACAGAGTAGAAGCAAACATAATACAGAACAAGAATGCAAACTGCCTTGTTGTGATTAGCCAGCAAATAAAGTTAGAAAAGTTATAAACCGGAATATACATACCCAACTGTTGCTCTTAAATCAACAAAAACAGATATCTTCACACATCCTCCATCTATAAGGACATACAGCATTTCCACTCATTCACCAGGTTGAGGCTAATTAAATTAATTGCTTGGTGGAGGGGGATTTTTTCCAGGTCAAAGGTTAAGAAAGCAGGAAGGAGAATAAAAGCATAAGAGCCTGTGCGCGTATTTCTCACAGTGTTCCCAAGGGCACCAGTGTGAAAGTGTGAAGAGTACGGTCCGTGGATGGATCTGTGGTCCTGACATGTGGTGAAAGGAAAGAGCTCCCTGGTGATTCAGTGGTAAGTGACAGCAAACCCACAAGCTCTGTACATTTATGAGCGCTTAAGAGATTTCTCTCCTGCCAACTAAACAGAGGCAGGGGAAGTCTCTCTCTTCCACTGTTCTAATATTAGGTTGTCTGAGCTGATATCTTTTTTTTTTTTTTACTTGAGAGTATAACCCATGGCCACGGGGTGCAATTCCAAAGAAATCCTCTGAGAGCACTGTGTATAATTTATGCAGCAGGCTTGACAGGGTAGTGGCACGGGTTGACCAATTTTGTTCCTGGATCTCCAGATTTGACATTCTGCAGTTGCTGCAGTGTACTAATATGATGTACAGTACGAGCTGAGTCTATGCTTGTCAAGGAGCTCATCAAGCATACAACCTCTTTCCTTACCCTCTCCTAGTCTTCTTTGAAGTAACCCTGATTCATCTTATCCCGGAACACTGTGTTCTCAAGCCGGTAACAGTCAATTATTCCTTCCTCTGTGTGTTACTGACCATATGCTCCATCCAGCAACTGAATTCTATGGCTGGTGCCCTCCATCCTGGCACACCACCATCATGCCTGTATACCTACAATAACTGACTCCCTTATTTTTTTGCAATTCATTTTTGTAACTTAGTGTTGAGATATTCCTTATTTTAGTGGCGTGCAATGGGTTTATAGGTAGGTCATGCTGCACAGCTGTGGGGTTGGAGAGATTTTTTTTTTTTTTTTGAGAATCCCCATAGGATATTCATCTCTCTGACTTCTGAGAGGAGGATTTCACTATCTGTTCAACGTGGGGAAAGTTGCTTTCTTACGATTGTCCAAGGTCTGGCTGCCCTGCATTGAAATGTCATATGTAGTCCCTCCCGTTGCAAAACAAATGCTACTTTTGTGTACATTACCATTAAATATTTTTGTTTAATGTGTATAATGACAAGTAAAATACTGAAAACTGCTGTTCAGTCATTTAACAGAAACATTCTATTTAACCCATTAATGCCCAGATTGTCCCCAGAGATTTCTTACATATAATCATTTGCACACCCTTTCGTATGAACATGTTTTGCAGTTTTTTCCCCCAGTTTTTGATTGTATTTTTGGCTAGACTGCAACAGCGGTGCCAGCCCTAAAAATGCGAATGTCTGTGACTGAGCGACTGAGTGATGAAGTTACACCATTGGTCGGCCGAGTTATGAAGTTACACCATTGGTTGGCTGGTCCAGCCATATACTAGGTTTCGACCTGGTCTTGTTCAAGTAATGATGGTTTGAATGTACGGCCGCTATAGTCATCCAAAAAAAATATTCACAAATGGAAAAAGAGTGGTAGAGACTTCGGCAACTTTAGTTGCCCGCGGGCTTAAATGGGTTAATAAAACAGGGAAACCCTGCAATCCCTTGGAGTACGTTAAATCAGCTGATTGTTTGTCACTGATCCTCAAAACAGGTGGCTGCTGAAAGGCCTACTTATCTGTGCACCCCCAGGCAGTATCATCGCCTTGGGCAATGTAGATATTAATAGGGTTAGCATGCAGCGGCTCAAACATTCCATTACACAGTTGGCAGAAGATTAACCAAACGCTCTGAGCCTTGGGGTTTGTTTTGTCTGATTAACGCTGCCTCTTGTCCAATGCTGTAATTTCTTTGGAAAGGGTTTTGTATAACCCTACCATGGGGAGTGGTTAATTTTTTTTCTCACTATTTCAAAGTGATTAATATAAAGATCTCAGGTAAATAATGTTGCGGGTATTGAGGGAATAAATACAGTGTGAAAAGCAGAAAAGAAATGGGTATGATCAAAAGAATTATCTTAAAAATAATACATATTGATTCTTTAAAAGTTATTTAATCTTATTATCATCATCATCATCATCATCATCATCATCATTGTTATTATTATTATTATTATTATTATAATGGTAATTACAAGAACACCACACACAAAGAATGTTTTGAGTATATATATTGCTTGGGATATCACCAGATGCTATCTAGAAATGAAAGCTTTGTGCTTCTATGAGAGATCTCTACATTGGGCAGATGGACTTGGTCTGAGTACTACCACTGAGTAGTAAAGCACTACTAGCAAAGACTCACTGAGCTGATTGACTCAACTTGATCTTATCAGGGATTTGATTCATGCAGCCTGCACAAAGGGGCTCTCAATAAAGATTCGTATACATCCCTGAAACCCCTGCTGGTTCCTGATCTTGGTCACCTGCTGCTATGGGACGTCCAGTTGCACTGGTGTCAGCCTGGCCACTTGGGATCTCATCAAACTGAAGACCGGGACATGAAAGCCACCAGCAACTCGTCTAATCTCAGTAACACGTTGCATTGCCTCAGCCAATCAAAGTCATACAACGGCAGTCCTATTTATACCACGCCTTATGTTTCTCTTTGCCAAAGTCACTGCTCTCTGTGGTCAAAACCAGCTATTCGTCAGGTGTTTACGCACTGCACTTTGAAAAACAGAAATGATTTTTAAATTTTAGCTGGCACAGACTATAAAGGGAGGTTACAGGAAGTGCCATGGCTAGATTAGCTGCTGATTAAAAGCTGGTCAGTGATGGTTTAATACTCTGTTTGCAGACAGAGGATTGAGGGCTAAGTGATCAAACCTGAATTATTCATTATAAGTTGTGAATGTTATTTGAAGGTTTGCATTTTACAGGAGTTCCATGAACAGGATCTGAAGTATCTGATCACATATGAGAGTGTAACAGAATATTAAATTTGGCAAAGACATGGCCAGGTCACATATTAGGAAGTGAACTGCTTATAATACAATACCACAGCCCGTATACATAATTCAAAATTGTTTCTAAATTGATCCAAGGTCAAAATATAAAATAAAAAGGCTGTGAATCTATTCTTACGATATTCAGCTGGACAGAAACAATATCTTTTTGGTCTCCAGTGAATGAATCAGGTATGTACAGGATACGGTACGAAAAAATTACTTTTAAAATGAACTGATGTCGGGCATGTGTTAGTGACATGTCTTCATCTTTCTTCAGTAACACAATGTAAGTATATCACCTTTTTTCGACACTAAATATCACTCCTTGAAGTTGCGAATTTGGGCTTTTCAAGAAATTTCCCGAAGACTTGCACTTATCGAACCTCTTTGTCTGCTCTTAATTTCCATCTGACTTAGCGCCTTTGTGAAAAAGATGAGAGATCCAGAGTGTCTGGGCCCTCGTCTGAATCATAATGTCAGACAGCTTTGGAATTATTTCAGAAAGTGGCACTGTAATGGTCTGTCCTGTAGAAGCATATTGTGCCTGCCATATTGAATAGAGACTTCAGATGTTGAAATTGAAAGGTTATCACATTGTCAATTAAGTCTGTTTGCAATCATTGACTTGAAAAAGGAAGACATTGATTGGTATAGTCACAAAAACATACCATTTTTTTATTTCGCCTATTTAATTGTCAAAATAAATTCCCTCTTTTGGCAGTTTTCACTGTACATTGGTTTAGCCATTAGTTTATACCAGTTGTGCATGGGACTGAACAACAGTATCTAATATGAATGACAAAAAAGCAGGAAAATCTTCATGTGAGAACGGTTCCTCCCAACTATAAGAAAGATGTAACTCTGTGATACGCATGTTTTGCAGAGAATAAAACTAGTTTATATGCTTTGAATCTTGCTGGAGCACAAACAATTTTATAAATCATGGATGCACAATCATGTATTATTTTCTCTTAATAACCTACCCAACCATGAAAGCCCTTGAATGCAAAACAGTGAATGAGAGAGAGGGGGATAAAAAGAGTAAGGTAGCAGAACTCGAACAACAGCAACTATCTGGCAATCCTCTCCAGATAGGAGCAGACATGACCACGTAACACTACTTGCACTTTGAACCTCGGAGGAGACACAACAGATGCCCGACACTCTCCAGAACAGGGGATAAAGAGCATTTTGTAACAGGGGGATGTAAAAGCCACTCCGGGTGAATTCCAGACCTCGGCACTGGCCAAAAGCGCCTTGCGTAGCTCCGTCTGGACAATGGACCCATGCACAAGCGCTGTTGGAAGTCTCAGAGTCTGGGAAGGGGTGTGGACAGAACGAACGATCAAGTTGACAGATGCTCCTCCAGAAAGCCACTAACAGGATGACATTGGCCCAGCCATGGGGCAAACGGGGATTATGTCTGAGCAGAAGATAAACAGATTATTCCCGAAAGAGAGCTTGCTCGTTTAACTTCGTCACTCCTGTCACTCTTCCGTAGCGTCTTCCATAAGACCTGGCTGCCTCTCCTCCTTCCAGTGTCCTTAGTGCTCACCACACCGCAGTGGCCTGACACCACCCTGGAATTTCCACCATCTACTGGAGAACATAGCCCCAGCTTGTGTGTGGATAACCATCTCTCTAAATGTTCGACTGACAGGCACCCAGAGACCCAACTGCTGCAAAGACCATGTCTGTTCTCACCATCTTCAGATAGAGTGGATGGCTCTTCCCTCATTCATCTGATTACTTCTTTTTATAACTTGAAAGCAAAACAAGTCCATCATGCCTTTAAAAATGGGAGTTTTCCTTGTAATGTTGCTGTTTGTCTTCCAAGCCACCTGGATTAAAGGTAAGCTTTTAGACTGCTGCCACAGAAGGTGCCAATAACTTTTATACAGAACATTTCTTCTGTGGTTCTTCTTGAGTGATTCCGTCTTGGTCTCATTATGATTTAATTCCGCAAATTTAGTATTTAAGAGGATTGAAGCTACAAATCCTATTTGGGTTCATTTTCAATTCAGAAAAAAATAAATCCCATTCCAAATTAGAGTTTTGCAGTATATTTTTGTGCAGTTGATGGACTTTCCTTTGAACGAAACGCAACTCTGATTATGTAATTGGGATTCTGAGAAATTTAGAAGTAAGTCATTTTGATCCTGGATGTGTCATCGACATTTTCATTCACTTATTTTAAGTGCAATATTTTTCTGATTGCTACTGGGGAGTATGACTTTTATGTTAGGGTTCTAGTACACAACGTCTAAGATAAAGCCTAATATCTACATATAAGCTTTATATGAGACTACATCGAGCTATTCAAATCCTTCAAAAATATTCAAGTTATGCTGGCAGCTTGCTACTGACATGAGCTGTCACAGGACATAACATGTTTCAGTGCATTTTTTTCAGCTATTTTCCTGGGCCATGGCAGAATTTTTTGCTCTGTACAGAATAATCAGCTTTCCTCGTTTCCCGGTCTTCTGCTCACACAGTAAGGCTGGTTTCATGAGCCTTGATTCCATTAGAAGGATAAGACGGCTTTCCCATAGTAGCGTAAGAGCCTTTCTTATGTAAGGTTTCACTTAACATAAGGAAGTCCGGCAAGGGTAGAGTTTATGGCACAGGTCTGATCAAAAATCGGAATGTGATAGTCTCACATAGCGAGACATCTCTCTGTTAAATTATAAACGGTACTTTAAGGCACGGTGCGGCTATCAATTTTAATTGATTTATAAATGTTTGTTACCAGATACAAGTGGGTGATAATGATACAAATACTGGACAGTGTAGCATCCAGAACATGCAGGTATGCACTGTGATTGTATTCAGTATTTGCAAGGATGCCATTTATCACCTTGACTTTACTATTGTCGCTGATGAGAGTAGGAATTTACAGAAATCTGCTTAGTTGTTTGATGGTTAAACTAAGTCATGCTACCAGACTTTGCGTGACAGAATTAATTATAGCCAAAAAGCATCCAGTTGCAGTCTAACCATTACCTTGATTGAAGAATTTATGTACAGTAAGTTCTCTTTCCCTTTACCATTACCTTGGCCTGAAAATGCATTGCATTTAAAATTAATGTGAGTATAAGCTTGTTCTGTGTCCTGAGTGTTTCTATGAGTGATGTGCAGCCTGTGGCCTGGTAGCTATCAAAAGCTCTGTCCATGGACCATTAAATAACAGCCTTTCCTATTTCATAATAATGGTCAAGAATACTTCATGATGCCAGCTCAGGCTGAGACCAAGGGTTGCTTTGTACCATGACTAAATCACAGTGTCCCAGGATAGTCTAGAAACATGTAAAACACAATGTCACCATCACATTGTTGTATTACTCATACTATATAACATATTCAGATGGAGCTGCAAATCATTTTTTGTACAGTCACATATTTTATGTTGTCCTGTAGGCAACATAACATGCATTTATATCAGCAATTAGAATTAGAACTCTTCCCAATGTGGGATTCCTAAAAATCAATTATTCGATCATGAAAAGCAGCACTATGCATGTTACAAATATAGCCGAAGTACACAATGATTCCACCATGCAATATAGTGCTGTACACTATAAACTGTGAATAAACTTCAGATTTATCTTTGCATTAACTTTCTGATGTTTCTGATTATATGCAGATTAAAGATTGAAAGAGCCATTTTTTGTGAAGTGGAGATGGTAATAACATAACATAGAGGTGTAATGGAGGTGGTCAAGGAAATGCACCACTGTTCCTTGATATTTTTCAGGAACTGTTTGTTCCCTGAAAAGTTGTGGAATTACAAAACAGCTGCAGTGTTAGGAGAGAGCTGTGTCCTCTTAGGTAGACGGGATAATGCTGCAGTACTGCAGCCTCTCCCAGTTGTGCTCTCCATCATCTGTAAGGACAGATCAGAACATTTCTCTCTATCAACACTGTCTCTGACAAAATAAATAAATAACCTGAGAAGTACATAAAACTTTAAGCCTTTTGGTTGATATTTCAAATCTAGGTTAGTCTGTAATGGCAATAAAATATTTATTACATTTCTATTATTCGGCAATTGTTATGCATTATGTGAGAACACAAGCATTCTAATACTCAGGTCCCTGAAACGCACACAAAAACATGCATTAACAGCCATTTATACAGAATGTACACAAATATATGTGTCGCATGCGTGTGTATTCATGCCAAAACTTGGATTAGAAATTATTCTTACCCTTTTTTCTTATCATCTGAGGAAGCTATATCAAAGCTAGAAGTAAACATTGCCCTTCTCACCGATTACAGATCCAATGAATAAAACATAAAATTTCATGGATTTTGGGGCATCATTTCAGCAGTATCCTCCTCATGACTATAAAACAGGATTGTTTTCCAGTTTCCTCTCCAGACTCCGCCAGATGATGTTTCAGTGTTTTGGCGGCTTCGAGAGACATGGAAATGACACACTGTTGATGCCGTTTAAATCAGAGGTTTCGATTTCGGGTCTCCTCCGTGGCTCGACTAAATCAGAAAAGACCAGGTTCCATCACGGTCGAGAGCGCTCATTTTCCCTGGAAGCGAACAAACGCTCCGTGGCAACAGTCCTCTGCTCAGCAGGCCCCCTACAGGGGCCTACGTGTGGTCGGATTTGTGATAGGGTTGCCGATGGGAACAGTCTAAATCTGTGAGTAAACAGACTGTGAAAATTTAGATGCTTATTCTTGTGTCACATTCAAGTGGCACATGAGGACTGGCTGCTGAGAATCTTTTCGCACAAATCTAAACATAACTCGAACAACACGATAAGATGGCATAAAATGACAGAGTGAAAGTCTCTCCGGAGCCTAAAGTGCATATAAACAACAGCCAGCTTTCAAATGGCAGATTCCTACACTGGCAGACATTACTGTAACTGTCAAAAGAGCATGTGTTTGCATATAGAATTTACATTGCTGCTTAGTGGTCCAAACGATGATGAGTTACTTATTCCCTTTAATGAGACTCAGAGCAGTAACTAAAATTATGCCCGTAGAAAGTTAATGGGCCTCATTCACGAAACGTGTACGATCTTATTTGATCGTAAACTGTGTGTAATGCTGTTTCCAAGAACATTTCGGCATTCATATATATTTTTTAATCTTTATTTGTTCATGGCTGTTTCTTTATGCTAGTCATATGAACAGGGTTGCACTTAAAATTTACAGACAACATTCATCATGTCATACACCTGGGATATGCACAAAAACAGAGATCTGCACGTGTGTCATGAGTCTCATTCATTTTTTGGAGGAACATTTTTAAGAACAAAGGTAAGAATAATTGAAAAGAAGTTTTGTGAATGAGGCCCAATGTCTTTTATTATATTAATTATTTTGCAAGTAACCAGACATTCATATTGCACTCTAAGAGTCTATTATGCTTGCGGGCACATACGGATTTTTAAAAAGGTGAGCTACTTGCTCACTTATTCATACAGTATCAGAAAAAATATGTATATAACAGTGCATACATTATTCTAATTATTATTGTTTATTCTTTTTGCAGAGCTGAATTGTGAAGATACTTTTTCTGTCCAATCCATCAATTCAAGACACTTGATAGAACTCTTAAGAACGGCCAAACAAACATCGCATGTAAGGACGATATTTGACCTGGAAAGACATCGGACGAAAAGGTCAACGTTTTTCCACACAGGGGTGAAGGTCTGTCCTCAAGAGACAATACGTGAGGTGATTGCTAGCCATCAGGCTTACTACAAACTGAGAGGTAAGAGCCCTAGCAACAGTCTACTTATTAAGAGATCTCTCCTCAGGTCCTGTAATGCACACACTCATTACACAAACACACTATAACCGACAAAGGTTTTGCTCTCATTGTGTAGTGTATATCATCGCCTGGATTACTTGGATCTTCGATTTCTTAGATTTCAAAAACTATGAAAAAATATTCGGTAAAAGTGCTTCAAAAAGTAATTTGCAGCTCGACATTCTCATTGGTAATTCTAGTTTCATCATTTCTTGTGAGCCACTTACCCTTAGCATTTTCAACTATCCAAAAAAAGATAGCAAAAGTTAGCCCAAAAGGAGCTGAGCTCCAATATGACAGTCTGTGAATATAATGGCTGGAAAAACAAACAGAAATGAGACCCTTTTAAGGAGTCAGATGCACAGCCCATGTCACCACCTAATCCTTTGTCTGCTTATCCTGATAGTTTCCTCTCGTTCCATCTCAGTACCAACACTTGTGTAGATGACGGAGGTGGGGTGGATTATCTTTTCTGCGAAAACCCCTATTTTACTCATATATTTGCTGAAGCTTGTATTTGCAGCCTACTTTACAAGCAAGACACCAATGACACTTTCAGCCATTTGACCTTGGAAGCTATTGTGCCGATGAACTAGTACGCAACACCATTTACTTACAGTTAGCACATTTGGAATTTAGTTTGATAGCTAAATGAAAACCGAAATGAGAGCAATTATACAAATGGAACAAAACCGATAAGAATGAGTTGATGGACTACTGCCAGAAAGTTCAATCCACTGCTTAATGCAGTAATAGAAGTGACTCAGAAGTTGCTTTGGAAAAGTCAGGACCCTGAGTGGATTGTACTGGCTGAATTGGCCAGGTGAGTTGCAATAAAAGTGCTGATCAAGAGCAACTTTGCATTTTAGCTCACGACGCGTAAGGTTGGGATATTGACAGGGAAACCTGATACTGGATCAGCACTACTCTGAGATGCTTTTTACTAATTTGAACCCAGGTTAGTGAGTGCAGCCTCAGTACGTCTGGTTGGTAAGGTGAGCCAACTCTGTTTCTGTTGGTTTGTTGGCTACAATATCCACTACAATTTTACTGTCCTCACAGTTCAGTTAATACTGTGTGTGCGTACACTATGACATAGTGCACAAAAATATAGGCCATAAACCCTGGTCCAAAACAAAAGAGCACTGAGACTTAAAAAACGGCAGTCATTTTAAAACAAACGGCAATAAGGAAAAATAAGGAAATAATGGGAAAAAATCTGACCCAATCAGCCTGCAAACAAAACAGCTTGTGCTGACAGCTGCCTTCATCTTCAAACACTTTCAAAACTGACTGGCAATGCTACCAGTCAGTTTCCCAACCCAAAGTACGGTTGCCCCCTTCTGAACATCCGTCACACATAAAGCCAAACTAAAGGTAAAGTTGTGTGACTACTTCATACACTGTTAAAACTGAATGCCAGTCTTACTAAACGAATCAGGCACTCCAATTTTAAAAGTGGGCAATTCATTATAACTCAACTGAAAAGAGCAAAAAAAGAGTTTGAGAACAGTGAATACAGATTAGGTTGTCTTATTCAAGCGGTTGAAAGAAATTCAAACTAGCAAAATGAACTCTTGGGTTTGACAGTGTATCCTCAGAAAATGTCATTTTATTAAGCATAAATTTATCATCGCCAAACCTGAAGCATGCGTTCAGCGAAAATACAGTTTTTTAGAGATCAGGTTTTTAAACTGTAATTTGTTTTGAGGAATTTATTTAATAAATCTCTCAAAATTTCTTTCCCTGGTAGTCGTTTGGAGTTCCCAGCCAATGGTTCAATATGTACCATAGAAGCAGGAACACCCTTGGGCTGTATATACCTCTATTATTGCTGATCCACTATGAAAGTAATAATAAACAAATCACCGGCTCACTGTAACCCAATACATGCTAACAGCTCACCAGCACTGAAAGGGGAAAGAAAGGTTCTGCTTTTGGAGTTGCAATAACTTCAGCTTTCCCACCTAACTTTAATAAAATCACAAAATTCACTAAATAAAACTGTCAGAGTCTGGGCTGCCTGGGTCTTTACTTATGCCTCACGTCTAAGGAGACATTGCAATGGATTTTATTTTTTTTACATCAGCAGCGTGATACAGGACTGTCACCTCCAGCCTGGCCCATTGAGATTGAGTGCTATTATTTTTTGGGGCAAATGGAGCTCAGCTCTTTCCCGGAGTGAAAACGGAGGCAAGCCAATTCTGGGCTCTTTGCTTCGGGTCGTACATACATTCCAGTCACTATCGAAAATATTTCCTGCCACTGAGGAAAAAGTACATTTTACCTTCAAACCTCAGAGAGAGAGAGAGAGGGAGGGAGAGAGAGAGAGAGAGAGGGAGGGAGGGAGGGAGGGAGGGAGAGAGAGAGAGAGAGAGAAAGAGAGGGAGAGAGGGAGAGAGAGAGAGAGAGAGAGATGGGGAGAGAGAGAGAGAGAGAGAGGGGAAGAGAGGGAGAGAGAGAGAGAGAGAGAGAGAGAGAGATGGGGAGAGAGAGAGAGAGAGAGGGGGGAAGAGAGGGAGAGAGAGAGAGAGAGCATCCAATAACACTCAGCTCTGAAGTCGCGCAGTCGCTTTGATGTCAATCCCATAGGCTGTTGCTTCCGTTCTTTATTCTTTCTGTGTCATCCTGAGACTACCATTCAGACCTTAATCAAAGACACTGAATTCCCTCTGACTTTACATGGGTGAAGTAAATTTTTTTTTTAAATCTCAGTTTAATACCACTTTTACATGGAGAGAGGTGGATTCAGAGGTGCTCTGGAACTTAAAAACACAGAAATGCCTGAACACATCTGAAAGAGTGAGGTCCCTGGAGAATTAAAAACTGTAGCCCCTTGGTCTTGTACTGTTTATAAACATATGTGCATATATCATGTTTGCATTCACACATACATGTGTGTTTCTTTCCATTGTTGTCAGTACAGTCAAAGCTCAATATGTATTTGTCTGATCCCTACAGTATATAAGCCAATAGTTATTTATTGTTTTTCTGTTTCCAGTGATGTGACTTGTTCTGATTCATGACACAAACACCTTAAATTATTTCTAGATTCAATTATTAACATTGACTTTCAGCGCAATTTTTCTTTGCAGCGCTTGACATTTTAATTTTGATGAATGCTGAACTTGCCAAACTGTGTTTGTAGAAAAAAGAAAAAGCACTTCCATATAATTGTGACTTAACATTTGGAACAAGTGATGACTGAATCCAACAAGTTAAAAGTATGGTAGTTCAAGTATTGCATCCTTCAAACGAAGGTAATTACAACATAAAAATTCCTCAATTGCTTAAATTGGAAGAGTGAGCAGTCATACATGCCAGAGATGGTGGCAGAGGTCAGAGGAATTCAATAAAGCTAATCATATTGACCATCAGTATCTTTTCTTGAAGAAATGAAGACCATTGCACTTTCATGTAGCTACCATTTATCCCTTGTCATGCAGCAATATCCTATTACCGTTTCTGGTGAAAGGGCCTCTCATTCTGTCAGGTTTCTTTTGATGAACTGAGGGAGATCAAAAGGAAATGGTGGTGAAGTGATGGGTGAAGCCTCGCAGTCAGATCTCACAGAAACATTATCAGGCTCATAATGAGTTGCTTATACACGGTGCCTTTCATACATTTATATGCCGTGCTTATCTGCCTCACACGGGCTAATTTACTTAATACCGCTCCACTCTGAAGCGCCAGCGGAGGTGTTGCACGGCAACCATTTGCTAGCCAGAACACTCACCCACACATCAACCATGTTTGAGAGGTCAGGATTTTATTTGCCAGCTATACTGGAGATGACAAGAAAGTGAGACAGCAAGAGTCTGATTTGGAGCTTTGAAAACCCTGCTCTTCTTGATATGTGCCACAGTGAGTCAGGACCTCTCAATGTAAAATAAATACATTTTTAAAAACACCGCAAACAAGAAGCGGCATCCCCTGAAGCATTTTGAATTGAGTTTCATCATCTTTGCCTAGAGGGAAGAGTATCCTCTCTGAATGCAGCCTTGCCATTTGGCACACATTAGCTATCAACAGTGGAAAGACTGTTGACAGTCTTAATTGCTATTCTGCATAAAAAAAGATCTGTGCCAAATTATGAATTAAATAATAAAGCTGTTTTCATATTTGTACAATGTGTTTAATGCCACGAATAATGAAATAATGTTAGAACATATAAATTAAAATAAATAAGTCGAAACAAAAGAGCCGTTGTTCATTTTAGGTACCATTCATAATTTTCAAGACTGAAGTCATTTTGTTTTGGCATGTTCCAGGCTTTTCTGTTTCTTAAAATACTACCTCTTCAAGCTGAGAGAAACTATATGCTTCTGTCAATAGGGAACCTGGGCCTATTTTCAGGTTAACCGCAATGTGATTTGGCCTTAACTTTGAATCAACAATGTAAGATATTCAAAAAAATAATTTCCTTTTTTTCTTGAATATCTTAAAGATTTTGGCTGATTGGTAATTTTTACTGATTTTTTTTCTTGCTTTCCTTGCTCAGTTTGTCAGGAGGCAGTGTGGGAAGCTTTCCGGATCTTCTTCGACAGGATCCCTGGGACATCCGAATATCAACAGTGGGTCGGATTGTGTCAGCGTGAGTCCTTATGCATCGCTGACCTGGCCCAGAACTTCAGCAACGCCCAGGAGCACCTCAACATGGTGTACAGGGTAAGTGTCCAAATTGACATACTAGGCCAAACCACATGACTCTCCTGTGCCATTGTAATAAAACACGGAGTTAGGTTTTCCTGTCATGTCAATATTGAAATTATGACATTTGGCTACAGTCCGATCTTATTTAACAAATTTAACTTCTTTTTTATTTATGTAAATTCTACTATATTGAACCATTTACAATAACTGGTAAAGAGGACAGAAGAGGTGGGGCCTAGAGCACTGCAAGAAACCAAATTGTTGTGGGGATTTATTATGTAAGTAACAGATAAAGTAACTCTTTGTTGTGAACAGAATAAGTTATAAGCTAATCTATAGATCACAGGGCTACATGTTGCATGTTACCCCTTGAACATGAAAGCACAGCTATACTTTGTACTGACTTCCACTGCATGAGAAAAAGTGATAAATCTGTGTTACATTTTTGCTTCTGCTACATTCTTCAGGGAGCAAATTGAGTTATGCATCTTTTCATCTCATCTGTCCTACACACCTCTTTACATAGATTAATAATATTATGTACAGGTCTAAGATGAAATATTATTTTGGTGCTAAGGCCTCATTCTTTCTCTCTCTACCACACTACAGTATCTCACCATGTCACAGTCACTCATGCGCTCTCTCTTACACTCTTACTCATTTACACATTCTCTCTCGCATGCACTCACCAACACCTTCCTAGCCCCAGGCTAATTACATCTCTAAACTGTGCCACGCAACACAGCCCAGAGAAAAGCAATAATTAGCAGTCTTGTTTTCCAGCAGGCATTCTCTCTATTGACTGATTACATTTCCAGAATTCATATGTGACCAGCCAATATGGATAGAGCAAAGCTAGCCTTAAACCTAGCGGCACTGTTGGTACTTTGTTTGCAGTGTCTGAGCAGGCTTTCGGGGCATCGCTTTCTCACCTTGCTCCCTGATGTGTCCCCGTAGCACGGCTGGAGCTGTGATTAAGCACATTTCCCTGTTGTGTTCAAGCCTGGCAGCCAGGAGACACGAACGTGTGTTGCATCAGTGGGCAATGGCTGTGCACTGAGTTTCCTGTCTGTCTTACTGTACTTCATTCCCCCTTTGTGTTCCACTAAACTGTGCGAGGCACTTTACCCATCAGATGCTGACCTAATGTTGGGTTACACAGAGCCTGTTCTCTCCAGGCCCTGATGTGTAGCATGATAAAGTGAGGTAAAGGGTGCACACAGTTCTAAAACAGGGCATTTGTGTAGATAGCCAGCTGCCTCGCTTTGATGCTAGCTAATTAACTAAGGTAAGGAAGGTGTATTAAATGCCCATGTCTATGTAATTCAGAATTTTTTGCGGGAATTTGCTGATATAAATAGGTAGTAATTATAAGCAAAAAGAATAAACATTAGGAGTAATAAGACACAGTTTACTATAAAGCAGGGTATAGGAATGGTTGTACATTATTTATAACAGTAACATGTTCTAAATAAATAAAAATGGCTGCAACTATTTCAATATATTTTTCTAATGTTTGTGTATTTCTTGTGTTTTCATAGAGAGTGAGTTTGCGGGACGAGAGACAGAGACAACGGGGACGGTACGCATCGATTGTGTTGTGTTTTTTGTGATGTGATGCCCAAGGGACATCATGATTGGATAGGCACTCAGATTTCCCTTCCTGGCCTCTGTCTGTGACCCACAAAATTAAAAGCTCATTCGAGTCTGCATTGGGAAATCATTGGTTTTGGGTGACCCCATTCAATTCTGGAGCCACTTGCTTGTAAATTGGAAAAATCCTGTACGACAGGCCAATTTACAACAGGATTAGACCAATTCACTGCCCTAAATTCTGAAGGGTTTGTAGTGATCCCATTGGCCTTTTGCTATGGAAAGGCATCATGCCAGTGTTTACTTAAAATTAACTTTATATAAAAGGAATGATGTTCGTGCAAAGAAGAAAATAAAACAATTATTTGGCTTGTATACTTCCATACTACTGAGGGTCACCGTAGAATGTCATTACCTCTAGTGGTCAAGAAGATATATAGGGGAGAACCAGCAGAGTATGTAGTGCATTCCTTGTTTCTGGTCTCGAAAATCCCAATGCCCACCAGCCACGCAGAGTGCGCCCATGCACTGCACCATTGACTGTGCCCACGCGCAGTGCGACATTTATTACTGAAAATAGAGCCCTCTGTCATTAATCCTGAACTTTTTAATGTGAATAGTATTATAGCTAAAGGCATATGGTGATGTACAATATAAGGAGTGGGTCTATTTACAGTAACATTTATAAAGATTATTATTTCCAGAAAGCGCATAAACCAATTTCAGGTTTTAATATCCTGTGATATATCCAGCCCCCATAACAGACAGCCTTATAAAACTGCAGATACAGTCCTTCCACAATGGTAATTATAAAGTGCTAACCTCATTCACCTCATAAAACTTTATATTGGTCTTCAGACTAATTAAGAACCACAATGAATCGCACTGAGCATTTTAACATGAACAATGTATGATTCTAATAAAAGAGTTAAGCTTGTAAAGCAGTGAGTCACATGGCATGTAAGTGGGCTTGTGGGCATGCTGGATCATACTTCTGATGTGGAGGTGGGTCTTGCTCACTGTCAGATAATGGCCTGACCCACTTTAGTATTTGGATCAGGGTTAGGTAATAAGAACGTGAGTAAAGATCATAGTAAACACAGAATAGCCAGATTTCAGGCCTCTATTCAAGAGAAAACAGCCTTACAAAGCAGCACATTCTATGTTAAAACATACACTATTTAAAGTAAAGATACAATTTCAAAAAAGTCCTGTTTATTGTATTATTACATCCTTAATTGAATTGTAAAAAGACGATGCCTCTAAAATGGTAAGAGAACAGTTGTTGCTAAAATTTGCAAGTGAATTATTTAGTGCTGCATAACACCATGGCCGATATGTTAGAAAACAGCCTTGTACTGTAAAATGGGATATAAATAACTGAAACAAAACTGCAGGAAGGGAACAGTTAGAAAGAATATTCAAAACATTGCATTCGGAAAAATGAATTACTGGTATGGTCAGAATTCTGAACTCTTAAACAGGGCAATGAGTACTTACATTTTTTGATTAAAAAAGTTTGCAAATACGGGGACATTTCGGAAGCCTACAACCATAAGTCATATTGCGGCTAAATTTACAGAGCTTTATGTCACTCACCTGCAAGTTCAGTTTCTGGTCATTCATATGCTCCATTTGCCACCACAATACAAAAGGGGGATTTGAAAATACTGGTGCAGCTCCAGGCACTAACTGCTGTTTGCAGTTCAAATGAATGTTTTTTTGTTTGCTTTTTCCAAGAGCCCAGATGTGTGTTACAGAAAACTGAAATTGAATCGTAAAAACTGAATTGGAAAGCATATTAAACTAAAATTTTTACCTTGAAATGTCCGAAACTTTGCCAGAATGCTAACCCACACAAGATCCTGGCAACACATTACACATACTTAAAAAAAACAACAACACTGGCTTCCTATCAAGGCACGTGTCAATTTCAAAATTCTTTTTCTCACCTGCAAAGCTCTCAATGACCTGGCCCCTCCCTATCTCACTCATCTGCTGGCTGTGTATGTTCCCCCTCACATACTCCGCTCATCTAATACTGGCACTCTACTCACCATCCCCAAGGGCTGCTCCCTCTCTGTGGAATGCTCTTACAATACAAACATCAGGGAAGCAGAAAGTGTAGCAGAAAATTTCAAATCCTTACTCAAGACCTAACAGTTCAGTATAAGTTACCCTTAGCTGCACTATTGCCTTGATTTGTTTGTTTGTGTTTATCCTTACCCTATTTGCCCTGTACTCCCTCCTGTATTACTGTTCTATATATCTGTTTCGCCTTCTATGTCTGCTGTTTTTCTTTCTCTGAGTGACCTTGAGCTGTGGAAAGGTGCTATGTAAATAAAATGTATTACCATGATTTATTATTTTTTTATTAAAAGTGAAATTTATGAATGCAATTCACGTTCTTCTGGCACTAATTTTTGCCAGTTTACAAGCTTTGAAGAATCTCACTAAAACACAGTTAAAAATAAAATAATGGCAGTAAAACAACAGTTACAGTTCAACAATATGACAGTAAATCTATGGGCAAAAAGTAGTCACTTATGGGTAGGGATAAAATAACCTGATGAAGCAAGTCCCATGAGCTGACACTAGCTGGGAAAGCCTCCAAGAAGATTCTTGCAGTACAAAACTGCTAGGCCATTGCCCCAAGGTCAAAATCCCTCTTATTACAGTAACTGAGACAGGCTAGACAAACAAATTATACTGGACAAAGAGTACTAATAGATCCTTGAGATTGTTGACCTGACACTCCTGACACTGGCCCATACTTGGTACTCCATAAATCATAATTTAAACAAATTATATTACAGCACATTTCATTAATTTAGCATGCAATCTCATCCAGGGTGACGTGCAATTAATGTAGGAGAACATTGAGTGCATTCTCCTCATTTATGTGAGGAATAGCACCAGACCTGGCAAACAACATTCCCAGGCGAGCAAGTATAATGGGACACAAATAAAGCTAAGTTCAAATTAACTATGCTGTGCAAGAAGCAAAATAAAAGTCCTGAATGCATACAGATAATATTCAAAATGAGGCATATTTTAGCGTAATATCTTTTCCCTTTCATCTCCAGGGAGGTGCCTACAGTCAAACCTGTGGTGACCACAACAAAGGTTCCTGAAACAACAGGTGCAGTAAGAAGCCAAACTAACACATTAACTTCATTGGAGTGATGCAAAGAGATTTTTCCTAACTTGCCAAAATCCCAAAATACATTTATTTTCTCTTGCCTCTTAGTGTTGAGTTCAGGTCCAACAGAATCTCATGCACCAATGGACTCGCCAACTGCGATTTCCAGTGTTCCTACCAGTGGCATTCCAGCAGCCACCAAGGAGGTAAGGTCTTTTAATCATTCAAATATTTTACAGTAAGGAAAGGCAAAAATAATACCCAGGGATTTACGGAGGACCAGTTGCTGTCTTTTGCCCTTTTCAGACATTGCGGATGAGCCGATTGCACCCAGCAGCCATATGGGAATTGGAAACTCCCATGCTTTAATACACTACTGACTGATCTCTTTTTCCAGGATACAGAGCTTCCCAACGCCTTACCTGAACAACCATTGGAACAGGTGGTGGAGTTCAGCATTACCATAGTGGATCCAGGCTACAGTGAGCTTCTGAATGATCCGAACACTGCCCAGTACCATGACCTCACGCGTCACCTGCGTGACCAGGTGAGTGGTCATACCCTCAGAAGCCCGTACCGCCCTGGCCACCCTTCCACGACGATCGACGGTCTAATTCCGATTGCTCTATGCTGATGACATGCTCCTGTCAAGATTATGAGCATTGCTTGTCTTTGGAGGCTGACAAGTCTTAAGGGGGATGGAGTAGGTCAGGCACCTGCCTCATATTAATTCCTTTAAGTGCTGTGATCAGGGACTGTCGACATTTGAAACTGTGCCCGGGAGGCGCTTTCTAGAAGTGCACATGCAAAGAAGCCTACACACTAGTGGCTGGCCTGAGAATACCACTGCAATCTGTAAGTAAATAGCTGTTACATTTGTTACGTATATTGCTAGGAGAGTATGTCATTCTTCGGCTAGCAGCCATATAGTTTATACATTTTTCAAGGATATATACCAATGGCATGATATAAAGTTGTGTCAGCAATCTGTCTGCAATAATTGAACACCCATATTCTTTCAGGTCAATTGTTTCAATCAACACATCTGTCTGGATCATGGCCCTATGTGACCTTTAAGACGATAACATGTCATCTTTTGTCATGGATGATGAATGATTATGCTGTAGCTTTTTCAGGGCCACATTGACGCCTGTGCAGAAGTACTACAAGCATCAAGGACAAATTTGAGAGTCTGTAATTTAAAAAAAAGATTTTATAATTATATCTTAACTGGTCCTTTCTTTTCATTCCTTTTGCAGATGCATGATGTTTTTGACAAGCTTCCAGGATTTAAAGACATCCAAGTGTTGGGAATTAGGTTAGTTGGCAGGTTATTCTGATCATTATTTTATTTGAAAAGAGTTAATATCTTTTATTCTGTTTATTTAAAAAGTCATGCTGTGGACATCTGTATGTTTACTGTGGAACAGATTAAAAGAAAATTGACGTTGAATTTTTAGACGATGCGGTACAAAAAGCAATTTCCTTATTACAATGTGTAGAATAGTCAAGTCTGTACTGGATGAACTGGTGAGTCACTGCCCTCACGCTGAGTCTGATTTTAAAGTCTCGGTTGATTGCCTTTTCCCCTGTTTTTGACAGATAATGTACTTCTGTCTTGAGAACAGGGTTGATATTACCTTCTTTAGTGGAGCAGCAGCCTGTCCTCCAGCAATTTTGATAACCCTCTCTAAGGCTTAGCTTATATTTCATGGGTCTATGACCAGAATCAGCGCCTGCAATCTCTTGAATGATTCTATGACCAGGTGCAATGTCTGCATGAGTGGAGACACTTTTCCAAATGGGCATAGGATCTGTAATTTGTATTCACATGGTTTACCAAGGTGGTTGCTAATTACTTTTCACAAGTTTTGCAATTAACTTGCTCATCAGCCATCCATAGCCTGTAAAAATGAAAGGTGATGAAGTTAAAGGTGAAATAATTCCAGACAGTAGCATCGAGATGCATCCATCCCTTGCGTATGAAATAGAACCAGCAGCCCCTTTAAGAGTTTCATGACTGACAACAGTGTCCTCAGTGAGGTGGCTATGTAGATGGGAAAAGCATTTCCCTTATCAGGTATCCTCTTGCTTCTTTGAAGAACACAAAGGGGATCTTGTAAGGATCCTTAGGTCTCCTGCATCTTCTTCTTGAACCTCCTCTAACAAAATGGAATCTACAAAATGATTAACTGCCGTGAAGTGTGGACCAGAATTTATCCTAGTGCACACCCTTGCACAGGGAAAAGGCCACTGGCTCAAACCTTTGACTACTTTCTTTGTTTCTATTATCTAAGTTAATGCAATATGGGCCTGTACATTGAATACATTTCTACTGGAGAATCACCTTCCCCGTCAAATATTTCTTGCCATTTTCAAACCGGTTTTAATGCACTTCCTCCGATTACTAACATTGCATAATACAATGGCATTGCCTTATACCAGTATAATAATATTGCAATTATAGACATTAACATAATACAGAGTTACCTTCTAACCTTTTACAGTTTTTCTCAAATGAATCCCCACTACCTTTCCACTTGCTTGCCAATTTAATGCTTTTGCATAAGGGGATGAGTTGGATAATTGAAGAGACTTGTTAACCTTAATATCTTTCCAATGAACTTTCCATCACCATTTGAAATTAACACCTTAAATGTACCTTAAACCATGTCAGGTAATGGACGAGCCTATTAACATTGTATATCAATATACAAATTAGAGGGGGGGGGGGGGGGGGGGGGCGAGAGAGCGAAAGAGAGGGAGAGATCCAACACCTATTGAAAAGATTTTCGCTGTCCAATAGCATCCAGTACAGTTGGTTACATATTTTTACTGTTTTACAGATGGTATAATGTCATGCTGACTAATAACCTTTTCTCTTCCCTTTTGCTAAAATGAAGTGGGCTGCAAGAAAGTGGCAGGTAATTAAAATTAAGTGATGACAAATGTCTTGTGCAGTAGCCTACCCCCCGTTTCTGTCCTTGCCACCCCCCTCCCCACATTTGATATGTTTGTCAAAATAAAAGCTATTATTTTGACAAACATATTCCTGCTTTTCTCACATTTAAGGAAAAAATGTTTCCCTTTGTACTACATTTATGATCTCTGAAATGAGAGGTATATTTATGAAATGTGCTATTCCAAAAGTATACATACTGTGTAAGCTAAATGTTCAATTAGTGATTTTTTATATTTACCTAAATGCATATTCTTTTTTTTCCGGGGGCGTTTCAGATCTGTTTACTGTTATAACACAACCTATTGAATGTATTGCTAATGGTATTTAATTTCAGTTAAATGTGGGAAAAAATGTGTGGTAAAATAACAGCGCTTTATGTCACATTTGGCACTTCATAAAATAATGAGCTAGCAGAGCTATTGTATACCTACAGCAACTTTGCAATTAATTGACAAATAAAAATGACAAGCCATGAAATCATTTATTCAACCATTAGGTAAATACTGATAAATTTAACAGATATACCATTTTTTAAAAACAAATATTATTTCAAAATTTACATACTGCCCTAATATAGGGTATATTTAGTCCATATTAGGGTCCATATTCAGATTTAATCTGTCTCTTAAAATTCTGTTGAGGGAAAATATCCCCCTGGTGGTGCTGAATACAAAAAAATATTCATTGCAAAATCATTAATTTGATATTTGAATAATTGGCAAGTTATTAATGTTTCATTTGATGGCTTGGACTATCAAAGCAAATAAGAATGATGCCAGTCAGTACTAATGGCTTTTATTCTAATCTGATAATGTATTCACAGCTGATATGACCTCTTAGCCTGCATACAAAGGATACTTATTTACCTTAATCATAAAACCAAAGAAATTAATCAGTGCTGGTCATTACCATAACAATCAAAATGCCAGATGATGAATTAATTTAGTCTCTGGTTTAGCCATGGGTGGACACTGAATATGCATACAGTTCTAATTATGCATTAAATATCTGAAAAAAGAGATGCAGATACATTTCCGGTCAGATTTTTAGGAACAGTTGATGTATGAAAGAGTACAAGTCATATTGGCAATAGAAGTATAGTTGGATGTCATTTACTAACATGGCTAATGGGAAGGTTATGAATACTTAGACAATTGTAAATGAAGCTACTATGCTTTGCCACAGCCGCCTACTGAAATACCTTGTTTTTGGCTCAGGTCCGACGGCATTTCTGTACGCTATGTGCTAACCTTTGAGATGGACGCACAGGAATCTAGTGAAGCTAGAAGTGACAGTGCAGAGACGGTTGATCCAAGCTTGGCCTGGGATGATGGGAAAACAGAGTCCTTGCCTGATGTCAGTCTGAAGGCAGCGGTGGCCAAAACCCTGAGCGAAGACACTTCCCTGCCAGTAGCACTTGATTCCCTCAGCTTTGAGCCAGGTAGGCCCAATATCCTGATTGACAAGTTTCTTGAGTGAAGCATCAATTTGCAGATATAGTTGGAATGCAAGTTAAGAACAAATGTTTTTTCATTTCATAGCACGTTAGCTTGTAATGTCTGCTGGATTTTTAGAATAGCCTTTTAGGCGAACGTTATTTTTCCATACTAGCTAGCAAGGACACATCGGATGGCACATTTTCACATGAAATCCAGATACATAGATGCTAGTTACACTCCAGTCTTTGTTCTTGGTCAATGATACTGAAGTCCTGTGTCCTGTTTCTTTGTTAATAACACTGATTTTTCTTTACTGTTAATTAGATACAGATACATAGATACATTATTTAAAACAATAATCTGATGTAGTGTACCATAACATTTATAGCTCATCCTAAGGCTAACCATCCGAAGAAAAAAAAAACATATTGCACAAAATACTATGTATGTATTTGAAGAAAATATTGGTTGCGTATTGGAATTTTTAATGAATGACATGGATGAATCAACCAAAATAATTTGAATACAACCATGTGCTAATGAATGATTAACCCAAATCTGCATAGCTTTCTTCTGCCCACATAAGCATAAACCTTACACTTACATAAATGTACATTTTTTCATGATCATTATAATTAAATATATATATATTTTTCACAGACATTGATGTTAAACAGAAAACTCAGGCACCACATGCAGAAGGTTCAGGAGATGGCAGTGAAACAGTAAGTTTGGTAACTCTGGTTTAGTTTTTAAACATTTCATTCAAGTGTTGTGTACTATATATTGAGCACCGTAATGTTTGGGACAAAAAACACATTTTTGAATTGATTTGTCACTCCACAATTATATATTTGTAATCAAACAATTTATATATGGTTAAAGTGCACGTTCACACCTTCAGCTTTTATTAAAGGATATTTTTATGTATTTTGGTATCACCATGTAGAACTGTTTGGGACAAATGTACTTTGTGTAAAGAGTGCTGTAATTTGTCCATGGTGAAACCAAAATGTACAAAAATACTCTTTAATAAAAGCTGATAATCTACACTGTAACTACTCGTTACACTGTTACGCTGTAATGTGAATTATTTGATTTCAAGTCTATTGTGGAATACAGAGCCAAATCAAGAACAATATACTTTTGTCCCAAATATATGGAGAAAATCATTTGACTTTAAATATTAACAGCTATTGCTTGATGGCTTCTTTCATAGACACCAGAACCAGACTCCCACAATGATTTGACAGCGATTACAGAGGAGCCAATCATCATCATAGAAAAACCCCGCTTAGATGTCCCACTTACTCCAGTGGAGAAGGAGAATGCCCTTGAGACTCTTCTGGACCCCACAACTGTATCAGAGGAAGAGGCAGAGCAGACTCAAATGGAAACCACAGCCAAGTCATTCATAGATGACAGCGAATCAGCACAGCCTTCCATCACGGTCCTGCCCACCATCTCTGAGGTTGCCTTTGATGACACGACAGAGGAGTCTGACCTCATCTATGTGAATAAATTTGAGCCAACAGACTCTTACCAGCTCACAACACAGGTGGTGGCTGGACCACACGAAGAAGAACTTATTATCACTCATGAGCTTGAATCCATACAGGGGGGTACTGGTGAACTTACAAAAGATGTTGTTCCAGCTATTGAGCTTGAAGAAGACTCAGAGCCGCCCAAGGGTATAATATCGACTGAATTATATCCTAATACAATTTTGAAAGATGATAATGTGTCGCCAACTAGTACAGAAGCTGGTAGTCTTGATCTAGAAGAGACCACATCTGGTAGTACAACACAGATTTCACTCACCACTGTAACAGTAATTCCTCCTGTTGCAGAGGAAGTCACATTAGGGAGTGCAGAGGAATCATCTGATTTCATATTGCCTGTGACAACACTGTCAGCAATTACTCTGCAGCCACCAACAGCAATGATTGTGGATCATCATCCTGAGGAGGAAATTGGTAACTCTAATGTTCTTCAGCCTATGAAAGAAACCGAGGATCTCCATCCTGTACTGGAAACTGACCAGCTAACAGAAGGGACAGAAGACCTACAACCTGTTGTAAAAAGTGATGAATTTCTGTCAGAGGAAACTAACATCCTAAAACCTGATGAGGATACTGATGATCTTGAGTCTGAGGAGAATCTTCCCCATGTAGAGACCCTACAACCTGAAGTGGACCTGAGTGAACTTAAACCAGTGGAAGACATTGAGACCCTTCAACCCATGGAAGATACTGACACCCGTCAACTTGAGGAGCATACAGCTGGGTTTCTGCCCAAAGGAGAAACAGGTGATCTTCAACTTGAAGAAGATACAGGTAATCTTCCCCCTCAGGATGCTGATACCCCTCAACTGGAAGAGGACAGCAATGACCTACAACCTGAGGAAAACCCAGGTCACATTCAGCTTGAAGAGAATACAGGTAACCTTCAACCAATTGATGCTGATAGCCTTCTGTCTGAAGAGGATGCAAGTGCCATTCATCCCGAAGAGTACACAGATGATCTTCATACTGTGGAGGACATAGAAGACTATCTTCCTAAAATGGACGCAGATGTTGTTCAGTCTGTCAAGGACAATCAGCCTTCTGAAGATGCAAATGAACTCCAGCCTTCTACCATTTATCTTGAGGACATTGATTTTGAAGACCTTCAGACTGAAGAAGGTACTGTTGAGTCAACAATAGTGCTTACTGAAAGCCTTGAACCAGAGTTAGATACTGGTGATATTAAACCTGAGGAGGATGATAGAGTTGAAGACCTAAAACCTGAGGAAGGTACTGTTGATACACTAACCGTGTTTATTGAAGACCTTGAACCAGAGTTAAGCACTGGTGATATTCAATCTGCGAAAGATGATGGTGTTGAAGACCTTAACCCTGAGGAAGGTTCTGTTGATTCACTAACTGTGTTTTTTGAAGACCTTGAACCAGAGTTTGACACTCATAATATTCATCCTGTGGAGGATGACGGTCTTGAGGACCTTAAGACTGAATTAGGTACTATTGATCCACTAACTGGGCTTATTGAAGATTTTGAACCAGAATTAGACATTAGTGACATTCAACCTAAGGAGGACCTACAGCCTGTCGAAGACAGTGACAACATTCAGACAGAGGACAATGAAGACTTCAAACCATTGCAGGAAACTAATGAAGTGGTTGCAAATGAAGGTAGTCATGAAATTCCTGCAGACTTAATGGAACCAGAAAGTGAAATCTCCATGCAGCCTGAGCCTACTGTAACTATTATAAAAGAAAATATTGCAAAGGTAGCCTCACAACCAGACATCAGCACTGCAGGTGAGAAGCAGGATTAACTTTCAGAATGGAATGCGTGCTGTGAAATTAAAACATGCGGTTAAAAACAATTACCCTGATAAAACTGTGCAGCTGTATTAAGGATAATTACATCTCACTTATTTTAGGAGAAATTAATAGTCTGGGAATTAGAGTATCCTGCTGTTAAGAGTTATATCTGTTTATAATTTTACATATAGTAAACAGAAGACTTTCAAAAATGAATTCATAAATTATGTACTTAAGTAAGACAGACACTTTATCAGAGGATATAGCTTTGCAAAGGATAACTAAGAGGCAAATTATACTGGTTATTACAACAGCCATAGATATCTTCTGACACATCAACACTGTCAAAAATGGTTTGCAGTCGGTAATGTTGAGTACCAAAGCTGACTTGACTGAAAGTTTTAATAACCCAGTCTGAGAATCCTTTAATATTAATGTATTAATGATAATGATGATGATGATGATGATGATTTTTATTAGGGTCCAAAGAACAGTGCTGGAACCCTATTGTTTTTGCTGCAATTCTTTCTTTTTAAAAGTATCTATCTCAGAAACCCTGAGTCCTAGAGTAACCATTTTCAGCAGATGGGCTGCAACATTTCTTTGACTGTCATGAGAATTTGTTCAGATCCCAAGGCTGCTTTCCCCTAGACATGTTCATAATTAATAATTTATTACACTAACTATGACCCGTAGCAAAGTTGATTCATAAACATGTTGAAAGGTCATGACCTATCACAAATTTAGCCATAAATTACCAACTGTCTGCCAAAGCTCACAAAACCTTTGCTTATTTGTCTGTCTGTCTATCTTGTCTGTGTTCAATCATATGTCTCTGTCTATTTTTCTATGTGTGCTTGGAACTGTATAATTGTTGCTTTAAACTATTATTATTATTTTTTATTATTATTAATAATAAATAATGGTACTAGTAGAAGCAATTCCAATCATTTCTTTTTCTCTCTAATGTATTTACCTTTACCTTTGAAGAGGTGGCAATGACTGAAACTGAAGATGTTTCGGAAGACAGCACAAGCCAAACTGATGACTCTCCCTTTGATGAAGATGACAACGTTGCACCGTCATACCAAGCCCCAGCACTACCTGCACTGGTGGCCACATCACAAGTAGCAAGCATCGACTCTACCACAACTTCACCCTTGGATTCTGTGTTTATACCAGAGGTTGTTTCCACAACCACATCCATAGATTTAGGTCTCTTTGAAGTGGTTTTCACTGAAGCCCCTCTGACCACGTCCATGCCTATATTAGAACCTTCCACTAGAAGCGAGACCACTGCAAAGCCCTCCACCACAGAAGCAACAGTGACAGAGTTAACCGCTCCTGCCACACAAGAAGTGACTGATATTCCTGTGCCCAAAGAGGTTTCATCAGCACCCCCTGAGAGTCTTGTGGTTCCTGAAGTGATTGTTTCTGAAGAGGGTGAGGAGGACAACATTGAAGTAAGAGTGCAAGACATTGCAAGTGAACTGGACCGTATGGATGTGGTGAGCACTGAGACTTTTGACCTGTTAGGGTACGGCAGTGGTGACCCCTTCATCAGTGAAGAACACCGGTTTGAGACAACCGCTCCCCCTCCCCTGAAATACCTGACCACTCCCTCCATGACCACGGCCAACAAGGGCAAAGAGTTAGTGGTCTTCTTTAGTTTGCGAGTCACCAACATGATGTTCTCCGAGGACCTCTTCAACAAGAACTCGTCAGAGTACCGATCACTGGAGAACACCTTCCTTGAACTGGTAGGTAAAAAAAATTTGTGTTTTGGTTTTCTATATTTAATGCACCAATATCTTCATTGTTCAGCCTCAATGTCCTTGTATTGACTATTGAGTATTGGGCATCTGAAGCAGCTGTGAATGAATAGAGACAAACAGGCATAATATATTTTGGAGAATTTCTGCAGTCACAAGGAATCTGTGCCCCCTGTGGCATACAATCATCTCCCTTCTTACATACAAAAATGGATGCAAGCTGTGTACCCACAGCATGAGGTAGGAGCCCTTGCTGTGAAAGCTTACAGGCCTAAATGCTGCTGCAGGCCTACGCATATTAACACTCATGCTGTCTGTACAGCAGACTAAAGATTTTCGCCTGAGATATCTCAGCTTCAAGTATAGACAGATATAAACACTGTATTTCCCCAAGTCTTAGAAATACCTGTTATGTCTTTCTCAAAATCTAACAATAATAAAAGTAATGAAGAGACGTCATTTTATGCACAAGTTCCTGCTGTTGGTGATAAACAAACACCCTGATCAAAATCAGACATGAACATTTTGGCAAGAAAAACAACTAACCTTTTCAAATCTCTACATAGTTCCGCTCCCCATTAGATACTGTTATTTAGTCAGTCAATCTTTTGCCAAGAAAATTGGTTCAACTGCGTTTTCTGTACACAAATGTGACTGCAAATGTATGATTCATTTAATTTATGTTAGGTTCAAGTCTGTACAAGGTACATTTTATATCAATGTCCTTACCCTTTTAGGTTTTCATTAGTGAATTATAATTCTCAGTGTGATTTTGCAGTATTATTTCAACAATATGTGAATTTGGTAAACTTGAAGGAAAGCTATGTGCTGGGGTGGGTTTGAGGTCAGGGCTGTTACACTTGAAAGCACAGATAACCAATTCAACTGCTGTCATTTAATAAGCCAAAATGTGGATGTAGAGGCTGCATAGCAAGTAGGTACATTTTTGTTTACATCTAGGCATGGTTATATGAGTCCAAAGACTGGATATATCCTGGGGAGATATATTGGACACTAGAATAGTATTTCATTTGTAGTCCTTCTGTGTTGAGTCTTAATATCTAATGTTTGCTGGAGATAAAGCCTGGTGCACAATTTTGCACGCTCAGCCAATGAAAGCACTGTATACACTTACAGACAGAAAATGCTTTCAGTTGTAATATTCTTTCGTGGGCCTTAGATATAGATTCTCTATTTGTAGCGATACAAAACACTGGTTACCCAAAAGCCAACACCCTGACTATAAGAGTAGAGTAATGCTACTTGTAACCTGGTTCCTTTATTTTCTCCTTTGCAACTCTGAAGCACCATGTCTAGTCACTGAAACAACCATTCTATATAAACTCTTCTGTTGTTCTTGGAACTGAACAGTGTTTTCTGAACCCTGTCATTGTCAGAAATTCTACACATAGCTGCAGAACTATTATGTTGTTGACTTGCTTGTGGTCTACTTTGATGCAGAAAAAAACCCAGGGTAGTTCACAACAGGTTTAGACTAATTTACTTGGACAAAGGTTCCATGCGATGTTTATGCATGAGTTTCATTTTTTAAGCAAGATTTCCTCTTTCAAAATGGCATGCCCCACAGCCTGCACATGTACTTCTCAAAGTGGATAAGTTTGCAATTTTGCTTTCCACTTCTTCACTCTGAAGAGCTTTGGTGACATTAGAACAAGTCAAAGATACATTACAGGCTCTACTTTTGCTTTTATGTTTTATTTTTCTTCCACAAACCCAGCTGACTAAAATTCCCAACACGTGCAGCAACTGAATTACTGCTTAGACTTTGCCTAGACTTCACAGTTAGTCCATAACTGTTCATTTTATACAGGTCTACTCACTCCAATAATATAATATACCTGTACTTGCAATTGTCCTAAACTAGCACTATATTGTTAATAAAATATTCAGCAGTGGCAAGACCCCCCCCCCCCCCCAAAAAAAAACACCAAAAAATCCAAAAAACGATTGTTTCATTGATGTCCCCTGAATCCATCCATCCGTTATCTATCCCAAGGAAGGGTCGCAGGGGGTGCTGGAGCCTGTCTCAGCGTGCATTGGGGCGAGAGGCAGGAATACACTCTGGTCAGGCTGCCAATCTATCACAGGGCACATACCCCATTTACTCACACACGCATACCTACAGGCAATTTAGTGTCTCCAATTAGCCTACATGCATGCCTTTGGACTGTGGGAGGAAACCAGAGTACCCAGGAAACCCACACGGAAATGGGGAGGACTCCACACAGAAAGGCCCCGAATTCGTGCCCAGGACCTTCTTGCTGTGAGGCGTGCACTACTGTGCCGCCCTCCCTAAGTTGATATGATTTAAAATAACATGGAATATGATGTAGTGATGTCAAATCTATGCCCTGCAAGAGATTGGCGGCCTGTCCAGGGTGTATTCCTGCCTCTCGCCTAATGCACGCTGGGATAGGCTCCAGCACCCCCCGTGACCCTGCTCAGGATAAGCGGTTATAGATAATGGATGGATGGATGATGTAGTGAATGAGCTAGCACTGATGGCTGATGTGCAAATGAAAAGCAAAGATATCTTGTGAATAATACGCTTCGGTATCGAACAGTAAAGGCTCTTTCATGCGCTTTACTAATTTGCATTTAATTGTTTGTTGGGAATTACCGTGGGAACCGTTGGCAACAGCACATGGACAGCAGAGTGGTGGCTAATCACGTGGCTCTGTGTTGTGATGTCAAAGCTACACATGCATTCCAGTACTTGGTATGCTGGTGATTGCTTTGAATTATGTAAGAGGCTTTAGGTAATGCTATTTAGCGCTATACAACAACTGCTAGTGTTTTATTTTTAGCTGAACCCGTGGAAGTAAAAACAAATCCAATTTGTGCACATACAGGTGTAAAGGGAATGTGACAGTAAAATGTATACATTTACTGAAAAAGGATTGGATTGTGATTGTGTTTGCTTTTGTCTCAAAGCACAAGACAAGCAAACATAATGCTTTTTTGTGTTTAGTGATATAGAGATACATTACCAGTATAACACTACATGTCAAGAACATTTTCAAACATGTTCAAATTCCACAGCACATGAAAGAACAGGAGACACTGAAACTCTTAAATTGTATTTTTAATAATTCATTTATATGCTAAAAAGCAGGTTTCATAAAATCTTCCTGTAACAGCTGCTGTGGGGAAAATTGTGTTGAAAAAAGAGAGACTGCTGAACTGCATAACTGAAATAAGCTGTATGTGCATTATTGAAACAGTTACGTGGAATACATTTTCTTTAGACGGTGCATTTTCTTATTGTTCCTACTTTATGAGATTGGGATTTGTTATATTACATTCTTCCTTTATTTTTTACAACAAATCACAAAGACGCAATTGGATAACATTCCGAAGGTAAAAAATATGGCTTGCATTTACTCAGCACTTGTTTTTAGCTTATTCACTTACAAATGAAGGCAATATATATATTTTTTTCACAAATACATCTGGCAGGTTAATTTTAGTGATTTGCTTTGGGAAGAAAACAATCTAACACATGCATAGTTAAGTATTTTGAAGAAAGCCAGTCCTATGTATTTCTGAAATGTAAGGAACAGATGAGACAGAGAAATCTTTAGGAGAAACTGCAGCAGTACATGCAGTGTGATATAACACAGTACAGCACAGTAATAGGCATTGATGCCTATGTCCACGTAATTTCATCCAGTAATTTTACCTGTAGTTCAATGATTCAGCACTGTTGGTAAATTTAATGGAATTTAATAATCTATGTAAATATGTGTGACAGTGTGTCTATACTGCATGTGTCAGAAGAGTTACATGTCGCATGTAACGATTTGCATATATTGTCAAAGGATATATAGTAGGACAAGACAATCCAATGAACAGATATGAAAAACTCTTGAATAGTACAGGCTCTGTTTGTTTTGGCAAAGGAAATTATGTAAACTTTATTCATTCCACAACATACTCCCAGACAGGAAGCATGAAAAAATAATGTTACCTGGGAAATGAAACAGAGACTGATTAATTCCACCATGAATTGTCAAGATATGATGATTGTGATGCCCAAAATAAAACCACTGCCAAGTTGTAAGTTGCAGAAATTTCCATATTGTGGGGAAAGTGAAGTATTTGATTTGATTTTCAGCCTTTACACTATGTATCTCACCTTTAGGCTGTCATAAAAGATTACTCAAAAGACTGGAGGTAGTATTTCTGTATTTCGCTAAATGAACCTATCGGTAGCATTTCATAAAGAGTAACGTGATTGATTACAGCTACCGCAGAGGTTAGTTGTTGTTCGGTTCCTTAGGGTGCATTAGCATTCAGGCAACATGAACAAGTGAGCCCGTGGATGCACGTGTGATTGGTGCTTTACAGCTGAGTGGGAGTGCTGTTGTAGTAAGAGGGGTGGACAGTTCAGAAGGCGATTTTGAAGAGTAGGATCCACATGGCGGCCTGATTGCCTCTGTCTTTGCTGGATTGCAGCAACAAATCTCAAAGGAGGGCCAAAGAAACTGCTGCAGAACTTCCCACAGTAAGAGAGGATTGTAAACTCGATCAAAGTATTTATTTATTTGCAGCAGTGCTTCCATTTGAAAACACATGCTCCACAGCAGCTAAATTGCAAATAGTATTGCGTGTGCAATATAAAAACACAGTTTAATTGTAATCTACCAGCTACATTTAAACCAAATAGCAGAAAAGTATGCATTCTCACATTGATAAATGGGATAGTGCGTTTTATTCCAACTTGTCTTAGACCATAGAGAAGCAGGTGATATATTTTCAGCTGGTTTTCCCTTTTGTAAATTGCCTTATTGTAATGCAAATGTGAAAGTGAGTCAGCTCTGAAGGTAATACTGGTGGTCATGGTAACATTAAAAAAAGCCTAGGGTGTCAACCCTTATTACAGCAGAAGATATCAAACCGCGTAGCATTATCTTTTGACTTTGTCAATCATATAAATCGGTCTCCATTGACCTCTAACAAAATCCCTAGATTTCAAAGAATATTAAGCTACATCACATGTTAGATCATGACAGGGTTGTTCAAATGATACCGACGCTGTATTTGTAAAGGTCAAGCTTTGCCATTGTTAATGAAAAAAGCATTCATAATTAAATCAGAACAACTCTTAGCACAATCATTGTTCTCATCATAATTTTTTAAATGTCGAGTTCGACAAAGATTCTGTTCACAGTATTACCTACTGTACGGTACAATGGTTAGTAATATAATTTCTTTCACTTTATCTATTGTAAAAATGTATGAGTTGTAAAAAGCATTTTGCTCTGTTTAAATGTAAAAACAAGGTTTTTGAGCCCAACTGATACAAACACATAGGACATGTTAGAACCAAGTCAGAAGACTAGTTCTCCATAACCTTATTCAACCTTATACACACTTAGCACTTGCCAGAATACAAATTAATTCAATAAATTCAATAAAATATTGTAAAAGAGTCACTAGCTCTCCCCTAAACTGAAATCTAACATTTTTTACTGTTACTTTCTTTGATTAAAATTTATTTTAGTGAACAAAATTTTACACATTCATTAATTTTACCACTTAGCTGAGGATACAGCTCATTTTACATAAACTGAATTTGTGCCTAGTGTGCCTTGCATTTTTCTTTAAAAGCACGATTTTAACCCAATTAAGATGCTTTTTCTGTTTTTTTTCCTCCCAAGGAAATAAATGTGAGTTGTTGCTTTCTTAATCACAGATAAGCATTAGTTGTTCTGTAAACAGCAACTGAACCCAAAATGTCGTCCAGATACATAGTTTTCTCCATCTGGCAGAGAAATCCTTTGACTGAGGTTATTCTCTCCACATACAAAGCAGGCTGACAGCCTGGGGGAAGTGTGAGAATTAGTGGCATATCCAGGCACAGCTCTTAATGCTGCTTATCACTCCCTGTTACACTGGCACTGGGCACAGCTGAACTGTACACCACTATAATTGTCCCTGTCCAGCCCCTCATTTCCGAAAAGACGTTTTCACGTTTGCAAAAGAAACGATAATTAGAAAATGCAAAAGAGCAACACTTAACTATAACATGAAGTGGATAAAAATAAAAGCAGCGAAGTCGAGAGGAAGGCAATCATTGATTTGACTTTTGTCAAAATGTTTTTTTTTTTAATTGACAATGCTTTTCACGTGAACCATTTACCTTCTATTATTAATTTCATCAACTGAAAATAATAGCAAAGGGCAATATTTTACTCAGATGACTAGCTAGGTCTCCACAACTAATGGCTTTGAAATCAGTTCAGTGTGATGTCTGCCCATTTTTAAAATGGGCCCTTTTCAAGAATGCTATTGTTATTATCATTTCAATCTAAAAAATATGCTTGTATTATGATTCTATTATACTTGTTTCAGGCTCATCAGCAAAATAGTTGCACAAGCCAAATCCAAAGACGAAGCCTTTGATAGAATTTTTCAGATTGCTAGAAGGAAGAAGCAAGTCTCAGCTATTAACTTGTAATGACTGTATTCATTTATTCAATTGTTACGTGTACACACACACACGCATACAAACACACACACACACACACACTGTACAACAGTAACAGTTAAATATAAATATATTTATTATGAAGTGCATTGCCGAGACCAATGGCAACAACTCAATATCTGCATAGATGTGTTCTTATAAAACCCCAAGGCGATGTTATTCTGTAAAGAACAAAATCCTCAACTTTGATCGACAAGGCTGCCAATATTGTGATATCTGATCTTTTCAGAGTGCCACAGAATCTATTTCCAGGAAAAGGCACAAATAAGTGTTTTCACTGCCTCCGTTCTTCAACAGAGAAGTATCAAAGTGTATATTTTTAAAACTCAGAACATTTGCACAACATGAAGGAGATCTTTACAATCCTTGACCTGAAGACTGAAAATACACCTTATTTTTCAGATGCCTTTATCTCACTCTTTATATAACTGGGATGAATAGCAAATCATGTTGCATCAAAGCTAAAATGTGCCAGAATAAATCGAAACAATTTAATAAATTGTGTCCTTCAAAAGCCAGGACATTCTGATAGGACACTTTAGTGATAATTGAGCCTGCCTTTTTGAATAAATATAGATGAAAATTCATTGTGAACCTGAAGTGGGCACATTTTTGTGGAACCTGTTTTCAGATCTGAAGTATGCCTAGGATTTTCTCAGTCATTAGAAAGTAAAAAATCCTAGGCAACAAAAATATTCAACCCTCACCATGAAATGCTGTCTTAAGGATGACAGACTTTTCAAGACAGAGAAGAAAATACAACCCGGAAAATACAATACTATGGCTGACAAATCACTACAGAAAATGAGTTCCTTACAGGCATTCACCTTAACATACATTTGGTCCTGCTTTCTTAATATAATCTCAGAGATCAAAGACCAAAATTCCTTCAGTTTACAAGATATCAAAAGACAGAGAGGGGGCAATAATAAGTACCATATAAGAACAAAGAATAGCAATGTAAAGCGATCTATTCAATGACATTTTTTTAATGCAATTTTTTTTTTTCATTTTGTACTTTTCTGTTTTATTTTCCAGCTACTCCCTTATCTGCAGTCGAATCTAACAGGATTCAAGCAGCTGGAGATTCTCAACTTCCGGAACGGGAGCGTCGTGGTGAACAGCAAGATGAAGTTCGCCAAGTCCGTCCCCTACAACGTCACGCAAGCTGTGCACTGCGTCCTGGAGGAGTTCTGCAATGCGGCCTACAGGCGCCTGGACATTGAGATTGATAGCAGCTCTCTGGACGTGGAGCCTGGTGAGAGCAGAGCCCTCTTTAATCTTTTCTGCCTCCTGAGAGAACAAGGATAGGGGAACTGGCTGTCTAATACCGGGTCACGTTAGCTCTACTCACTTGATACTCCATTAACGTGCATGGTGCTTTTCACTTCACAAACATCTTACTGTCTGAATGGACAAGACATAAAGCACTGTAGACCACATAATGGAGGTAGAGTGCAGATACTGCACTCTCTGTTAAGCCTTTTTTTTTTAAAAAGCTTCTAAAAACATTAGAATACGTAATTCGGTGCAAATGTAGGGTGTCATTGGATTGCATGCAGACTGTATCACATGGCAAAGAGGATTGTTTTTTTGCATTAGAAATGCAGCCTGTTTAATAATGTACGGTGACTTTGGAATACTGCACAAGGTAAAACGCTTTAAAACAGCCCTCACATAAAGAGGAGGACCTCATGAAAATCAATCGGGCGCCCTTGAATACCTTGCCCGCATAGGAGGATTGTCAGGACAAGGAAGCAAGGAACGGCAGCGTTTCATTAATACTAATGCAAGCCTCCCTTCCATCTTTCAGCTGATCAAGCAGATCCTTGCAAGTTTTTGGCCTGCAACGAGTTTTCCAGCTGCGTGGCAAACAGACGGACCAGGGAGGCCCAGTGCCTGTGTGACCCCGGCTACGTCGCCATGGACGACCTGCCCTGTCAGAGTATCTGTATCCTCCAGCCAGACTACTGCCTCAACGGGGGACGGTGCGAGATAGTACCCGGTCATGGAGCGGCTTGCAGGTACCTCAGAATGAAAAGACCATTTTAAAGGCACCCTGCTTCTCACAACCTCTGACATCACGTTCACACGTGTTGCTCTGCTTCATCTCATGTATAATGTGTGCATTCATTTGAGTTAATTTAAATGTATTTTATTATTATTATTTATTTTTTTTTTTTTACAAATGCAGACTGTTCTCAAACAATAGATTCCTCCGCCTTCGCTCCCCGGGCAGACGAGCATTGACTCTTCTGTTTGTTGTTCCGTTGAATTTAAAATTGATCTCGCATTCCACGTTCCGCTGTGGTGGGTGCGAATGGAGGCTGTGCCAAGGCGAAGACTAAAATGTGTCTACATCGCTTACCTTTTTCTAACCCACCTCTTTCAACCTCTTTAGATGTCCCGTAGGTAGATACTGGCACTTTCGTGGAGAACGCTGCTCTGAGCTGGTGACGCAGGCAGTAGACCCCTTCCTTTTCGTAGCCTGGCTTGTCGGGGCTCTCATCTTTGTTTTCGCTGCGATAGGTGTCTTGATTAAAAGGGAGTGTATACGGACCACACAGACAGTAATGCTGGTGTAAGCGCGAACCTTCTTTCTGTGAACTGTACTGTGTTCCTGCCGTGGTAGCTCGTTTTCAAAAAGCCACGCGGCGCTTTTTCCTGTGTGATAGACACATCCACAGTCCTTCTGCACTGGCGAGCACTGTGGGACTAGGCTCAGGTTCTTTTTTTTTTTTTTTGCTGATAAAAATGTCCCGAATCCCAGAACTCACTGTTGTGTCAGTTCTTTCAAGCTTACTGAGAAGATATGTTACTCAGCTGAACCATACACCTTAGCGTGGACTTCAAAAGAACTGAAGTGTCTTAGTAAACTGAACTATGTATATCATCTCAAGCGATTATCACCTAAGCAAATTCCGACATTTGCAGTTTGGCCACCCTGCCTCTTTGAATAATCTTACAAATTTAAGATTAACTTCTTTCTCTACGCAAACGTACTGTGTGCCAAGCATTAATATGTAAAGCCCATGCACCAGTATTTCCTCTTTTGAAAGTTTAGCCTTCACAAAGAATGTGAAGGATATATCTTGAAGCATACATAATTTACATTATTCATTTTTGGTATTAATATCTTAATATAGAGCAATAAAAGTAAGCCAGATTCAATCTAACCACAATGTGCACTGTCCTTAATTTTGGGTGAGAGATTCTAGGAAGGTTACATAAATTTTTATACAGTTGGAGAAAGTTGAAAGTAAAGCTCACTAATGGTCTGTCACAAACTGAGTGATGGCAGCAGCTCAACCTGTCTTGGGATTCTCAGCTTGAACCTGATGGAAGCAAACCTTCAGGTCTGAATTTGCCGTTTTTGATTAAAAGATTTCATAATCTCGTCTGGAGTCTTGCTAACATTATTGAATAACCTCCAGTGCTACTGAAAAAAACCTGCTAAAATAATATTTCTGACTTGCCTAGACAGACCAGACCAGTTTTGATAATGCCCAAAAAAACAGATCAAATTCCTTTATCAGAAGAGGATACTGCAGTGTAATATTAAGCAAGAGCTTTTAATTTTTTAACAAGAGCCTTATTGTTCAGTGCGCTTGTAGATCTCCTGACTAATATATCTTCTTTACAGCAAACCTCTTGTCGTGCTTCACCCGCTGTGATTCGTTTCCCTTGGACTAATGCATAGTGACAATCATTTTCTTGTCTATTCCTTTGTTTGTTTGTTCTAAAATACACATTTGCACAAAATACGCTAAGCCCTGACCATTTTTTCTCAAATGCTTATCTTTCAGGTATTCAGGTGGTTACACACTACCAGAGCTGACGGGTTAGTTACAGACATGATGGATTTTCAGCACTTCAGGCCACACAATGAGGTAAGTACTGACTGCCTATAAAATTCTCCCCGGTACACAAGGAGGACAGCTTTCAGTGTAAAGTAAATATGACACATCTTATGGCTCAAGTTTAGAGGCAGATTTAGCACATAGTCCACAATTTACAAAACGCATAAAACTAACAGAGCTGTTTGTTCTGAGCTCTGTTCATGTTAAAGAAAAACTTAAATTAGCCTTTCTCAATTACCCCGGTGAAACTTAATCCTCCTTAGATGCAGGAAACAAAGCTGACTGAGAGCAGTCTTCACAACAGAGGATAAACCCCTTACTGTGTAACTTAAAGTTTTTGAAGGCATAGTCTATATTAAGACTACACTTGGGGACATAATCCTATTATTCATCATGCGGTTGTTGTTTATCAATCCACGTTTTTGTCGAGCATCATTTCTATGCCAAGATGTGATTAGGCTGGCTTTGCTTTAGTTATTTATTAGGTCTGACTTTGTGCTGTTAGAAAACATATCCATCTGACTTAAATTTTTATTTTTTTTACCTTTCAAACCTTTATAAATTGTACTCTAAATCGTTTTCACACATCTGCATGTATAAATATATGTCATATATAATTCAAAGCACATTAAAAAGTAATTTACATTGCGCAATATGCTGCGATAAAAATTTTACATTTGGGAATGATTACTGATGCTGTAAGTGCATTATGCATGGGTGCAAAGCTATCTTGGCTGAGCATGAGAAATAGGGTAATGCGTTATTAAACAGATTTTTCTCGGTTACCTTACTAATTAATCAGATCAATAAAATAAAATACACTGCCCATCACTGTTTATGCAATCGTTTTAAAAATGTGAAGAAACCTAATGTTGCTATTGAAATGCTTGAAATAATTCTGCTTCAGTAGAAAAAAAAATGAATAAATGAAATACCCTTGTGCCTTCCTTTAACAGCCAAATTATTCAAATGAACAAAAGCATAAATTGCAAGAGAAAATCATTACGCAATCACTGTACAGTGTACTTTACTCATAATTAAACAACCTGCAAATAAGTAGTGCATGGCTGATAACAAAGTAATCATAATCAGAGATGTCTTGCATTCATTCATGAGGTAATAACACTGTCACCGTCTTAGCTTGGAACAAACATACAGACATGCTAATACGAGCCATCCCATGTGTCTGTGTCTCCGACTCCTGTAGACATGGCAAGTACCACATGGATACAGGACTTCCTGCTTTGACTTAAGGACAGTTTACCCAGTGGGGTCAAGATACCTAATGCTTTGAAAGGACCATTTTGTAATGGGAAGAAGAATGGTGGCTGAGATGCAGACACTGGCAGAAGGAGAAGAGGAACTCAAAATGGTGTACACTTCCCCTTAAGATCTCTACATTTGAACCTTGGTCATCCCGAATCAGAAGGAATTTCCCCCCATTTCTACAAACGGCCTTTTTGTTGGCAGACTCGATGAAAAGTTGCCAATAACTACGATTTATGAGCATTACCGGCAAGACAGATGGGAAAACACATTTGACAAGGGTGGGAATGCGAACGCTGTGCTGCAATTGACAAACACATATTTTCCTGTAATGATTGCCGATTGCATTTTAATCTTTTTACTGTGGAGCTTTGGACAGAATTACATATTGACGATAAGTAGTGGTTTTCTCCACAGGCATACCCTTGACAAAGGTTAAATGTGTTTTTTTTCCCTCACAATGAGGTACTTATCCAAGAACTTACATGCACCACAGTGTCATGAGCAGGAATGGTGTATACAATCGTATAGAGATGACAGTTTAATGTTACCTCAGTGTCCTCAAAATTACATGAAATGATTATCAAAATGTTTACTGCGGACATTGAATTTTGCAGTTCTTCCAACAGGTGGCGCTTTTCTGTTAATAGCTCATGACAAAGTCAAGGTTCAGTACATGCATCATTGGCCAGAATTTGTATATCCCAGAATACTGAATAAGGTATACTGATGTGATGAAAAGCATAAATTGGATGCTTTTCGTCAAACGGACGATCTCCTATTTCTATGTTTAGCATTGTGGGTTAAAAGTGAATGTTTTTTAAGTCGCGTTTTTAGCTTAAAATAGGTCAACTTTCCTCTGTTGCGATGGTGCCGCTAGTTCACGTAACAGAGAGCAGTTCCAGTGTAGGCAAACTGAAGTTATGCAGAGCACGACTGAAGAATAACACCCTTGTTTAAAATACAGAGGGCAAAAGTGCATGAAAAAGTAGGACGTGATGTTTTTTTTTATATTTTACATGCCGTTGTTAAAACAGAACAAAACAAAAAAAAAACAGAAAATAAAGTCAATTTTCTTACAAAAATATCCTTCCTTTTTCATGAGACATTGAAGAATTCTGAAAACACAGAGCTTCTAACATCTAGAACATACTGCTACCCACATTGGTGAGAGACCCGCCTGTTTGCATCTCAGCAGGAGGAGGAGAAGGTGACTGTTGGGATTTCCCAACAATGGTGATGTAACGTACAACATTCATCTGATGTCAAGTGTATGTGTGGGGGGGGGAAATAACAATTTGAGTCGAACATGGAATGTGTTTATTTTTTTGCTTAGCAGCACATCAGTTAAAAATCAGCATTAGAAAACCCACAAGGGTGAACACGTAGAATCGGGCCCGTGGTTGTGGCAGGGGTGGGGGGTTGTGAGATGGGGCGGGGGGGGAGGGGGGGGCAGAAAAAAAAGAGCACATAATCATAATTAATTTACGGTACTGTACATTAGAAGATATCCAGGAAACATTCGCAATCACACCGCCGTTCAAATTTGTGAATAAATAATCAGACCTGGGTTGAGAGACGCCTCTTGAACAGAAAGGCAGTGAGATGAGAGCCCGAATACATTCACACGATCCAGCCGCTGACCTGCTGTTTGCACCGGGCGACAGACGGCCCTTTGAACCTCAGCAATGAATGAAGTGGCCGCAAACAGGCTTGCCTGAAGGAGGAGGAGGAGGAGGAGGGGGAGGAGGGGGAGGAGGAGGCGAAGGAGGAGGAGGAGGAGGAGGCGAAGGAGGAGGAGGAGGAGGCGGTCCCCAGCCTGGGCATGAGATTGTCTCACACATGTTGTTTTTACCCAGCGGCGGCTCTGGTCCGTTTCGCTCGATCTTCGGTAAGAAACCGCCGCCCACCCCGGACGGCGGGCGTAATCAAGCTCGCGCTCGGGAGCCTTCGCTTTATTAAAGACGCTAATTTTCGGTTTAACGCCTCAACCCCTTTAATCTCCGACGCGCAAATGTTTTTTTTTGACAAGTTAATCATGAAGTCTGCGCAGAAACTACATTCTTTCAGTACGGAGAGAGAAGACGCATCCTGTCTGCAACAAATGGAAAAGCTGGGGTGGGGGGGGGGGGGGGTTTAGAAGCGGAGGATACGACCTGCACATTCTAATGAGCCGCGTGTGATGTCATTCTTCGCTAGCGCAGAGCTGCCGCGTGTAGCTCACAGCACCCTCTTTCCAAATGTCAATCACACCAGTCTCACAAACAACATGCCTAATATACTTGGTCTTGAAGGCTGGCATCCTCCACCCTTTAAAATATACAGTATATCTCTCGTATTGCATTATTTACGATACCCTTTTTATCAATATCAAACACATTCTATTCTGATCTATGTCAAAGCATAAAAAACTTTCATATTTTTAGATTGCATTTCTTACTTGAATTATTGCATAATTTTATGTATTTTGCTTTAATAATTATTGATGTTTGAAAACTCCAAACTTATTTGTAAGCATGAAAGAAAGAACAAATTATAGATACACTAACATGGAAGTAGAAAAATTTCTTTTGAAATTTGTTGGGCTTGAGTGACTTCCCTGACAGACCAGAAATAATTTGACAGTTTTTTTTCCTCCTTGTAAAATCACCATCAGATTTGACCACTTCTCTCACTTTTTTACTTTGTCTTCTGGCCTCCAAAATTGTAAAAAATGAGAGAATTTAAATCCATTCAGTTTTAGAAGCAATAGCATGATCTAGAAATGACAGGAACGAAAAATTTCTCAAAATATGTTCACACTGCCCAGTACCGCTGACCGGACGAACTGCAGTGTCTCATGGTATAAGCTAGCAAATGTAATGCGTTGTGTGGAATGTGCATTGTATATACTATATATACAGTCTGTGTCTAAAATACAACATTTATTCCATACGTTTAACATCTGATCATTTCCAGTCACCCATGTATAGTGCAAATTTTGAGCCACTGAAGGAAAACTATGCTGACGGAACAATTTCAGTCTGTTCTGAGCCACGACGAGAGATAATTATAAGTGAAGAGATAACCTAATTAATAATACGTGTGAGCTATTTTAATGATTGAACATGTCAACACTGATATCTACCATTTAATCTTTTTATATATATATATAAATGTTTTCTTTTGGAGAAGCAGCTTTTAAAACCGTTTCTACTTTCAGCAATTACCTTGTCAAAAAGTAGTTTTTAAGGCATCTCAGTTAAAGGTGGAGCGAGATTAAAGCAAAAAAGCAGATTTGTGCGAAACACAAAGCCGCTCGGACGTCTAGCTAGCTGACTTTCTCCCCGCAGATTCTCAGCAGAAGAAAAAAAAAAATTACGAAAAAGAAAAACGAAAAGAAATTTTTAAAAAGCTGAACATAACCGAAAACCAAAAAAACCAAAAAAAACTAAAAAAAAAGAAAATCAGTTCATTTGTATTGTGGATGCCCCCAGTCAAAAAAAGTGTGTTTTCAATGCCCTCTTTGATAGGGAGTTCCCTCCTCTTCCCTTTTGAAACAGCAGCTAAAGCTTTCGCTCTTGGCCCCGGGGTGTCTGCGGGGCCGGGGGCGAAGGCCGGGGCGGGGCGCTCTCATTTGAGGAGGCTCTGCAGCATGGCGGTGGCGTACGTGGGCCGGGCCTGCCTGCTCTCGATGGCGCTCCGGAGGTACTGGACGCCCCCGCAGCGCTCCCAGATCTCCTCGAACTGCCGCGGGAGGATCTCGGCCCCCCGCTTCCGGGTCAGGCCCGTCTCCTCCAGGTTCAGCTCGCACATCTCCATGTCGTCCTTCCCTGCGGACGGACAGACGCACGGACGTGAGGCAGGGAGGCCTGGGGCCAGAGTTATTAGGACGGACATACGGACGGACATGAGGACAGGAGCTCAAAGCCAGAGGTATTAGGATGTACGGAAACATAAGAGGAAGGGGTGCTAAGAACCAAATTATGTAGGATGGATGGACAGACAGACATACAGATAGACAGGAGGAGCCTGTCAGAACCACAAGTAGTATGACATTAAGGGACTGAGACTCCAAGAGAGAAGCTTGAGGTTGGTCAGGAAAGAGTGGCACAGTGCCAACAGGGATGTAAGTTCCTTATCTTTATGTCTTGAAAGAACTGCAGCACAGTACAGATTTCTCTGACACATAGCTCTTTCAGCAAGTGCGCAGAGCCAAGATATCTACAGTAGAACTCATCGTTTGCCCAGTACTGCTGCAATGATGGAGTTCCTGCGGGCTGCATGCAATCATCTCAGTGGTAACCAACGGCCACTAATGATGATGCCTGATCATCATTAATGGCTAATGGCGTGATGCCTGGACTAGTCATTCTGACTCTGTACAGAAAGCACAGAATGAATGTGGGTGTCAACCGCGCTGGAACCAAAGTGAGAAACCTGCATGTCAGGATCAAATGACCGCTTTATCTCAGAGGCAAACTGCAGCTACTGCCGCCTGTTAGCACCAGGCACGGCTTAAATAAATCCTGCAGATTGTGCTGGCGTAGAAAACCGAAAGTTCTGTTATTTTTCCAGCTCTTTCGCAGAGTGCGACCCCCCCATCCTCTGCAAAATCTGTCTGGGAGGACGGTAGGCGGAGGCGAAGCCTAGCCTAGCCTAATCTTTCTCGCCGCGGCGAGGCGGGGGGGGGGACCCTTACCTGCCACCAGGAGGATGGGCTGCTTGTCCGGGTGGAGCTCCATCTGCCGGGCGATCCAGGGCCCGTCGAAGTGGGCGTACCACCAGCCCTTCTTGGCCTGCGGGTCCTTGAACTGGTCGCTGGGCCGGATGAAGGGGATCCTGAAGTAGCGCTGCTGCCGGTTCATGGCGATCTCGTGGTGCCGGACGGGGATGGGCGGGGCCGCGTTCTGCTGGGCTGTTGGGGGGGGGGGCAGAATTCAAACGTATCGATTATCTGACCACAGGGCCGTACGCTGCGAAAACGAGACGGGGAAGGGAGCTGGCCGGATTTCAACACACACCTACATCAGAGTATCCCTTTCATTCAAACCACTGTAGCAACCCTCGAGTCCAGTCAAGGGTGAAGATACGGAAAGAGAGTTAAGAAATTCAGAGGGAGGCCTCTTCTTAAACTGAAGTGTACCACAGAACGCAAGGGCAAGGGGAGGGTGTGGGGGTGTCATGGTTGTGTTAACGACTCTGTCAAGGTGACCCATTACCGCTGGGGCAAAAGAGCTTCCCGAAATCAGCTTTAACAAAATGGGCCACTGTCAGTACACCAAGAACTTTCACACCAGGAACTTTGGGTGAGAAATTACACCAGCCGTAAGCATTCCTCTTCCTCCTTCAGAGCTCTTCTTATGGAGCTGTACCACATCGCATAGAAAAAAAAGGAAAATCAGCACTTTAACAATTTTGAAGACATTTCCAAATGTCCAGAGTTAGGCGTGCTGAAATGCAATACGTCATGATTTTTGCAAACTCTGGTATCCGGCAATGTGGCAGTGTACCAGGATATGATAAATTTCCTATTTTACCAAGGGCTTCTATGTTTTGCATTTTCAGACAGGTCTGAAGAGGAGTAAAAAGGAATGAGAGGATGGCTGTGCTTGACATTTTAAGGGGAAGTATTAAAAAACTAGCAGGTCTGGCACAAGAAAAGCACAAGATATTTTAAATTTCTGGTTAAAAATATTAATATAATCAAGACATACTGTACCATTATAATCAAAATGTATGCATGACTAACCTAGCAAATCCATGGTCTTTTTGTTGGGATGCAAGTTATATTGCTATCCTTCCCTTACAATCAGCAGAAAGATTTGCTAGTTTATTGCACTCTTGTACATCTAATATGACAGACTCCTGCAGCCAAAGGAAATTTAGACAGATTGCTCTGAAAGCTTCATATTGCTGTCTATGCATTGTGTTCGAGCCAACTGCAACGGTTCAGTCTCTCCAAGACTATTTCTCATTCTTCCATATTTTCTATAAAATATGGTCAGGGTGTATACCATGGGTGCCCAATCCTGGTCCTGGAAGGTCACAGGGCCCAATCAGCATTAAAGTTGAAAGATTTAAACACTATAATCAACTACGGCCGTGTATCAGTTAAGTTTGGACTAACAATGAAATTTAACACACGTTGTGGATCTCCGCAGCCAAGGCTAGGAACCCATTGTGCATGGTTTAACAACACCACCTCACTCAAAATGACATTGTGTTGCGTATGCCACAGATGGTAATCACAAAAGTGTATCGACATGATTCTCTAACCCCCGACAATGGAGTGGCAGCTTGACTTAGCGGTTAGGCAGCTGCCTCAAATCCCTGGTGGGACACTGGTGAGGTTTTATCATTTGAGGCAGATAACCTGAACTGGTCATGAATTATTTATGGGTATTACATAAAATGTAACGACCAGAGGTCACCACAGGTAAAGATTATATTACATAAAGGTAATATAATCTGCAGTGCGACGTTTAAGAAAATAGCTTCTTCAGTTCACTCAAACGAGTGTGTAATTAAGAGTTGACTCTCGCAATTACACTCGGAATAAAGAAAAGGGGAAAAGGAGAAAGCAGACCTAAATGCAGAAAACTGGCCTTTTTGCTGCAGTAAGATCTGAAGTCACACAGCACACGAGATTCGACAGGCCGAGAGGCCTCTACAGCAGACAGAGCCGGGGCAAAGCAGACCTCTCCCTTAAGCCCAGCGTTAGTGCGAGGGTTTAGCGCTGCGGTTAGTGCTGCTACACCGTCAGGTACCACTTACATGCGTTTTTCACCGCGGGTGCAAGATCTGAAAGTAAACATGCCGGGTTATACAAGTCAAGCAACACATTCCTCCAAAACTGCGAAAATTAAGTCAAAAACCCAAAGCTGTTTCTCCAATGCAGAGAGACCAACAGGCACCGCTATGTTTGCAGTTGCATTTAAAAAAAGGAAATCATTACACTTTACATGAGGCCTGGGGAATATCTAATTAAAATAAAATATGGTAATCACAAATATGAAAATACAAAGTGAACAGGTTAAATCTTTTACAAAGGCATGACAGATTTCATGTTGTGCCTCTTGAGGCAATTTATAGGCTGTATTTTCAACAGTAAGATAAAGAGGATTCTAAACATCCTCCCACACTCCCTCCCACTCAACACAGCCTTCATCCCAACAGAAAACAAAAGAGAGAAGTAACACTTTTATTAAGTGTAGACCACTGGTACCCAAACTTGAGTTACTTGGATCTGAGTTAGGGGATAATTGGAATACATCTTGTAATGTACACCAATACTGCATCCATTCACGTATTTACTTAATAATATGCTACTTAATGCTCATGAAATTATAGCTTTGATCACATTTGTCCTTAAATTTGACTTAATAACAAATGCAAGGAGTTTTATATCAGTTATGTCAGGAAGAGTTAATTGTGGGAATTGCTGAACTCACCAAACTATGACATTGAAGATACAGTGGTAACACTTAAAATGAATGATTATCAAAATTAAATGACACATTTTCATTGAATTCCAGGCCTGGACAAATTAAGCCACATCATCATGAAACCCATGACTGAAATAAGAAAAGAATGTCATATTTTAAGTATATTTTAATTGTTAAGTAGGAACTACCTTTTATTTCATAATAAAATATACTAGGATAGATACACAGACATTTACTGGATCTGGATATAGGTACATAATAAAATTGACAAATGAGACAGCGGGTATAAGTGAACACACTATGTGGCACAAAATCTTTTAAAGTGCATAAAATTATCTTTCTTCACCCTACGCACATGATGGCATTCATGATACCTGCTGCTGTCAGAAACTTCTAGTCACTATATTCTCCAGTCACACTAAATGGAAAACTGAAATGTCAGTGGCTATCAGTTAACAGTTTGGCTTATTGCTCTCATTGAGTGAGCCGGGCAGACTCGACACTTCAAAAGCTATTTGTATCCATGACAACGCCACGCATTCCCCAAGCTGTAAATAATTTGAAAGCATTTGTGAACCGAAAAATCAAATATGGTTTTGTGATGCGTGGAGCTCCTCAGAGATTGATAAGAAGAAAGGCTAATGAAAAGGCTTGACATGAAAACACTAGTGTATCAGTTAAACTCAAACTTTAAAAAGGGGGGGAGGGGGGTGGTGTTTACGAGGGCATCAAACAGAGAGGGATTACATAGGGCAAAGAAACTTGGTGTGTTTTCCTAGTCCCACATAATTTCTATACCGTTCAAAGATTTTTGCAAGTAGAAGTCGAGTATAGCACTGCAGAAAAGTCTCTGTGCGTTAAATATAGAAACGTTCCCCCAATGTGTAGCTCAGTTCTACCTTCTTAATCATCTGCTTCCCCAGATATTCCATTGGTCTACAATGAGATTGCTCACCTCGACAGGTCTGAGTGACAGAGGTTTGGTTCGTTAATGACTCGGACCGTGCGACCCTTACCGTAGTCGGTGACTGATTTAGGGGCCCTCTGCTCAGTTTCAGTGTTACGCTTCTTGTTCTTTGATTTCCAGGCGTGGTAGACCTTCAGACGGCGGTGAAACTCCTCTCGGCAGGCTGCCAACAGTTCAATGTCTACACAAAAGGGGGAGAGCATTGGGGATTAATGGCACAAATCCCCCAGCCAAGCGGAGGTCAGGACTGCTCTGAGTGCCAACAGCTGATAAACACAAGATAAAGCACAAAACAGACAGACTGAATTTTTAAATAAAATCACTATGCCAGCGCATGACAATTTTACGGACTGAAGCGCTAACTAATCAAGTGCTTTGCCTACCAATGCTTCAACCTTGTGCAAATGGGAGCGCACATGTACAGCCATCAATTTTACAATCCACTTCTGACATGGGTTCAGAGGAGAAGCACTTTAGTTCTGACGACTTGTTTGACACCGCCCAGTGTCAGTATAACGGCTCATATTTTAGCACAACGATGACACACTTTTTATTTGAATATGGCCGCTGGGACACGTCAACCAGCAGGAGCTGTGATTTCTTGGCACACGAATTACGCTTCGGAAAATGACACTTTGCGAGAGAGAGAGAGAGAGAGAACACACCGCCGCATCTGTATTCTGCCGAAGGACACCGCTCCAGGTTTTCACTTGCAGAAGGGACATGATTTTTAACTGCCGTAGCAATCATTTCTTTGCTGCTCTCTGATACAGGCCAGGTGAATGATTTTTTCCAATTAAGTTTACGGCTTTCCATCGACTCTCAGACTGGCAGAGTGCACTGCTGTCATTTCAGAAGGACATAAAGCTGCAGTCAAGAGAACGCTTTTCCGATTCGGCCAAAAGCGGGTGGGGTGTGAGGACGGGGGGTTGGGGGGGTGAGAGCTGCAACCGGATGATTTCACGCCGGTGCCGTTCCAAACCGCGGCCGCGATCCTTCGTGCCCTTTCGGCATCAATAATAATAAAACGCGGGACAAACGCACGGAATAAAAGCGAATGGTTTATGTCCCTGGGGGGCTTCCGTAACTGCGCTGCCTCATTAGACCTCGTTAAAAAGGCAAGCGTGCACCCGCTCCGAGGGCCGCCGAGCGCCAGACTGCCGCGCCGCGCGTCCCCCTAGCGCCGTCTCCGCGGCTCTTACCGCAAGAGGTGTTGATGGCGTCTCGCAGCTCGGCGTACTTCCACTTGCTCAGCTCGTACTTCTTGGCCCCGGCTGCCGCTTTGGTCGCCTGCACCTGCGGGCCCCTGGGGGGGAAGGGGGGCACAATAGGACAGTGCACGGTTAGCGTTAGCCGGGATCCGCTGGCAAACGGGAGGGTCCCTCGGGCGCGTGGGGAGCCTGTGTACGGAGACGGTCGTCCAACAGGCTTCGCCGCAGCTCTGAGTTTTGGCGGACAAACCGGTGTTACAGTGGCGTTGAACCAAGGAGAAAATACCAGCTGGCATTATCCCGTTGTGGCATTTTATAACAGACATATAAATGTGTGTTTTCTGAAATACCAAGGAAGAAGTCAGCGAAGGACACAATACAATTCAACGACAAATACAAAACAAAACACGCACAAAGAATGTTTAGTGGGGCCAGATTAGGAAACAAGTAAGATTACATTGCTTATGATGATAAGGGTTAACAACAAGGAAACTGCCAAGAAGGTCACAATGGAAGGGCGGTGGGAGCATGAGGTGGCAAATGCATGTCGTCAGTACTTTCTCCGTCTCCAGCCGTGCATGTCCAGGCTGCCCTTGCACCGCGCTGTCTGGTATTTTAACCAGCTCCTGAAATCTGTCCCTTTTTATAAGAATCTGTGGAGCCGGGGGGTGCGGTCTGTGTCACCTCAGGTCGCCCACGCTAATCCTATTGGCCGACTCTGCCGGCCATTCCGATCGCCTGGAAACGGTGAGGCGCCTACGCCGCGCTACGGACGCCCGCGGATCTTGAGGGGCCAGCAGGAGTCTGTGCGAGCCAATTACCCGCCGAGGCGCTCCCGGCGCTGGGCAGGATGAAAGGCCGTGACCCACAAAACCCGCGATTCATGTACAATTATGCTAAAGCCAGCTAATGAGCTGTGATAGAGAACAAAAGGTTACGGATAAGCTCACTTTACACAACAGCCTTTAGTCCGCACACAAAAGCTCTGCTTTACTTTCCAATTGCATGACTCATTACTGCTTGCTTTTCTTGAGCTAGATTACCCGTACAGGTGAAGTGAACCAACGCTGAATTTATCTTCTCTGTTGTTACTAAATGGTATTTAATGCCAGATACCTTTTTTGCTTGAACAGCTGCAAGATATGCTCTATATTAAGACGTTGGGGGACCACTGTTGAGATACAAGTTCTGAGATACAATAAACTTTTCGCAGCACCAACACTTTTGAAAATTTGTGGGTGTGTGGAGGAAGTCCCAGTTTTGACAGTTCATTGATAGGTGAAGGCTTCAAATGGGAGGTACTCCACTCAAAAGCACCTCACGTAAAACATCATGCAACAACAGTGACATTTTGTATTCAATTACTAAAAAATCAAATTTTGAATTATGATATGTGTATGCATGCATATATATGTAATGTTGAGTGCACTCCTTTTCTTTGTTATTCATTTGGGAGATTGATAAAGATTCGTTAGATTTCGTTTGATTGAGCTGAACGAGGTAATCACGAGCACTCTCCACCCACCTAGCCAGCAGTTCAGACATTTCCTTGGCCATTTCCTCCCTAAAAGGACAGGATAATTCCAGCACACAAAAGTTAAAATGGGAAAACGAATCATCTACACAGAGGTAAAGTAACTCCTTACAGAACTGATTTAAGCTAATGACAATATTAAATTCCTTACTTTGGCTTACAGCACCAATAGACGAAATACCTACATTTTGTTGGGGAGTGGATTCAAAACCTCAGGTTGCCAGAAATCTCAGTAAATGCGTGTGGTTTTCAAAATGTTTTTGCAACATTGATGACACTTCGCAGTTGAATTGCAAAGAAGTAGCGAAGTAAATTGGCTTTTCACCTCAAACTTTGACCTACGTGGGTGCTGTGGCAATGACCCACAGAAGACTAAATGAAAAGTTGCCCCAACTGTATCCCCACACAATAATATTAGTATGTCTTTCAGTAAAGTGGGGAGGGCAGTGAGAAATGGATGGGGACAATTTCAATGACTCGAGTAGGATCCTTTTACCTACTCGCGGAGTGGGTAAAAGGATCAGGGGTCTCGCAAATAGCAGCACAGGAGCCGACCGGAGGCAAGAAACCCAGAGGCTGCTGGGATTTGTAAAAGTACAGAATTGTACTTTTGTTGTTGTTGTGACCTCATACATTTCCCCTCACAGGAAGCACTGTCGGCTGTGCGTGTCTCATTAAAAGACGTTTACTTTTTCAGGTGTTCAGATAGCAAAGCAATGTTACAGCCACAGCAGGAAACTGCCTCAGGCTTTTCTAGTTAGAGTCAACCTTGTTCATCTAAATTTATTCTACATCAGTGCATCTCAAACGTAGAAAGTCACCGTCAGCATTTTTTTTTCCAGTGTTGGATCACACATAGTCATACTTCCGTACGAGAACTGACTACAAACGTCATATTTAAAAGCCTGCAGGTTCCGTAAAAACGTCTCTTTTGTCCATAGTTTAACATTTTTCAAATGTCCAAAGCAACGTTTGAAGGCATGTCTGGCTTCATGCTGTTATTATACAACGGTGAAGGGGTAAGTTGTTAGAGATGAGAGCTAGAGGGTATTTTTGAGAGCTGCAGTATTTTTTTAGTTTTACGCACACATTAGCAAAACGAAGCAAAGCGATTCATCAGCTATGGTACACTCTGTTCTGAAAATCCTATTGGGAAAAATTGGCCTGAAGATATGAACAATGATATCCACTCCTTTGACCATATCTACAATAAATACATCTAAAAAAGTTTTATTTTAAAATGTCCTGTTTAAATACTAAAATATGTACTCAATTCATCTTTTTGAATGTATATTTTCACAAATAAAAAGAAGCACCATCAAAGTAATTACTGAAACAGAACATACATTGTCAAGCTCTTGGTCTTTTGAAGTGTGCCAGCACTGCAAACAGAAGACAAAGGGTTAAACTGGAGGTGAGTAATCCGTAACTTTGGAGAAGTCAGCGGGATCAAATATTGTAGTAATTTCTTTTTTTTTTAATTTCCCTGCTTGATTAAGCAAATGATCTTCTGTTTGTTTCTGGCAAGACAACAGATTTAAAAATTCTCTGGCAATCTCGTACTCATTCATGCCTGATGAAAGCAATGCGGAACTGATGAATTGCAAATTTCCGTGCGAGTTCGTGCTTTTAAAAAGAAGACGAACATCTTGTTAATCACGTATTTTGATTGTTAGCAGAATTGTCTAAGGCGGTTAAAAATTTTTGGTCGGCAGATTGCTAGAGCATGCAGGGTCGGGGAAGAATTGACGGTGTAAAGAGGGTATTTGCGGGGGATCCAAGGGTTAAAGCATGTCTTACTTCACGCTCTCTGGAGACTCAACACCTGAGGTGCCATTACTGGTAGAAGAGAGAAAGAGAGAGAGAGAGATTACACGCCCGCGCAGTCGAGCGAAGCTTCTGTCTGTCCTCCAGGATGTGAAGTGACCTAAATCCAGTACACTTCTATCGAGTCATGATTGCCATCCTCTGCTTCTGTCCTTAGAGATCAGATTTGATGGCCCTCTCCACTGCTCCTAACCAGGGGCCTTCTGCAGCACTTTTAAGGCAAGAAATTCAGGATCTAACCGTCTGGGCGAACTGTGCTAAAATGTGGTGCTATTGCAACAACACTGAACAGCCACAATTCTCTATTCACCCCCAGGGTTTTAAAAAATTTGCAATTCTTAGTAATGTTCACATAAAAGACGATATCCACAATGGCATAGACTTAAGCGTCATTAATTATAGCTCGACGTCCACTGACTGCTAACTTCAGCTGTGCGCCAGGAGCGGCTGAGCTCTCCTTTCAACACGTCTGGGTTATTCACGCCTTGATCTGTTCACCCGGGCGCGCAAGGGGCGTGGCCAGCTCACCTGCGCAAGCTCGTGTCCGTTTGCGTCTCCTCGGTGATGAGTTCAGCCTCGCTCTGGGCGATCCTCATGGCCAGCTCCCGGTCCCGCCTCTCCTGCTCCAGGACGGCTTGTCGCTGGGCCTCCTCCTCCCGCTCCGCCTCCAGCTGCAGCTCCATCTCCGCCTGAAATGACAGGTGGGTGTGGGCGCGCATCTCCTCGGTGTACGTTCTGAACCCAAACGCTTCACACCACTGGACAGTAACTATAATCAACTCTTCAAAGTGTACAGCAAAGAGATCCTCTCTGAAACACACACACACACACACACACACAAGTATTTATTGCTATACTTGTGAGGACTTCCCATTGACTACATTCATTCCGTAACCTCTAACCCTAACCCTAACCCCAACCACTACATGCCTAACCTTCACCTAATTGTAACCCTAACCCTAAGTCCTAACCTTAAAACAGCCTCTTGACCTTGTGGGGACCAGCAAAAGGTCCTCACAAAGATATATTTTCCACATCCATCCCACAAAGATATTATTACAATTTCACATGCACACACACGCACACACACACACACCGATAGGAATCCACCTGCAAACACCCGTAAACAAGGCCTCCTCTTGACTGCGGTGGCCCAGCCAGAGGAGAGCCTGTGGATGTCGGTCAACCTCATTTCCCCTGTCCCCTGTAGAGCCTGAGCTCCTCTCCCCGCCCTAATAAGGAATCGAGCCGGGAGTCTTACGCCCCTGAAGGCAGTGGAAGGCCACAGGAAATAGATGGATTGCACTGAGTCTGCTGGGCTCTAACATATAACACTTTGGAAGTCTCACAGAAGTTTGACTCGGAGAAGGGCAAATGAAATTAGGTTTTCGTCAGGAGCAAATTTGGTTTGTGCCTTCGCTCTAGGGCTACGATGATACATCCGGTTTTCAGGCTGGTAGAGGCACTGGGGCTGGTTGTACCTGCTGCGCATAAGTAAAAACTAAGCCTAGTAGAAACTCTCGCACTACTCAAATAAAACGTGTTGCACCACACAACATAGTTAGAATGTAACTCTACGTATAAAATTGAAGAATTTCTTGAAATCTATGAATCCTCTCCTGGCTAGTGTTATAGGTGTAACTAGGTAGAAAATATGACCATGTGGAAAGTGTACATATTGAACACATTATTTTGGCTTAAAAGTATTAGCCCTTAACAGCTTGACACACATGATGGTAAATGGTAAATGGACTGAATTTATATAGCGCTTTTATCCAAAGCGCTTTACAATTGATGCCTCTCATTCGCCAGAGCAGTTAGGGGTTAGGTGTCTTGCTCAAGGACACTTCGACACGCCCAGGGCGGGGCGTGTTACATATTATATATTCAAACACCTAAAGATGCATGACTCAAGGGATTTCCCTGTACAACCGAGCAGCATTTCCACTTGAATGGGCCAATTGGGAGAGACGTGGCATCAAGTCAAGGCCGGGGCGACTGAATGACCAGAACAATCTGATTGTCTTTCCCTGCACGCCAATCTTTCTCTAAATACAGAGACAGGAAGTAGAGCTGGCCTGCGGGTCAGGAACCTAAGCAGCTACAATCGGGCTATGAGTGTCAGAGCCTAATAAGGCTTATTAAAAGGGCGCTAATGAGCCTGTGGTCTGTGGGTGACCGTCTCCCGAACAAGATCCACGCCCTCCTACACGAGGAAAACAGCTTTCGGAAATGCTACCAAGGTTCAGGGAACAAGCCTTCTTAAGGTTTCACAACAAGGACATTTGTTTTCTGCCAAACAAAAAAGGGTTTTGGGGAAAAAAAGGCAGGTTAAGGTTAGGTGAGGGACAATTCTGATCACTAAAAACAATCAGTTTTTTTTTTTCAAGAGCCAGCAGGTAAAGAAAGGGCAGTAGATGAGAAAATTCCAGAAGAAAATCAGAGAAAATCAAAGTCTTCACTGTGTCTGTGTCATTAAATCAGCAGCATGTCTCATGAATATCTGTATGCCACAGCGGTGCAGAGTTCATCCTGGTCACAGGTTCCCAAAAAAAAAGTGAGCGAGAGAAAAAAATTATAATCAGGTTTCAGAAAACTCTGCAGCTGCCTCTGGGTCTATATGTTCTTTTTTTTGGGGGAGGGATGGGGAGGAGGGGAACTACCCGCATTACGATGCTGGTCACTACAGAGTGATTAGCAAGGGAGATGAGTGTGTGTGTGTGTCTGTGGCAGTGAGAATGACTGAGAAAGGAAATGGGACAGATGCAGAGAACCGAGAGTGAGTGTAGGTACTCGAAACATGGAGGACCGGGGGGGGGTGTCACTATGACTCCCTCTTGCAGCCTCAGTACATCCATCAGGAGTACCTTTCAGAGGTATGGCCACAGCAGGAGGCCAGACAAAGAGAGATACAGAGGGAGAAGGACAATGACATTCCCAGGAAGGGGTGCATTGTCCTGTCTGGGGATTGGGGGCATGTGAATTAATGCAGGTGCCCCTGCCGCAGCAGAGCAGATTGCCAGCAGGCCGGGTAGGAGAGGAGCACAGATTAGTGTTCCTGGCAGCCGGGCTGTGCAGCTAAGGGGTAACAGAGGGGATGCTGGGTAACGCCGAAGACGTCTAAGCAGGGATGGCTCAGAGGGACTTAGCCTGGCAGCGGGGTGAGGAGATGGACCTCGGAGAATAAACATTTTTTTTTTTTAAAACACTCTGCAACCCGGCGCTGACCTGTAGCCTCTTCTCTTCCTCCTCCATCTTCTTCCTCTCCTCTTCCTCGTGCTTCCTCTTCAGCTCCATCTCCGCTTTCCTGCCGAGAGAAGCATGTGTGAGTGTGTGTGTGTACGTGTGTGCGTGTGTGTGTGTGCGGGCGAGTGGCGAGGGGGAAAGTTAAAGAAAAAGACGCACGCGATCAGAAGTCAGGTGACGCGCGGGGCATTGATTAAAGGGAGCAAACATTACTCTTCCTGATCAACGGCGTGCGCTGGGTGATGAATCCGCCCCGTGATTCCCGCAGGCAACTTCATTTCCTTCCTCTGAAGCAAGGTCAAACCCGAACCCCAGACTGGAAGCGTCAGGAAGGAGCGCTGCTAGCCCGCGCCGCGGTGCGGCCCCGCGGCCCAATCGCGAATCTCGGCCGTAAATCGCAGCGCCGCCGCATTGTCAGCTCATTAATGTTGCATATAATTTAACGTGACCTCACCTATGTCGCGTGGACACAGCGGCGCGTCAGCACCGCGATTAACCTCGGCTTCCCTCTGCGACCGATGATATCCAACAACGCCCTTCACTTCGTACCCTTCAACCACCTGACAGCTAAATTCAGGGAGCGAGCTATCTGGGCAGAGTCCATAAATCTTGGGCCGTCATCTTTAATGCGCGCGATGAGGAGGTGCCGATCTGAGGTGACCCCGGACGGCCCGTCCGGAGTTCACGGCTTCTTACCCGGGGAAAGAAAACGGCTCAGGGGACAGGCGGCTAAGCCGGTGCTGTTTTTGGCTACAACGGATCATTGCTTTACATATAAATAGTTCACATAAACACACAGTCAGGTGTCTGAAATACCTTCCATTTTCAATGATAGGAGACATTTATCTTGCGTACAAACGGAGGAAATAAATTTGAGAGCGGTCGAAGCAAATTTCGATTTGACGGCGCGCATTGAGGGTTTGCGCAAGGTGACAGTGGGTTTGTGCAGGTGCAGCAGCAGTGGGACTCAGCTCCCAAAATGTGAACGGTGTGAAAGAACTGTCAAGCATAATGTAGCATAGAGGCGCACGGGGGAGTTGAACAAACATAAATTACCATGGAATGGGACAATTTCAGCCTTAAGCAAGCCCAGCCTGACACTGTAGAACTCCTGGGGGTAAACATTACTTCCATGTTTTCATTTTCATTACTGTATCATTCTATGACATGACACCACCCCAGCCATTCCTCCCAAATATATATATTTTCAGAGGACTACCAGGTTGTTCGCTGTTGCTGAGCACAGTGTGGTCTCGCCTCCTAACAATGTGTCAAACAGTTGATTTTAAAGCACCCTATTTTTTCGGCTGTGTCTCTGATCAACTTATTTTTCAGCCTCATGAAGGCACTGGCACTAATTTGGTCCTCATGTCGAGAGACAACAGCAACAGGCTCCAAATGCAAACTCCACACCTAGAATAGACTCAAGACCTTTTGTTAGCTGTCTTGGACTAATGATGAAAAGGCTCAAAGCTGAAATAAACAGCTGAGCAGCCAACTGTCCAATTACTTTTTCTTCCCTAAAATTGGGGGACTGTGAATAAAAAGGGTCGCAATTCTACACGAATCCCCCGATATAAATGAAAATAACCTCAAAGTAAAGCTGACAGACTGCACTTTAGCCTCATATTCATTGGATTGTTTCAAATCCAATGTGCAGAAGTACAGAGCCAAAACAGCAAAAACCGTGTCACTGTCTCAGGACATTGAAATAGAGTCAGGGTTAAAATTTTAGTTCCGTCACAATCGCCCTGGATGTTTCCAGCGCACTCCCCACTTTGGCCCCACGGTGCACTCACAGACGCCGATCCTCCTCCTCCTGCTTGCGGCGCTGTTCCTCCTCTTCGCGCCTCCTCCTCTCCTTCTCCATCTCCTCCTGGATGCGTCTCAGTCGCTCCATCTCCTCCTCTTCCTGCTTCTTCTTCTGCAGCGCCGTCAGCAGCTGCTCGGAGCGCTTGACCAGCGCCTGATGCTCGTGGTCTATGTCCATACGGGTCATCACCGTTGCCTGAGGGAGGACAGAGGCGTGAGTGAGGTCGAGACAGGGCTTCGTTGAACCCATTCAGCGTTGCTCAAGCCCACGTTTCTGGCCACATCCCCAAACAAATCCCTGTTACAGCACTTTTATAGGAAAGCATGACAATGGGAAGGCACAACATAGCACACCTTGGCCAGTGCATCCACATAAAACATAGGCATAAAACTAGTTGACATTTGGATTCTGTTCAGGTTAAGATACCCTTAACTATTATATTATAATTATATTATATTATATTAGCACACAGGGTGCTTTGAAATTCCTCTTCAATGAAATCAATTAAAATGAAAAAAGAAAAGCCAGCACTAGTTGGTATAGACATGGACTCATTAGTGAAAATTCATCAGTAAAAACTTGCAGATTTTGAGTCTTCACCAGATTTTTCAAAGCTACGTGGAGTGGATAATTCATGAGCATTAAGGCCTGGAACATACTTCAGTACTGAATGATGGAGGCATGTGAGGATTCTATTCTAGAGTTGAATCAAAACCAAAATCGGGTTCGCGGCTAATGAATATTCATAAGCATCTGCCTTTGACAGACCTCCTTTAGGTTCAACAACACAAAGGCGGCACAGTCTGTGTTAAGTGTGGACTTTTGGATTTCTCCCTAGATGTCGAATCCATCCCTGTTAAAACAGTCTTACAGTCTTTCGCTCAGTCAAAGAGCTACAAATACAGGACTAAAATGAAAACTACACTGACCCAAGTCAAGATCTCAGAATTATGCAGGAAGTCGCTCTGATCTTGGATAAACAAACAGCACATGCAAATGATCAGAAAGACAAAGGCTATTGCGTCTGAGTGTACACAACATTCATTCTTCATTCTGATGTTGAAGAGTCCATTCCATGATGGATTATAAACCATTAAATCTATGAGAAAAATGTAAGGTCTAAGTACCAAAATGCATGACCAAAATCCTTCATGAGATTAATGAAACTATTTGAATTCAGGACACATAAAACACTACATTACAAAGGGAGTGAATTACACCAGCTAACCAATTAATAACCAGAAATGCCTAATTAACCTTTATGAAAGTGGAAATTTCCATGTCATAGAATTCAAAACATAAATTCAATTGCATGGCTTCTCTTAATATGGGTATTGTACATATATTAATGTTTGTTGAAAGCTACTTTTCAAGCAGTTCTAAATAAAATTCACTCAAACTTTTAAGGCATGCACATTTTTTTCAGGCTCTTGTTTGATGAGGTATAACATATTGGAAAAGAGTATGTTGGCTGTAACAAATTGTTTGGACATGCATTCATTATGCAGTAAATACAGCTGCACTGGCAATTCAAACATGCTTCTTGAATATCAATGAAATATGTGCTAGTCTTGAAGGTGCTCCCTGGAATAGAGGAGGATTAAACAATCTATATTTGAAAAAAAAAAAAAAGAAAGTTTCTTTATAAACTAGCAGCACGCAGCAATTACAGGGTCTAGCACGAGCAAACCAAACCAAAAATTTCATGCAAAACAAAATCCAGTGTTTGTGTCGAGGAATACTTTTTGTAACATTAATGATAAATAAACAATACTTAAAAATCTTTAGCATCAGAGTTAAAGAGTGGAGGAATAGAAAGTATAAACTGCAAATTACTGTTAACAGCAAAATATGCTTACAGCGTATGATAAATATGAGGGCAAATAATTTGGAGACATGTTTCAATCTATGCTGCGTTAGATATGTTCCAAATTCCTTTTTTGATCTCATTTGCATAATATAAAAAATTGATTAGCTTACTAAGGTTTTACATAGTTTCTGTTTTTATGTAAAACCTTTAAAGTTGAAAGTCAAATTAATACATCAGTCGAGCTGCATGATGATTTGTAAAATTGCCTCAGATGAGATGTAGTTTTACTAAAAAAATCAAAAGTCTAATCCAATATTTGGCCCTTGAGACAAATTTAATCAATTTGGGAAGAGATAGTGCATCTATGGACGTGTTGTGCCTTTGGGTCAAATGGGGTAGGAGTTATGCTCATTTATAGAATTTAATTTTCAATTACCTGTTTAGGGTTAGTCATTATGTGGAACCTTAATATGGCTGTCAGTTTCTATCCCTGAGCCAAATTCGTTTTGTTGTGTGAGGAGGGGCATATGGACTTGTGACTGTATATTGAGTCTTACGGGTTACTGGTAAGAGTAAAGTGTTAGGGGGGACAAGAGTTCCATGCTTCCAGAGCTTTCATTTGCAATCATGTGTTCCAGCAACACCATTCAACCAATTCCCTCCATATTATAATATTATTATTATCCATATTATGTGCTTGACAAACTCCTCTGCAAATGGCAGTTGCTCTCATAACCGTATTTCCAACCTGGTGGAAGGAAACCAAATAATAATAATAATAATAATAATCTTTTTTTTAAGCCAAAAGGATTTCCAATTGGGTGATACTTGGATCCCTAACAATATGTGATATTTTTTGAAGAATTTTCAAGTGTTTTTACACTGTGGAGTGAAAACAGAAATATTTATGTATTTCTGATGAAGGCTGTTCAACTGAATACATTGGTAACTTTCCATTTCAATTTCCTATACAGGCATACAACATGAATTATTAAAGACTATATATATATATATATATATATATATATTTATTAATTTTTTTTAAGTACAGAAGCATGCTTTATTTTTTAAATATATTCAATGTTACATAAAACCTTGAAAGTCCATTGATTTGTTAAGGTAGTGTTGTTTTTGAGACCAGTTTCAATAGAGCCACTTCAGTCATGTAAATAACTTCCAAACTCATAATACCATGCTGCAAATGGGAAGAAATTATGTGGCCATAACTATATTTTCCAAGTAAAAAGTGCCGCACATTTAGGGATTCTGGGAAACCAACCAAAGGCTCAGCCTGTGAAAGCATCCAGTTAAAAATAGTCAAAAATAAAGAAGGTAGGAGCTCATTAGTGTTCCCCGCACCTTGATCTTGGCCATGAGCGCGTCGATGGAGGCGTCGAGCTCCTGGATCTGCTTGCTCATTTCCTGTTTGCCCTCCTTCAGCCCGTTCACCACCTCATTAAACTTGTCCATCCTCTTCTTCAGGTTCCGCACCTTCACCAGGCCGTCGATGCTGCCGCACAGAGAGATTGACCGCTCAGGAATCAGGAATTACCGTGGCAACAACAACTCCCGTAGCATCAACAAAAAAAAAAAACAACAACCTCAAAATGAAAAACTTTCAAGACATTAGCTAAGAGCCTTTAGCGTCAAGCCCTTATCAGAGACAGCGAAACAGCAGCGGGAACGGACCAGTGGCTCGATTGACCGGTGGCGATTAACACGCGGCGTGCTAAGCAGCACGGGGCCTGTAGGGAGAAGGCGGAGCGAGCGCGGGGGGGGGGGCGGGGACTCACCGCGGCTTGTGCTTCTTCTTGCATAGCCACATGCGCACCGTCTTCTGCATCTGAACGCAGGCGACCGCCCTGTAGTGGATCTTATTCTTCACTGCGGGAGGGGGGAGACAAGACGGGAGGGCGGGTTAGCGCGCAGACGCCGTAGCCCGGGTAACGGATCCGCGCGGAAGCGGTTCAGCGCCGTCCGCCGTGAGCGCGCGGGCGGGGAAAAGACGGCTCGCCCATTCCTGACGTCCTATCGGTTCCACGGCTGTGTTGTGAGTTTTAGCCTCGCTTGGGGATATTTGGGGGAAGGGGGTGCGTTGACGGAGAAAAATGAGGAGTTGGCTACTACAGTGTTTGTCACAACTGATGACAAAGTATTATAATGTTATGCTTTTAATAAGGGACGCGGGGGCTACCAGTGCTGACAGTAATACCTCCCAATTCAAACTCAAAAGTTTTTGTGAAAAGTTCACTTTGTGAACTGCCAAAGAAAAGGTAATGCCTTCACAGGAAGGGAAGTTTCAACTGACAGTTTCCAAGTTTCCAAAGGTGTCTCAGTCTGACTGTGGGAGCCAGAGTAGACGAGGAACACATCTTGTTTAGGGGTTTAGGGCTCCCTCATTTAAAAAAGTAAGAAACTTTATCTCAGAGGCACCAGTAATCCTCTGTGGAACTGGCACACGGAATGAATCAGTGCCGCGTGAGCCCCACTGCGCTTCTGTCATCGCGAGAGGGGGCGGGGTTACGTACGCTTGATGACGGACAGCGCGCCCCACTGAACCTTCTTCCAGCGACTGCAGATCAGCCATTTGTTGACCCGTTTCACCAGCTCGGCCAGATGGTCTGGATCGGACTTCATGATTTGGTCAAACTCCGCAAACTGAAAGAATGGGGGTGGGAGGCAGAGATTCATCAAAGTCATGAAAGAAAGAATGTGAGAATGCGTGAGCATGAGAATGAGTGAAACGGAGTGTAGGAAGGAGGAAGTTCCAGTTCCTTGTACACTTCCTCATCAAACAGCAGGTCATCTCATTATAGACCTCTCACATCACACTTTCCCTATGACCATAAGGAGCTTTTTTCTTTTCTTTTGCCAACTCCATCTGTTGGGCTAGGGCTATTTTTGCGTCCTGTTTCCACTCATTTAATATCCAGATTTGGGCCTCGCTATCAGTGGCCAAACCCACTCCAATAAAATGGATAATGACTAAGGAGCCTGAAGATACCATTTCATAAACATGCACAAGACAGACAGGAAAACGGGACCTTACCTTTCCAGGTCTGAAGAACACTCTGGTCAGTCCAAACTTGTAGTCATGCTCATTCAATCCTAGTGCTTTGAACAAGGCCTGAATGGAGATATAACAGAATGAATGACAGTACAGCGAAATGACAGGCGTGTAAAATGGAGGTGAGGGTGACAGTTAGCGAGGGGCAAGAGAGAGCGTGGTGGACCTTGCAGAAGAGGCGTGGGTCCAGGCGGGTCAGCTTGGGAGGCATGTACTGTTTGTACATGTTGTAGAGCTCGTGGAAGGGGGCGCGGGAGGGGAAGCCACCCTGCATCAGGTCCAAAACAGAGACCATTCCTGGGGGTGGGGTGGGGTGGGGGGGGGGGGCAAGAGTCAGTGCACTGATATTCATAGCAAAAACCAATCGCAACATGTCTCTCCCTTTCTGTCACTCTTATACACACACACACACAGGGCCCACATTCAACCAACATTTACCCTTACTTTTGACTCACAATAAAATATAAGTATTTGTAAAGAACAACAATAACACTTTAAGTTTAAGTAAGTTTCATGTAAGATTTTTAAGTAAGTAAAAGTTAAGGAAGAATTCGATTGACACAGGCTGCATACACGGCAAATGGAAAAATGAATAATCAATAAATCATATAAATTACAAACCAAAGAAACCATTACAGAAATAACGCTGAAAATCAAATATGCTCAAAGCACGTTCATAAAATCTAGGCTCATATTGGAAATCGAGCGGGTTTCTGGGTTACTCTCCCAGCACGAGTAACAGATTTTTATTTTTTTCATATCCAAGTCATATCGAAATATTTACTGCACAGCAGGACGAAGGGAATCTCACAAAAACTGCAGATCTTGACCATGCCAAGCAATGGCCATTGGTGTGGTTTTTAATCATGACTGTCTTTGTAAGAACCAATGTGAGACATTTGCTCTCAGCCTGTGTTCCATTTCATGAAGATCACGAAGAACCTTGTAACCTGAGCTGCAGATACTACAGAGGTGAGTTTGTACATTGAAAAACAGCACAGGTACAAGGACAAAGGCCACACTGTGTCTGACCGTGGCATCTCACATTTACCTTGCACCACACTGCATTGAGTACTGAAGGGCTCCATCTCGCAAAAAATCCATAGAAATTTCTGGCTGATATAACTAACTAAAAATGCGTTCATGGTAGGAAATTTGCCCTCACGAAGCGTGGGCGGCCTGATTAGCAAACTGAATAAGCCCAATTATTTTCCAGACAATGCAAAAACAAAATGGAGGAAAAAAATTAACTTTATGGTTTCTGGTGCAGTGTCATCAGATTTGTTTTAATTGACAGGTCAAAAAAAAAGGGGTCTTTATTAGTCTGTAAATTGGGCCAAGCAATTATGCAAAGCTGGCTACGGCTTGATAACCACTGTAATATGGTCTACATTATCATTAGTTTAAATTATTCATCAGTGCAACTACTACCAATCCAACAAGTAGCATTCCACGCAAGGGCTGCCAAGATATTGACGCTCATCTAGAGCGATGGCACTGTGATTGGCCCACACAAACCTGAACACTGCAGCTGTGACAGGATCTGTCCTCCTTCAAACTGGTGGCTCACCATCTTCAGGTTGGGCTTCACACAACGAATAAAGCTGGAACCCTTTAACATGAGCAAATAAAGCATGCATTATCACAGGGCCACTCGGCTCCAGGCTCTGCGGGCCACAGTGTCTGCAGGCATTTGCCCAAACCATGCGCTACTCCACCTGATTTCACTAATGATCTGAACCACGGAGTTAAATCAGTGAAATCTGGTGGTGTAGTGTACGGTCGAAGCAAATAACAGCAGACACTGTAGCCCGCAGGACCTGGAGTTGAGTAGCAGAGCATTAGCAATTTGATAAATAGGAGATTTCAATCGGCGAGGAGAAAGAAACACGAAGTTCAGGACATTTCTTGGCTAGACGCTATGTCATTGAGTCAGAAGAGAGATCAAATCGATAGGTCTAGATTAAATTGCAGAAAACTAAAACTTCCTGGAAACAACAAAAACAACAAAGGCAGATACTCACTGTGCTACGGAGTTTGTCCAGTAGGAGGTTCAGCTGGGTCTGAGAGACAAGGCAGATTGTGTTAGCTGGTTGGCCTAACTGCACAGCACACCAAAAAAAACATGCTTACTTAAGACTATTCATCCATCTGCTGTCAGCATCCAAACAAAATCCAAACACAGACACAAAAAAAACAAAAAAAAAAACGCAGCCAGCAGATTTAGGGTATCATATTTACAACAAAGACAAGGACCATTTGTTTTCCTTTCATGCAAACGGTACAGCTCCAAACACTGACGATGCACTGGGACGGATAAACAAACAGGAGCCGTGCATTGTGGGTAACAGACAGACAACCGCTTACAGACAGCATCCTCACGAGACCGAGCACATCAAAGGGCTCACACAAGGATGAAAAGGATATCAATCATTGTTTTGCCTGGCTAGGTTTCGCATTGCTCAGATGAATGCAATACCTCAATTTTCACTCATTACCACAAGGGGAAAATGCCTTGAGACTGCTCAGGTTACGTCTGTTTGAGACTACGGTAAAAAGCCTGTATCGACCTCGTATTAGCTTATTGGATCTTACTAAAGCTCTTGGTCATACGTCCATACAAATTAGTTGACCGGTCACGAAATAGAGAAGTCTGAGGGGAAAAAGGTTTCAGGGAGGAAGCAATTTTTTACAAACCCAGAGGTAACTTGATTCAGTTATCAAGAAAAATATGGTCAAACTGAACTTCACCTATCATTGGAAAAAAACAAAAAAGAAGACTTTAAAAAAAATTGTTGTTCATGGCGCACAGCGACCAACATTTAGCTCTTAATTCCGCAACTCCCAACGGATGAAAATGTACGAATGCTTTAAGTAAAAACACAAACGCGTCTACTCCTTTACTTCTCCTGCGATAGAAGAGATGAAATATAGGCTAGTAGGCCAATTTATACATGCCAAACTCACCCACACGCAAAAAAACTACTCGCAGACAGCAACATCATTTCAGAGATTCTGTGATATGTATGGACATTAATGAATCCATTTTTCATGTGAGAGCATTATAGCCAGACTAACAATACATTCAAAACTGACACCAACACGCTACAGACATAAACGCTTATTGAGGGCATACATTTGACGGTTAACGGGCATATTTTTCATCCAGCCTACATCAGGACCTTGCTTTGCAGAAGGGCATGAGAAAGCGCACCAGTCTAAGACAGCTCATGCCTTGCCATTAAGAGTGTATGCTTTGCAGTAAACATTTTTACTCTGAAATTAAACTGCTGGTTCTGTGACATGTTATTAGTGGGTGGCTGAACAGAACTTTGCCTTAATTACAGTCATTAGTCTGTAGTGCTCCAAAGCTCTAAATTAATATTATGCAGGGCAAAAAAAACACCCTTTCATCACAGATAAAATCCAAATTATTGTGCTTTCCACACACAAACAAGATCAGGATGAGCTGATGTAACGGTCTCACTCTTGCACAAGCTGAAACTACCTAAAGCTCAGCGATTGACGTGTCTGTTGATGGCTTTTGCGGACAAATGAAACACAACAGTCGGGACGTAGCACACAGGCAACACTAAGGGGAAAACACAAAAAAAAATGGGGGACGGTTAAGTGACTGGAGAGCAGAAGCAGGTACGTTGGCTTCTTTTGATTGAGAAAACAACAGGAGATGAGTTACCTTCTCTCTCTGGCTGATTCTATTTTCATCATGACTGATTTTACCGCCCTAAAGCCTTGTCTTTTTTTTCTGTCTCTGTCTTTCTCCCTCTCATTCTCTCGCTAGACATCCTGAGCTGGGTTTATCCAGATTAAATGACAGCTTTCTTAAGGAAAGGATGGAGAGACAGGAGGAAGAGGAGGAGGAGGAGGAGGAAGAGGAAGGTGTGGAGAGAGGGAAAACAGTGGAAGGGAAAGGCATTAACATGAGCACAAAAAACAGACAGAGGACGCACACTCCACAGAAACTGAACCCAACACTGATTTACTCAAACTAATCAATTGCATTATGCATGCTAAAATTACAGTTCCATACACTGACTAAATACATTCAACAATGCAATATTCACTTAGCCATGTAATTAATGACACATATTATAAACACTGAATTCAGAGTGAGACTAAATGTGGATCCATTTTCTACCTTCTTTATCTTCAGTAAGATGCAATTCAACGCCAGAGACCAGAGTTAATACACTGTTACTTTTTATGGGTGCACACCAATCTGTATCAGTTTGGCTCATCACCCAAGAATGAAAACACACTGGTTTTAATACATTTTTAATGTTTATGCATTTTTAATGGTTTTTAGTTTCCAATATTATGGACCCGTGTAGAAATTTTATGAAGTTTTTTTTTTTTGTCATTTTATGAGGTCAGTTAATGAAGTAATTTTTATAGCGCAGAAATCATGACAGAGCTGGTTGGGCAATGCAAATATGAGTCATATGGGTGTTTTTAGAAGTGAAAGGGCAGTAATCTTGATGCATGCTCTGCTAAACTCCCAGATGAGTATTTAATTGCTCATTGAAACCATCGGAAGGTGGCCCTCCCACAGATCTTAAATGAATAAAAATGACTCAGACCAAATAAGCTCAGTTACTGCTACACGGAAACAATTGAAAAAGCAAAAGAAATACTTGTATGGACCTGCATTCAGCAGGTTAAACACAGCTTCCGTCACATCTCATAAATGTGAGATGTGTGTTCCAGACGTTAGCTTTGAGGGTACTCATAAATACGAGGAAATACTTCACACTGTAGCTACAGTAAGAGGATGTGAGCTAAAACAAATCATACCTTATCGTGCAGTATGCATCATTTTAGAATAATGGGCTAACTTTGCAAAAATGATTGCTGTAACCAATATCTAGTTATGTGAAATACCAGAGAATGTTAGCTCTCACAGTGCCTTTATACATAAAGGTATCTGTATTAGCGCTGGAATACACAGAAATGAGTGGGGAAATATTTAGACGAAAGTAAAATCTTATAAAATTATTTTGTTATGAACACCTTTTATTAGCTTGAATTAAAATTAAAAAAAACATTTAAAAAAGTATTACTACTGCCTTACATTTGTTTTTGAAATTTAAACGTAAGTAAGTAAGCAGACGTTCCACCCATATGTTATGACTGCAGTGTACCGATAAACTGCGCTTGCATTCCCCTCACCTTGAATTTGTTTCCCACGCTGATGAAGTTAAGCTTCCCGGCCTTCTGCCTGGAGTCCTTGGAATTATTTGAATTTTCGAAGAGTTCTCGAACAAACCTGTCCTTAGACTCGCTCACCAGGCACTCTAAGGACATGTGGAGGGCGTCGTTGTTCTTCTCCACAAACTTTACCTGAAGACCAACAGAGAGGTGTCTCGGGTCACTAAAGCCACCCAAAAAGCATAATACCCAAGCAAAACAAATCTGCGAGTGCAGGCATAGGGAACGCTAGGGATGATGTTATTCATAAATCTAAAGGTTCGGGCAAAATTCACTTTTTAATATCAAATGCTATCCATTGGGCTGAACAAACCCGATTCACATTCACTCATAGCCCCGAGGGCATTACCACCGAAAATTTAAATATTCCACGGGAAGAGTTGTGCTAAGTGACACGAGAAATGAATCCAGCGAAGGAAACGATGCCAAAAAAGTTGTTAAAAGTCGTTTTAACGGGGGGGGGAAAGACAGGTCCCCGAGTTAAGCTAATGAAGTGTGCACAGGTAAGACGATCTCATCGCTCTTCCTGTCAGATGTACCGTTTCGTAGCAGACAGCTCCGGCAAAGTGCCTGATGATGAAGCCTTCGTCGTCCCGCACGTTCCTGTGCACCGTCAACTTGGACTTTCTGGGCACCTGAGGGGTGGAGGCAGCCATCTTGAGCCAAAAACCATACAGCCTAACGTACGAACACATGAACACTGCAGATACACCCACACACACACACACACCTTGCTTGCTAGCTTACTGACACTCATTGGCAGTTAAACACATTATTTAAATCCACAATGAAAAACATACAAATGGTATTCAACACAAAATATCTGGACGCCAATAGCTTTGTTTGTTACCATGTTAACATCTAATGTAATCTCTCTTTCTCCCATTTCTTCCAACAACATGTATACACTTAACTACACCCCTTTTCACTCCTCTCTTCCTTTTCTCACTACCAGGCTGACAGAAATGATTTCAAAACCTGTCTCTGAAAAATCCTAAATACCGCAGTGAGACAAGCATTGGCTTTTGGACCGCTCCTGCAGTCAGCGGTCCTCAGCCCTGCGAGGCACTGAAGCCCTAGATAAAAGCAGAGGTGCGGTCCTCACGGTCAGGCGGAAGTGGTCCTTGTGCTTGCTGTGCACGGTCTCTGTGAAGTGCTGATCGGTGGGCTGGGGTAGACGGGTCTCCTCGTCCAGGATGTCCAGGATGCCCACCAGTTTGGCCTCCACCAGGTCTGTGGGTTCAAACCAGGCCCGTAAGCTGAGGGTACTGAGTAAAAGGGGGAGGTCTTATGCAGAACAGTGATTCAAGACACACGCGCATCCAACACCGAGCATTTAATTAGCCTTTTAGCATTTATACAGCACAGGCCTGAAGAAAAGCATGTTGTGAAAACTCAGATATAGAACGAAATAAATGTCAGGCTCCTGGCCTTTGAAGAAAGCAGAGCCTGCCTCCCAGACAAACGAAGCACAGCAAGCACAACACGCAGTTCAGAGCAGGACATCTCGACCCGTCAATCAAAACGCGCATTTGCATTAAGGGACGACAGCCTGTCAGCCGCGACGTGGGATATGTTTTGAGGAGAAGGAACAGCTCTGAAACCAACGCTCCAGCAACCACGCAAAATGGTGACAGAGCCAAAATGGCTGAGATGGCAAAGCTCACGAAAAACACTCACCCATGTTTCATAATTAAGATGACTCCCGTTTGTCTCGGCGTAAATTCTCGTGCAAACTGTTAACGGCCCACTCTCTACAAACAGCTGGCTTTCTCTGTTCCAGTTTAACTGAGCAGACGGAGTCTCGCTGACTCATGACACTGCAAAGTATCGCAGGCCCGAGACAGCCATTATAACTCTCCAGGAGCCAGGAGCAATTTTGCGCAACAGATTCAACATCAAGTTCATTCTTCTGCTAGTTTTTTTTGCCAGAGGATTTGCCCGAATACCTTTCCCGTTACACTGCGAACATAAACAAGAGGGCGCAACTGATGCTCCTCGAAAGGAATGGCTGTTGTATTTATGTTGAAAAAGAAGGTTGTGAACGTGTTGACAGACATCACTGCCGACATGGTCTGTGGGCGTGTGTGTGTGCGTGAGTGTGTGCGCGTCGGTGCATGCGTGTGTGTATGTGTTTGTGTGTTGCGCGCGCGCATCGATTTATGGATTCATTTACTGGTTTTCACACCGCCCCTTTTAGTCTGCCGCTCCGTACCTCCCTCCCTCCCCCTCCCTTCATCTCTCTCTCCCTCCCTCCCAGACCCATCATTCGGCCGTTCTCTCCGCTTTCAAATCCCCCAGATTACGATCCCGGGGCCGCTCGCGGTCAGACGCGCAGCCGAAAGCGTCCGACTCACAGAACTTCTAAACCCCTCGCGCGCGGCACACCTCGCGGCTTCAGAAGGCAATCGGGGGTCTTCAAGAGTCACTTTGAAAAGTGCAAAAAGAGTCTGGCGCCCAGCAGGACAGCAGAACATCGAGGGAGGGTGGGAGAGAGGGGGGAGTGGGGAGGGAGGGTGGGTGGGAGGGTGGGGGGAGTGAAGAGGGACAGAGGTTGGGAGAGAGATGGGAGTGGGGAGGGAGGGAGGGAGAAAGGGAGGAGTGGGAGAGAGGTGGGGGAGGGGAGGGAGGGAGGGTGGGAGAGAGATGGGAGTGGGGAGGGAGGGAGGGAGAAAGGGGGGAGTGGGGAGGGAGGGAGGGAGAGAGGGGAGAGTGGGGAGGGAGGGAGGGAGAGAGGGGAGAGTGGGGAGGGAGGGAGGGAGGGAGAGAGGGGAGGGAGGGAGGGAGAGAGGGGGGAGTGGGGAGGGAGGGAGGGAGAGAGATGGGAGTGGGGAGGGAGGGAGGGAGAGAGGGGGGAGCGTGGAGGGAGGGAGGGAGAGAGGGGGGAGCGTGGAGGGAGGGAGGGAGAGAGGGGGGAGCGTGGAGGGAGGTAGTTTAGCAGTTAGCGCGTTAAGCGTGTGAGCGGGAAGCAGCGGAGACGGACCTATGCAGTCCTGGTTGTCGACGTAGTGAACCTCGTTGACTCCCAGCCCCTCTTTCTGGTACAGCTCCTGCTCCTGAAATCGCACACACAAATTTCCCATCAGCACCTCGCCGCTCACTAATTCAACACAAGGGACTCTCTCCTGGCACCGGTACACCGTCAGAGAAATACATGCTCCTCTTAGCGGCTGAAAATTAATAAATGAACGAAAAAATAAATAAATAAATAAACAGCGACTAAATAAACAAAAGCCTGCCGGCCCTTTGTTTATTGTATCTTTATTATACCGCAAATTGTTCCGAAGGACATCCGTGAGGGAGAAACGGTTGGAGCATCTGAATTCAAATGAATATTTATTGGCCTGTCTGATGTCTTTGTCTCAGGTAGCCCCATGAATGAATTATAGAGCAGCACTGGAACATATCAGATCGGGGAATTAAAGCTTCTGAACCAGCAGGCTCGCCAAAGTTTGTCGTTGCCGACAGACTTTTTTTTTTTTTTTGCGCGCGCGTGTGTTCGAGAGCAACCTTTCCGAAAAAAGGGCAACGAGATACAAGATTGCGGAGTGGAGCGGCGCATCGCGGTGGATTGGCGGTAACGAGGCCCGGGCCACGCCCCCGGCATGCTCACCTCCTTCAGGATGCGCTCGTTGAAGAACTGCTGCAGCTTCTCGTTGCAGTAGTTGATGCAGAACTGCTCGAAGCTGTTGTGCTCAAAGTACTCTGAGGAGACATTAAGTACAGTGTATTTCACCAGTTGACAGTACTGCCCCAGAAACAATGGTTCGCATTCACAAAACATTTCTTAAATCATTCTTACTTTTGTTCTTAAAAATGTTCCTACGAAAAAAACAATATGTGATTCATAACACGTGTGCAGACCTGGATTTGTGCATATACCAGGTGTATGAGATGATGAAATGCTGACTGTTCATAAATTTTATGCGGAATCCTGTTCATGTGATTAGCATAAGAAAACAGCCGTGAACAAACACAGATAAGAAAAAAAAAAGATGCCGAATTGTTCGTGGAAACGTTCTTGCACGCAGTTTATGATCAAATACGATCGTACGCATGTTTCGCGAATGATGCCCAGTGTGTGTAAGTGGTGTGTCCCGCACCAAAACAAAATCATAAGATGGTTTGCTGTTGAATGGGGTGTGTGGTTTGGAGGACTGTGGGCGGGGCGGGTATACTGACCGAACCCGGCGATGTCCAGGACCCCGATGAAGCTGGAGGAGGTCTCGAAGGGGAAGCACTGGTTGACTCGGGTGACCACGTGGTCGAAGAGGCGGCTGTACACCGCCTTGGCCAGGGCGTCCCGCGCGTTGTTGGCTTGCTCCACCTTCAGAGGCACCCTGGGGAGACGGGACAGGAGCACGAGGCGTCAAAATAAAAGCGGGTCCCGGCTCTAGCCAAGACCGGAGCGCGCCGCTTTCTCCCGCTGCCACGCCCATGCGCCGAATTCATCGGAGACAGAGCAGCCCCCCGAAATGACCCAGATATCCCAGCTGGGGGGGGGGGCTGAAGACAAACTAGCTTTAAAAACACTCTTTCATATCAAAGACACCAGAGCAAAGGCACACCAAGTGTGCATTAAATACCATCCTGGCAGGAGAGCCACGGCCATGGAGGCAATTTAATGATGAGCAAAGACAAAAAGGGCAGAACGCAGGGAAGAAAGGAATATTTTTAATCCCAAACGCCCTGCTAATCTCCCCCCACCCAGCTCTGCATCCACCACTGCATTTCAGCAACTCAGGACACCACAGCCCCAATAAGCCTCAATGTTTAGAACTCAGCAGACGGAACGATTATTGGATATTTGCTTCATACTCATTCAATAAGGAAATAATTCTCTTTAGTTTTTCCACACAGACTAGCTACCCAGCAATGCACAAAATTTCATTGGGGAAAATTAACATTAATAACTTTGCCTGTGATGAAGACCGCCATTTAGTTGCACAGTGCAGATTACTATATGTGTAATAATGTCGCATTTTGTATATTCTTATTGAGGTTATTTTTCTGCGTTTTACAGTTAATTACATCTCATAACTCATACTAAATAGTTTTCAATTGACATAATGCGGTCTCATATTTTAATCTAAATGGGGCATTTCAATCACATGGCGTGCTGTCCCTACTGTGTAGTGCTTTGTCTTGTACTGTTTAATTGCACCTTTCAAAGGAATTAATACTATAATGTTGAAGACTGACAAGAAAATGAAATGAAAATTATTTTTAAAATATTGCAACGTCTCTTAGCTCACCTACCCCTACCTTTTCACATCTCCCCAGGCTTCCACCTGCAGGTATGTTTCATTTCTATGCCCAACTCCAGGTAGCACCCGCTCAGTAGCTGAAACTTCACCAAATCAACTTCACCAAATCAAAGTTTTACCAACAATGCAGCATGTATTAATTAATGGGACCAATCTAACCGTAGGCCAGCCTGAGCAAAAACCACTTGCGGGTGATTGGCTCATTTCCATATTTCTCACACCTGCCACATCACCAGTTTGCACTGAAGCAGATTTTTTTAGTGACAGGTTTTCACTGCTCGGCGCAAAGACGTGAGCGTTCTTTACTGCTTTCAGCAGGAAGGCTGTCACGTTTCCCCGTGCGAGCCCAGTCAGGGTGAAAACGTTTAACGACTACGCCGTCTCAAACGAAAAGGGCTAACGCCATTCTGCCGCCGACTAATTTTAACAGAAGCTTTCCCCCCCCTTACGCAACCTGTAAAAATAGACGCAGGTTCAAATCCCCCCACCGCCCTCTTAAGTCTTTCAGCTGCTCCGGTATTGTCGGCCTTAATTGGGCGCTACGCAAACGCGCTCCAAGGTAAACAGAAGCCAGCTGACTCTTTGTTTGAGGCGCGAGAGGCGCGCGTTCGCAGACGACAATCTTGGAGCCGACGCACAATCTTGGAGGCGGCAGACATAATCTCCGAATTAAGGGAGTAAGGAGGGTGGGGGCGGGGGGGCAACAAACTGTCAACGCGCGCTAAGCTCCCCGCGGATGACCCCGGCGACTGTCCCAGCGCGTTCGTAACCGGGCGGGCCGGGCGCTTCGCACTGGCGCATAAAATCCGGGGTGAGACCCTCGGGTGCATTTCACCGCGTCCTGCCAAAGCAGAGCTCGGCACCGGATGAGGATTCCGTCGGAAATGCGATCAGTCAGGCGGCCGTTTACCGGGCCCTTTGAGAACCCTCTCTCACCGCTCCTCTGACAGCACCGCCTCACTCCGACGCCTTTTTTTTCCGCTCCATTTCCTCCCTTCATCTTCCTAAAAGTACTCTGTCACCGATGCCGCGGCGCGTTTCATTCCCCCCATTTGTATAAAAACGAGAGGGGATCGGACAAAGAGGAATTAAAGATGGCACCGGTACAATCTCGCTGTGCTAAAAGGCAGCTAGGCCGCATTGCTTTGCTTAGAATGGAAGCGCCTTGCAATTGAAAATAATGTAAAAATTGCTAACAAAAAAAAAAAACACATTAAAAGCGGCGGGTTAAAAAAATCGCGAGGGGTCGATGCTAAAAGCGCGTTTTTGACGGCGGGAAAGATGGCGGGAGTAATGGCGGCTCTTAGCGCCGGGGGACCCGTTTCCGACCGCCGCGAGCCGCGAGCCGCACGCTCGTTTTCACACCGAGCGACGCCTCGTCGGCACTCCGCCGCTTCCTGCGCCAGTGTGAAAGCGACTGTGAGTGCGAATCTAACCGCATCACCTGCGGTCCAATGGCTCATCACGGAACCTTTCACATAGCCAATGGGGGAGGGGATTAACTCTTCTCCTGTTCAGAGGCTGTGGGATATACTAGCTGATACTGGAAAGCATGTATTCTTATGTTACATGTTTATGGTGATGAGAGTACAAAGTACTCAAAAGAAAACTGGAAATAGAAACTGTTGGAAACATTTTAAAAAATGATTGACATTTGATACTATGCATTCCATAAAATACCAGTTCAATCTACTAAAATACAGTGAATTTTATAGCTTCCCTCATTGGCTTTGAGCAGAACAAAAACACACATCTCTCACACTCTCCCTGCCATGTACGCGCAGTGACGCGCAGGCAGCGGGCGGCCTTACTTGATTGCCGTTCCTTTGGCGCCCCCTGCTGACGTGAGCATGACCCTGGTGGTGAGGCTGACTCGCAGGTCATCCTCGTCCAGCCCGAGCAGCTCGGCGCAGTATTCCAGAGACTGGCTGGACTGATTCTTCAGGTTGCAGCCGCCTGACAACACACACACATACACGTATATTTTATTTTATAATAAATATTATGTATATTACGCTTGCGCACACACACAGAAAAAACATGCTATTCACACAGGAAAGATGCCTACACAGAGAAGGCGCATCACTGACACAGAGTTTTTAAGACGTCCCCCACTCGTTCTCCCTGTCACACATGTAGGCACACAAGCATACGTACAGGTACACACGTCAGCACGTTTGCGTAATTCATACAAACACACGAACACGGCCAAGCGTGGAGAGAACATGGCTCACGCAGGCACGCAGGTTTTATTTCTCTCTAACCCTGTCGCCCGTAAATGTGTGGGTGGGATGTGGGCAATCGCACACACGAATGGCTAAACCGAATTCCCATAAACAACCGCTCGATGCGTCCTTCCACCTATAACTTAACTGAAGCCACTCGCTGATGCTTTTTTAATTACACAAACAACGATGTCGCACTCGACACAAACACCGCAAATGGAAAATCCCAGAGGTAATGCAATTCAACAGCAACGCAACACTGCACCCTATTTACCTCATTTGGCATCAATAGCAGGATGCAGATCTGATGATGATCTACACCGTGATGCTTCAGGGGTGATTTATCGGTAAGAGGTAACCCAAGTGTTCATCCATTTAAACCTGAAATGGCTTCCATTAGTCCTTGGCTACCCCACTCCATCAATGTTGACATTACTGCGCTTTTCAATACATCAAGCAGAGTTAAGAGGTCTGAGAGGGAGAGCTGCGGTAAGTTGCCAGGTTGGAGTGGGGCTGGAGCCGGCCCAGGAAAGATTCAGCAAGGACAGCGACGTCCCATAATCAGTCAACCGAAATTAATTCAAAATTAATTATGCCAAATTTGGTCGGAAGACCGCGAAGAGCCTTTTCATGTCACCGCGAGGACAGTTAACGCACCACAATTTCGCACGAGCAATCAATGCCCGGGAAAATCCATTTCCTTTCTGCCTGCGCTCTTTCTTTATTCCTTCATTGAGCCTCTTTATCCGGGGATTTGTTCCCGGTTGCCGCGTTTCGTAAAAAAAAAAAAAGGGAAGCGGGGTTTACGGGCGAGATTAGCGCTAAATCCGCCGACAGGGCGCGCGTGGGCCCTCCCTCCCTCCCCTCACGACGGGCTCCCTACCCGAGGTGCTCCCCGCCTCCTCGAAGTCGATGTTCCCCAGGTGCAGGACGCCGGCGACCACCCGGAACAGGTCCAGCTTCTCCGTGTCGTCCAGGCCGATCTTCTTCATCGCCCCGCACATCCTGCTGAAGTCCCCGTGGTCATCCAGCAGCGGGTCCTTGAGCGACCCCGCCTTCAGGTGCTGTCAAACCACAGGAAAGCCCCTTCGTGACTCCTCCTCCTCACCTCCTATCCACGCGAACCGTCCTGATGTTGCGCTCAGCTAAATTGCAGACAACTAAATTGCAGACAAACTCGTCCGCAGGTTTAGGAGTAGATGAAATCGCCATTCTGACCTTCCTCCTGCGCCCACTGCAATTAAACACCTATTAAAACAGTCACTTCATTTTTGGGCGGGATCAAATGAGATGCGTTTTGGTGAAAACATCTGTAATTTGCAATGGCCTGGTGATTTCTAATTAGCAAGTGTGTCCAAACTGTTAGCCAAACTACACTGCCAATGGGGAACAAAAGTAATCCTCAGTTTCAAGTCTGAAAGATTAGTTCTAAAGGGAGTCAATCAAGGGGTTTCCATGGCAATCTCCAATATGTGTAAATTCTATGTGTAGAATCTGACCTGCATTTGGCATTCGCAAAACCCCATTTCTGCTCATGTAAAATTGCACATAGAAACCCCAGTACAGTTAAGCCCTTCTCCATAGCTGAGAGATAGCTTTAATGATGTATACAGTTTCAGTATGAACTTCAGGTAAGAGACAGAAAGCAACACACAGAGAAACCGAAACCAGCAGAATGTCACAGTATGAGGGAATCCTACAGCACCATTGGAAAACAAACACAGCAGTTAACAGAAGTTTTTTTAGGTCACCAGCCCTGAACAATTTCACAACTTCCAAATAAAATCCACGAAATTATTTCACTGAAACTCTGTCAAATAGTCAACTGAAAATGATTTATACCAACAGACAAAATGATTTAATTGGTAAACCACAACTGATTTAGACAATGTCCTGCGATGCTGTAGTTGGTGAGCGCACAAAAGAACTCTGAAAAGTCGTGATTCATAATTATTCGCGTCTGGAAACATTTAAAACAGCTTTTTACAATGTGTGAGTAACTAAAATCTCAACCATCACAGATACCCTGAGGTCGTCTCTGACAGCATGTGGTGCATTTTAATATACTGAATAATCTTGAGTCCCTCATCACCAGCTTAACTATTGAAGGTGTAAGATCTCAAATATGGGATTATAACTTTGTAATGCTGATGTAACAATCACTACTGGTAATTGAGAGCAATGGAGTTCCAGAACACTGACTTTCCAAAAACATTCCAAAAAAACCAACTCTTCAAAGGGTTAAATACCACACTGTGACATTCTGTACAAGACAGTAGCTGAACACGAAAGGATAGAACACCCCACCACCAACGGAAATCACCCCAGCACACCAACCTCTGCACTGCACAAACATGCACAACAATCATTAAAAGCTGATGCACGCATTAGCTCCACTTCTCTCTCCACCGAGAGCGAATCCCAACACCTGCGTCATAAGCACACGGTGTTTTAAAGGCCCTGGCTAGGGAAAGAGATCACCTTATTGTCCTGCATTACACAGAAAAGAAGCACCATAAAAAGATGCACAGCTTGTGATTATCAGCAATGAACAGCGGCACAGAATAATCACATTAAAACCCGTTTCATCAGACGCAGGGGAATGGACAGTAGCGTTATATTGCTCATCAGTCTTACACCCCACCCGTGGTGAAGACACTCATTACTAGACTTTTAGCAGATACATAAAACTATTTACTGCATCGCCCCCCCCCTCCCGCATTTGGCACTTATCAATGCATTTCATGTTTAAATTCATGCTTATTGGGCATTTCCAAAAACTGCATCTGTGAAGAGCAAGGCCATCTCCAGCTGCTCTCCAAAAGCAGGCAATAATCAAACCACCTAAAAGACATCTAGGCTTTTATCAGTAGTTCACAGTGTCTTACTATAGTACTATTACTAGTGGCCAGTTACCACCGTAGACCTTTTCCATCACTGCAATGTCCTCAGTTAAGTCAATTTAGCATCCCAAAAATAACAATGTACATCCGCTGCAATGCACGAGGTCGGCTGGACACTTAGCACACCGGAAACCACCAGCGGAGTTGTTGCAGGTACAGTTCCGAAGGATTTCAGGCCTCTAATAGTCACTGTTGAGCAATGAGACGGGGGGGGGGGGGGGGGGGGGGGGGGGTGGCATCGGACATCGTGCCTAGCAGAAGTGTACAGAGGCAACTCTAACTGTATTAGTTCACTTGACAGAATTATCTATATTCAGAACGGGGGGGGAGAGCCGCCAAACTGTCGACTGGGGGAGGCGTTACATGTTCGTCTTGCACGGTCTAATACGCGCACTTGTCGACGCGCTGATAGATTCATTAAAATATACTTCAAAGACAAACTGCGTCGCAGGAAACTTTGAGGGCGATGACCTGACGCAGGTAGGATGAACAAACAATCCACGTAATTCGAGGGAACAGGCGGCCAGCAAATTCTCTCGCCCGCTATCCCTAATAAAAATAACAATAATTCATAACGCGATTCCCGAAGGGGCGGCATACTGCGCGGCGATAATGAAACTCCTCTACATAATTCATCAAAGGGGACCACTACGGCAAACTCGTTTTGCGTGATGAAGAATTCTAACTGATACACCATGTTAAATCCATTCAGACAATTTATTATTATTATTTATTATTATTTTTTTTTTTGCTAATTAAAATATTTGCCGGTTTTCTGTACCTTGTCAAAGCGCCCTGCGGAAGTTAAATGGGGGTTTTTTATAACTGTGCTCTGGAGTCTGTAGGACTTACACCTCTTTCATTTCCCATATATTCTAACCAGAGCAGATAGTAAAATTGGTTGCTCTGTCACGCACATGCATTCTATAAATTCATGTCTCTGGGGAAAGCCCTAGTTAGCCTAGCGAGTGCCGTTTGGATGTATGCAGCACACACGCATAAAATCCATGCCGCAATGATGCAGAAGATTTCAAATACAAATTGGTGCTGTAGGCCCAATTTAAATGGCAATGCACAAACCCATCTTACAGATAATGAATTCACTTAACTGACCCAATTAAAAATTTATCTGTGCTTTGGGGAGCAGATGCCTTTTTGTTCATACTATTCTTATAATGGGGAGGGGGGAGTGTTACTTCTATTTCCCAAATGAGTCATCTCTATGGCTTCTTCCCTTTGTACAAAGTTACATTTAACCTTAACATGTTTCACAGTCTGCAGGGGCTAAACTTTATACACTTTTTAAGTATAAGCACGAGGCTGGTAATTTTCAGGCACCTAATTTTAGATAACTTTATTTTTAAAAATTAATTTCCTTATGGTAACAGGTGTTGGAATCCAAGTTCAATTTCAAAAACATTTCACATTCTGCTGCACACGCGCAATAAACTGGCAACAGGCCAACAGGTCCCTGCCATGCTCTTCTAGCGTCTTCCGTTTCCTGACCAACTGACGCACTTCACTGGCCCAACCAGCTGTTTCTCTCAGTGGGATTAATATATACCCGGGAAAAGCAGGATCGGCAGCCAAGCACGCGCTGCTCTCTCTTCCCGCAAACTCGCCGTGAATTTCCAGAGCTGTCCGACTCGCGCTCATCCCACAGAGGATGGCGGGCTTCTCCCACCATTGCGCGATGGACAGAAATCCTTTCCCACGGAAACAGATTTGCGGAGATTCCTCGGTGTGCTCTTCCAATGTTGCTCGGAGACGCGCGGATAAAGCGTGCCCGCCCATCGTTCTGCCAACGTCAAAGTGGAGGAGGCGCCCACTTGTTAGAAACAAAGTGAACGACGCTGAAAGACCTGTGTAGATTCCGACAGCTCTTATTAATACCTCACAAGTGGCGTAAGACAGAATAAAAGATGCCCTCGAAAGGCATCTCCCCCTCCGTAGAGCCCCAGTGCATCCCTCTGCTCCTCCGCAGAGCCCCAGTGCATCCCTCTGCTCATGTACATTCACCCAGAGCGAGGATAAGACCTGCAACACGACCCGTGAGGCTCACGGCTATTCGGCGGCGTGATAGCCCAAGCACCCGAGGAGGGGAATGAGATGTACTGTACCTCCGGGCTCTTGCGGTTCTGCTGAATCTGTTTGTCCGTTTCTTTGGTGGAAAAGTACCGGGTGCAGCCCCGATTCAGATACTGCAGCAAAAGGGGGAAAAAAAAAAAGGAAGAGGTTTTACAAACACGGGACCCAGTACATTGGTGAGGTTCCTGACATCAATTTTTTTTTTTAAGTATCAACAATCAAACAGGGGACACAATAAATTGCAGCAGTGGAATTTTACAAGTACATCGTCCAGCATTTTAAAAGGTGCACGTGTAATTGGTTGATCGGTGAAAGATCTATATTCAGGCCCACAAATGCCCCTCCAAATGAAAAACCATTTCTGTGGCTCACACCTATAAAACTTAAAACTGCTGGTGTAAATTATTCATGGAATGGCCGTGGCAGAGTGAAAACACTGTTTCTGCAACGGAAACAGGAGACTCTAACATTTAAAGACACACTGTGAAAAAATACAACTTAGTCATTACACTTCATTAATGGGCTCTACATCACACCCAGTCTAGATGTGTTGCTGAAGCTATAGTCAGTGTGGGTTATACTAAAAAAAAAAAATAATAAAAAAAAATTGTTATTTGCCTGGATTGAACATCAAGAGCATCAAATAAATAAATCATTCAGCTTCAACATCAAAGATACAAATAAATTCATCACAATGTTCTATTGTTAATTTGGGAGAATGTACAACTTGTTAAACGGTTTAGAAAAAATGTAGACCGGCATTTAATTGCGAGCTAAAGTTAAGGACAAATTAGCACCCTGTCCTCCCAGGATGCTGAGCATGGGGGGGAAAATGAGGATTTTTAAAGAACTGGGCCTCGCAGAAAAAGTCATTTCTAACTTCCAGGAACGTCTCCGCCTGCATTTTAATGGCTTTCTCGGCACCTGCCACGGCCGTAAGAGGAAACCGCAAAAAAAAAAAAAAAAAAGAAAGGTGTGAAAGCCCGATGGGGTGAGAAGCAGTTTGATTCCCGCGAGAGACACAATTTCGGCTCGCAGACGAGGCGGGATGAGCTCCTCTACCAGGGAGCAGCTGCGAGGATCGCCGCGCGGCCTCCATGCTAATCTTGCGCTAAGAGCAGCCTTTTCACCCCCCCCCCCCCCCCCCCCCGTCCAATCAGAAAGCGGCGCGGGGTCCTGCCATTACCGCGCTCTTATCCCCCCGCACAATCCACCCGCTTAACGACTCCGCTTAACGTTCATTGGGCTTCGATACTTGCAATTACTGACACACCGAGGCAGCAGAAAGCAAGCCGAATCACAAACGATGGTTCCTGGACGAGACCCTAAATATTACATGAGGCGGTCCTCGGTGGATGTTGAGGGAATTAACTGGACGAAATGTACACACGTATTCGAAAAAAGGACTGCGTGACACAAACAATGTATTTACTTATAAATTAATCATTGTATAGGATATTGACATGGCAAGAATACACAACGGATAGGATTTTAGATGAAGGAGAAGTGTACATGCGCTTAAGAACTTGAAACTAAAAAATATCGATTGAACGCTGTGATGATAAATGCGTGATTATAAAATGAGGGGTTATGGGGACCTATGACACAATAGGCGCTAATGGTCATACAGTACCAATCAGGTGAATGCGCTTATGTCCCTCCTATATTTCAAGTTGCTCTTTATAAGAGCGTCTGCTAAATGAAGCGAAACGTAATGAGTTGCATTAGTGAGCATTGTGTGTGTAATGTTGAATCGCACAAAATCCACAGACAGGTGGCCGTTAAAAACAGGGAATTTAAAAAGGAGGATTGAAGCAAAGCAGAACAACTTTCAACAAGATCTGTGCACAATTGACTGAGACACAGACTGAAAATATTTCAGGCTTAAGGCAGCTCAGTGACCTTTGCCCTTTCAAACTAAGTACTTGAGAAACACTCGGTTCCTGGGGACCAGAGTGGATCAAATTTGTGTCAAGTTTCTTCGAAATCCACACATAATTGGAACCACCCTAATTCCCCTTTTCTGATAGAATCAATGGGAAGATTGTAGAATCTAAGCACATAATGTTTCTTTTGACTTTGCTTGCAAAAGCAATATGCAGTATAACATAGCACCAGCATAGCTCACTGAGAACTTTAAAGAATGGTAACAGAAAAATCCTTATAAAAGAACTGCCACTGGGGAAGAAATTAACAATTTAGAGCTTTTTTTTGTTCCATATGTTGGCTTGAGTCATTTTATTCCCAATGCAACAATTCTCTCTTTACCGACCCAGAAGATTCAAACCCCAGCTTAACACAAACATAAGAAATAAAAAAAAAGCTTAAAAGCAGCTGCATTGTGTTAATTATAGGACAAGGTTAAACCGCCCAGTGACAGGAAAACAAAATATTGGAAAGCAGCCTGCTCTGTGGGAAGAGTTAAGTACTCCAAAGGTCGGGATACATGTCAGCTGTTTAATTAGACTACAGCAGAAATGTCAAGACAAAAGTCCCATTAGGACGAATGATGTCGGTGCCACACCGTCGAGTCAATAGCACATTACGTCCTGCGTCAAATAAACAGCAAACATTACTGCTGAAGGGCTGAAGACACTCTGGGGGGTTGGATCATTTGGACGGTCTCCAAGGGGACCTCTACCTATTAGCAACAGACACGGTCATTTATTAAATGCGCAGAAATGAGAGTCGCTGATTTGCAGGAAACTGTGCCAATTCCAGACCGCTCTGAATCCGAGAGCACGTTCACAGAGATCCCACTTCGCCATCTAGTGGCCAGTACAGGTATAAGATTAAAAAAGCCCAGATCACCAGCTTGGCCTATCATACCAATAGTAACTTCAACTAAATTTGCATTACAATCTCTGTTGGCTGCAGGAAACAATAATGTGCTGATCCCCTGTGAAAGAATAAGGGCATGGCAAGCGCTCTCTCACCCTAAAGGTGTCCGGGGAGCTGAGGTGAAACTTCTGGCTGATGTCTTCGGGCGCACCAGCGCACAGCCTGTAGAAAATGTGGTAGTTCCTCTCCTCTTTGCCCTGCGTGCAGATTCGGGACTTCTCCAGCAGGTAGTGGGACACAAACCCACCAACCACAGCATTCTGAACAAAGAACAAAAATTCAACTAATGTGACCGCCAGCAAATATTAAGGAAATAGTGATTCCTTCTAACAAAAAGACAGGACTGTTAAAGACACCGTTTAATTTCATTGATGGGGTTGGAGTGGAGGGATGCATAGAAGTTGGTACTGGAGAGCTGAACTTTTACACCTCACTCGTAATGTTCTCCACTTAAGACTGCAATCAATCCACCTTCGTCTGCATTTTTCAATTCTCACAGTTATGCAGATGACGCACATATGATATTATACATTTCTGTAGAACCTGCTGACACTCATTCTCTCAATTTACCGTCTGTCTAGAATCACGGTCTGGATGACCAACAGCTTTCATAAATTAAACGAGGAAAAAAACAAAGGTCAACAGAGTAAGCATAAAGTAAGGAACCTTCTGACCTGAGTTGTAAACCACATATCGATAATGTTATTATTAAGACTGCCTTTTTTTCCCAACTCAGGAACATTGCACGAGTGAGATCTTTTCTTACGTTGCATGATGCAAAAAAAAAAAACGTATTAATGGGTTTGTTTTTAGCCGCTTTGATTATTGTAATGCACTGGGCTGCCAAATAACACAACTGACCGACTTCACCGGGTACAAATAGCTGCTGCCACAGTATTGACTAAAACAAGGAAGAGAGAGAACATTACACCTATTCTGGCCACACTACACTGACTCCCTGTTTCCTTTAGAATCGTTCTAAGATTCTTTTGCTGGTTTTTAAAGCCTTTAATTGTTTAGCACCTGCATACATCGGAGATTGCCTGTCTGAATATGTTCCTAGTCGAGCCTAGCTCAGATTCTCTAAGGCCTACTTACTCAGTATACCCAAAGTAAAACAAAAAAGAGGTGGAGAGGCAGCTTTTAATTTTTATGCTCCAAGACTATGGAACACCCAACCATTACAAACCAGACATGCAAGTGCTGTGAACAGTCTTAAAAAACAACTAAAGGCCCATCTTTTTCACCAGGCTTTTAATTAGAACACCTTAGATTAGAGGCAGACTCTTTCATCATTGAATTCTTTTTATCTTGTCTTTCTGACATCTTAATGTTCTTTTTAAACTGTTTTTTCTCTCTGTAGTTTTCATAAATGGCTGCTTTGATTTACACATGCTTTGTTACTTATTATTCTCTGTTGTTATTTATTTATTTTTTAAAACTAAATTGTCTACTGTGTTCTTAATGTTGTTTTAAATTGTATTTACCATTTTCTAATTCTTTTTTCTAGTCTTCTACTGTTATTTTACACGTTTCGTCTGTCTACTATAAAGCATTTTGTGCGGCAATCCATGTGTGAAAAGGTGCTAAACAAATACATTTATTTATTGATCATTTTATAATTCTTTAAGAGCAGAACGTTCTGCACAAGTCACATTACACACACATCATGCGCTTATTGGAGCACGGCGCACAAGTTTGTCGATGTCACGCTCAATGAGCCTGCTCACGATGAGAATGATTCATTCCCACGTTTTCAAAAACATTTCTAGCAATTTCAGTTTTTATGTTCTCCATTAGCTTAATGCTGTTTTATTTCACAGAGCATTGAGAAGAATAGTGACGGTACCTTTGCACTGAAGTGGATTTCTACGAACTTTCCAAATCGACTGCTATTGTTGTTCCTGACAGTTTTTGCATTTCCAAAGGCCTCAAGGAGTGGATTAGCTGCAATTAAAGAAGCACAACAGTTACAAAGCGACCAGCCTCAAAATAAAACAAGCTACCGCAATGCAATTCATGGCTATCCAAGCAAAATAAAATTAAAATGTATTCTTACCTTCCACTATTCTCTCATCAATATCCTGGCCAGTCCCGTAAGATGATGTCAAATACCTGAAAATAACAATACAAACAAGAAGATGTGATCGGAAAATGTGACGTGAAATTTAAATCTCTGTATGATTCAGAAATACAAAGCCCAGCACAATTCTACTGTCTATTTTAACTCAGATATCATTTGGGTGATATTAGATTGTCTTCTGTTTGCACAGACAGAGGGATTTTTACCGGAGTACAAATTTGGTGTTTTCTGTTTTCCCTGCTCCAGACTCTCCAGACACAATTATGGACTGGCTCATCTTGAGTACCTTCATGTCGCGGTAGGTTTTGTCCGCTGAGGAAGAGAAGGGCAATAGAGAGAGAGGGGAAATGAAAACCTTGTGGTTGTCCTCAAATCACTCACCACCTTTTTTTTTTAAACTAAATCCATTCTGATAACAGGCCTCTTGGCAAATATATTTATGGTTGTTTTTCCTTTCTAGCCAAGGTTCCCCATAATTTCTGATCTCTAAAAATACCCTCCACACCCACCACAATCACAATTCATGAACTGTGGTGCCATCAAAAATGTACTCAAACATGAGCAAAATCCACAAAACCTTGTTTCTTGGGGATTACATTACAACATTACAATTAGGCCACCTGAATAACTATTCATTACAGTGATGCTGCACTCTAGTGGAAAGCAGGGAAAGTGTCACAGTCACAAAGCCACAGATGCTTTTTTGAGGACCTTGTCAGAAGATGATATAGCTGCTCGATAATGCTCTGACAACTCACCGATTGCATAGACGTGAGGAGGAAGCGTGCCCAGTGACCTTCCACGGTACTTCTGGATGGTTTCGGGGGAGTAGAGCTTGGGGATGTCATAGTAGGGGTTCACCGCGATCAGGATGTTTGCCACAAAGGTCTGAGGAGGAGAATCCTGAGGTTAGTGCACTGAAAGAGTCCAATACCACAAACCAAAGATAATTGAATACTTCCACAGCATTTTGAGGTTATCCAATACCCTCGCCACAATATTCTGTTATATTAAAAGGACTGATTCAATGAGATTTTTGGCAACAATATGGAAAGAGAAATACAAAAATGTGACACAGAATCCTTTATTGGGAATTTTTCTAAGAAAAATTTAATGTCCAAAATAAATTACTGAATGCTGCACACGTGTCCTCTGCCTGTCCACTGGCCTTTCAAACAGTTGATGTTTCCCCGGTGCACACGATTGGTCCAAACTGAGATGGACCACACATTTTGTGCCGTGTGACCAAGTTCCCATAATGTTGCCTGCTGGCAGTGTTAGCTGCGTGACTTCAAGGGACCTAATTATCATCACAGGGTAAATGTTATAACACAGCTGGTCACAGGAGGGTGGGGGGGACCAAAGAAGGGGGTGGGGGCGGAGCTCGAGCGAGAAGCTGGCGACGAGTGGCGTACCGCGCGGCGGCGGTGACGTCACAGCTCGAACCCGTGATGACTCACGGAGACTCTCCTGTTACCCACGCTGTGAAGGGTGATGCAGCGGGAGAAAAAAAAATCTAAGCCACACTGCGTAGTATTGAGTCGTGAACGTGTGGAAGGAATATTAGGCAGAGGGGGTGTGAACAAAACAATGAGGGATTATCCAATCCTGAACCCTGCAGTGACAGGCTTTGGCCCGTACCAGTCGCACCACACCATAGGAACTGCAGGCGTGGCCAACACTCAGAACTGGAATGGTCATTTCTGTGTAGAGCAAAGAATTGTGGGTAAAACAAAGCCTCCCTCTGGGTTCCTTCCATATTTGTATACTATGGGTGATGACACTCAAGGGCCGTTCACTGCCATTTCTTCATTCAGGATGCTGATGCTTAGTTTGAAGAATACAGATTTGGTGTGGGTGCTGCTGCAAGACAAATTTTTCCACAAAGAGATGAACGTAGCTTTGCTCCACTCTTTTAAGTGTGGTTCCCTTTAAAAGATCCTGACTATTGGGGAGTAGAAGGCCACTGCTGGTTTACAGGTGGAGAAAGTTCCTTGTGAAACATCAATAACCAGGAAGACGCATACTTACATAAATTTTGTCTTTACTGTAGCGCACACGAACATTGTTCAGAAGTGTAGCTTCATTCAAGTACATGAGAGAACCTGTAAGAAACAAACAACTATATTCAAGCAGATTTTAAAATGTAATTAAGTCAAAAACTCCTAAAAGGATATATCAAGCTTGAGAAGGACCTGCAAGTTTGAAATGGTGAGAAGTACTACAAGAGAATGAGCAACACAAAGAAAATCCCTTATAAAATATTCTCACACACTTCATGTAACACAAGTGTGCACTGTCTGATATTCACCTTTAGATATCGCTACTCTAACAACCTGAGGACCTCCACAACAGGCTCTGCGTATCACATTTCTGTTAAATCTAATCTAAAATAAAAAATTACATAAAAGGAAAATGCTAACAGCTATAAAAACAGCTATATCCACAGTCACATAGATTTTATATGATTGCAGGATCATGGGACCGGTCTTATTGCTCTCAGGTCATTCATCTCTGTATGCAGCGCTCATAAAGTCAAACAGGTCATTGTAAATCCTTGACTGAACTATTCTGATGCATTTAGCCTAAAGGGACACCTAAGACGAGCACTCACAGTTGTCCTCCACATGCTTGTTGACATCATCCTCGGCGGGGAACACTTGGTTGACCGGAGCCAGAAAGGTCTGCAAAGCAACAGCAAAAATAAAGACAGGTGACGTGCTGGTTTCCACGGCTACTCATAAAAACACTTTAAGTCTCTGTTATGTCAGCGCTCCAACAAAAGCAGTCTGAACACGAGACTACAGAGCGTGTGCAGACCGAGCCCTCGAGGTCCCGACGGCTCAGTTAGGTTCACCACACTCTACCAGGGCCGTCTTTCTGCCACTCCATGAATACCCTGATTAATGCCAGAGGAGATTACGTAGGCAGGAATGTAGATGGAAAACTTCACAGAAGAACTTGGGTCATTTTTAAAGGGGGCTATTTGCGGTGTGTTAGAGAGGGGTGTGATGGCGTTACGAGTCTGGAACAGGAGCACAGCCAGGTGGAGGGAGAGGTCGGGGAGAGGGAGCCATGTTATGGAAAATACTGTTCACGCCCTTTATTACGCATATATACGGAAACGCAGGGCCATCCAGGTCCAAGAAGCAGCAGAGAAAGGAACCAGGAAGCACAGGTTTGAGATTTGAATGATGTACTGTCATTAAGTCATGACCGTGCTGATCATTAACCTTTCAGCTTCTTTCAGCTGAAGAGACCATTAGCATCGCAGCACCATTATCATTTTTTTTACTGTAGCCAATTAATGCAAACTCATTCAAATAAACAGTGGCTGGTGTGAGAGATGACCGTGGGATATCAAATCATGACTAATCACTCGAAGCAGAAAGGAGATCTATAATCCCTGCATGTGTATAGCCCAACATGTAGTGAATAGACACACTGCTTAGCATAAAAACAATGAGAATAGTAATCAGCGTAACATGCCTTGATTTATGTTTTTCCCATGGCAAGAAATAAATAGCTGAAAATACTTTTTTTTTTTTTTCCCATTTTCAATGAGCGGAGTTGTCTTCAAGGCCTAAGCAGTACAAAAACCAACCCAGTGTGTTTTTTTTAAATCTAGCCTGGGATCCCCCTGTCATTGATGTAAATAGCACTCCTCCCTGAAATATTTTACATGCAAAAAGAACAGGTCCTCAGGAGTCATTTTCTATAATGCTAGGAGGCACCCACTACTCATTGCTGCTGCACAGTACAGCTAAATGCCTTATTTACCGTGTGAGCCATGCATGGTAATAGGGGGAAAAGCTACTTCACAGGCCCAGGCCCAAATGTGGGTCAGGGCGGCTATTCACGTGGGCCCACAGAGTTTTCATGGGCTTTTGTTTTTTGTTCTCTTTTGGAAGGATTTGTCACTTTGCGCATTTACTGTAAAGGCATCGGTTTGGCAAGAGTGTGGCTTGGAATGGAGGCAACTTTGGATTCTTTTACTCGCAGTAAAACTGTTGGCATTTCGAGTGCTGCATGACCAGGAAAATATTAGCCTGCAGTGAAGCTGACAAGCTTTCTCTCTATTGCCCTCTCTCCTTCTTTTCTCTGCATTTCCCCCCTTACATTCTCTCCCTCTCTTTTCCATCCCTCTTTTTCTTTCCCTCACTCTCCTTCCTTCCCTTCTTACCTCCTTGACCTCATAGAGCATTGTAGCTCTCACTTCAAAGAAGGTGGTGTCACAGGCATCTGCAATCTATCACCCAGAAATAAGTTCTCTGCCAGTACAACAAACAGGAAATCTGAGTGGAGACTACGTAAGCTTCTGACACCTCCAATGAAAAACCAGCAAAATGACTCGCACGTTCCAGTAGGTCTCGGAAACTTTCAGGCTGTTATCAAAATAAATACAAATCTGAGTAAAGTTCCCCGGCTGGTGTGTGTCAACGAAGAGGTCAGACATGAAAGGTGGAAAGGTTATCGCAACATGTTTACACACAAAGAGGGTAATGAATCATTTCTTGCGAAAACCCTTCATACTTGTGATTCTGTAGCAGTCTGCAAGTGACTTGCTCTCAAGTGGTTTTGTGAGTTGCTTCTGTTTCTATTTTATTCAAGGTAACTGTACTACGCCGTGGGCTTTCGAAGAAAGAATATTCAGAGCAAAAAAAAAAAAGGTTGCGAAAACATGTCATGTGGCTTTTGAATATGTGGGGGTTAGTCTTCCTGGCTCTGACCTTTTCTGGACAGCACTCAACCAGGTTGTCTCTAATGACAACACCGCCAATTCACCTGCTGCCCTTCAGGCCATTTCATACATTATCAGAAGCGGTACAGTAAGGTGACATGTCTGAGGCCACGGAACGCCCAGCATTCTCGAAGCTGACTGGCAGGATTCTGACGAATCCCGTCACACACGGGAAGCTCCAAGGACCAAAAGCGAGGGCGGCGGCGGTAACCGGCGGTGACGTAAGCCTCTGAATTTAACACGCGGCTTCCCTCGCCTGCCGCCGCCAACTTAAAAATAAAAAGGAGGGAAACCGGTGTGAATGGCAGAGCATTACCTAACGTGGGGGGACACAGTCGGCCATTGTCGGGGAGTGACATAGCGTCATGCGCTCTCCCCTCTCTCCAAACGTTTGGCCCCTGGGGGCCAGAGCGAGCGTGGAGCGGCCCCGGGGCCGGCGCGGTACGCTGGCACAAACAGGCCGCCGCCGAAACAGACGGGGCATTGTGCCGCGCGCCCCCCCATCCCCCCACCCCCCCCACCCCCCCCACCCCTCTCTCCCGGCAGCCGGCTCCGGGCTGCCAAGGAAACGAACATCCACAACACTGCCGGCTCTCCCTCTCTGTCTCTCTCTCTCACTCTCTCCCTGTCTCTCTCTCTCACATTAATTACCGCGTGGCGCACACCGAGGTCGGCCCCTCTCAGTCTCCCGCGGGACGGACGGTGCGACGGCGCCGTGTTTTACGGGCGGATGTAAACAGCGAAGCGGATCGGCTAGGCCCCGGCTGTTTGCGCAGGGAGCTTCCGCCGTCAAAGGCGCTCGCCGCTAAGGCCGCTCTTACCCGCGTTAGCGCGTCTGCGTCGGCTCATCAGTTACGCACTCCAGCGACAGGGCAAACTAGCGCAGGCCCTCACCACCACCACGACGTGACACGAGCGCCCGAGGGGAGTCATTTTAACAAGACGAACTTGGCTCGGCACCTGGGCCCAGAGCGCGCTGGGAATTTTGCCAGCGCAGGTGAGCCCCTGGAGCCGTAACACCTGTAGCAGCGCAGAATGTTAACCGGCTCTAAATGGCACATGACTAAACGCACAAAGGGGACCTCGAGAGAGGCGACTCGCTTCGCTCGCGTTAGCACTACAGTCTTCAGACTCTTTAGTCTGTGGCTTGGATTGAATCGAACTCTATCTTTAATAATGACTCACAATAGTGGGGTTTTTTCTCTTCACAGAAACTACATGGCAAGTTCAGCAAGATGAACATGCCAAGCTATTTCTGTAAAGAAAAAAATGAATTCAACAATCATGTGTGAGTCAAATTGTTGGCTGAACCGAGCCCCGTGGTCCCCCTCCAGGGATTAGCCTGCCAACGATCAGCATGAATCACAGCTATCATAAATATTCTAAAGGGCACTCTCCGCATTTACATCACGGAACACAGAGACAGGAAGTGACTTGGTTCCTCATTGGCTGAGCTGGGAGAGTGACAGATGGAAGAACCAACCACAGCTGGAACCCATGAGTTATATAAGAACGGAGGCTAAGAACGAAACTGAGGCTCGGAACAAGGGAATCACACAGGGCATCAACTTAATGTTAAATGATGTGGAGGCCGGAGGAAAGAGGCCCTCACCTTGCCCGGCTGCTTCAGAGGCTCGATGGTCAAGCTGTCCGCCCCGATGTCCACGATGGTGCCCAGCTGGAACCCGTCCGTCGGGTGCGGCGCCCACACCGGCTTCCCATCCTCCATGGCACGGCAGAGCTACGCGGGGGGTCCTGAGGAGGAGAGAGAGCGAAGCGCCGGAGCGTCAGGAGAGACCGCCACCGTACGGCTAGCGCCCGGCGGCGCATTCGGGGTCGCATTAAACAGAACCGGGGTGCAAGGAGGCAGCGGCCAGAGCGCGCACCGGAGATTTGTCTGCGAATTGGAATTAAGCCGGCTGAGATGTCGAAACAGAAACACAAAGAGGCCCTAAGCGATCCGGGCCGCATACGTTTAAGAAATGTGACCTCAACGTGACCAAGAAAAGCCCCACGTGACCTCATCACCGTGTGATCCCCACTCATACACAAAGCCCCGCCAGTCACCCAGTGCCACTGCTTACTCTCACTCAAGCTCTCTGCTAAAAATAAGACACAGGCCACAAAGAAGCAATGCATGATGGGTCTGACATGCAAGAACAATAATGAATAAACTAAAAAATATATATATAATTCATAAGATAAAGATAATGTCATTATCTTTATTAGTTTCATTTTGTGTTGAGGCCTGAAAATTCCATCGGCTGGATATCACACCTTAACGGGAAGTAACTTGAACAGCAAGTGTGGTTCATAGATGAAAGAAATCCTAGAGACAGCCCCTGGTTGCACATTCCACGCATTCATATATCTGTCTTGACGAAGCCAATGACTTGAGGTGTGATGGGTGTGTATAACTAGGTGTGTATAAATCTCTCTGTTTTTTTTTAGCTTTTCTTTAGCCCAGCTTCCTTTTGTATTATTTGCTTTAGAAGCAGGGAGGATAACAGAATAGATCCCAGCTCAGAAGGCATTATGGCAAAGATCAAGCCCTGGCCCACGTAGGGGGTTTCACGTACGGCTTGAGAGTCTGTCGCTCTACAGAGCACCACATGTCTCACCCAAACACGATTTCTTTTTACAAACATTTTAAATTTCAGAACTCCCTACACAAAAATGTACCAAAAGAATATTGTAAGTTAAGGAAAACTGCTGATATTTTCTCACAGGTGAGCCACAGGTGCCTTTCAGAGTTTGAAGAAGAGAAGTTCTCGGTTATTACAATTACAGTACTGCTCAGTACAGTGATACGAATGTTGGCTCTACACATCAAAACCCTCACTGGGCACATTAACCCTCCAGAGGGTTGAGCGATTATGTTGTTACTGAGCACACGATCCGCAGAGCGCCACAACAAAGCGGTGGGTTTAGAGTGAAGTGAGCAGCTACCCCTCGGGGGGGAGGACGCAGGGGACGTGGCGGTCGCCTGGAGCCTGTGCCCAGCACAACATAAAAATGCTAATGGTGCACACACACAGGACGTCACGGCTGCAACAGAGAGCCTGGGGCCCAAAGCATTCCCAACTCCTCCAGCAACCACAAACCACAACTACACCCAAATCAAAAACAAAACTCAGCAAACCTAAAAGCCCCCATAGAAAACACTCTCAAGCTTCACTAGCTGAAATGAAAACAAGCTTAGTCACTCTTACACACTTGTCTTTCAATGCTGTTTCCCCCTGGCAATTTCTTGAATTGGTATTTTAGCCACAAAGAACTCCAAGTGGCAAGTCGGATTTTGATTGCTAAAAGACTGGATTCCAGACAATCCCGTATCTAAGGGACGAAAGAGCAGGAACTGTCACTGCACGGGGCCCCCCTCAGGAAAAATGGATCCGTTTAAAAAAGAGCTCTCGGCCTCTCCCCTGGAGATGGCCTTTATGCTCAGAAGCGTCCCGGACACAGAGGCTCTGCCCGGGACACAAAGCCCTCGGGTCTGGCCAAGTCCCAGATCCCAGTCCCAGGCACATTTTCAATGCTCAATTATCAAATCACTGGAGTGTGTCAGGAATCGCTCACTGTGCGTAACGACCATGTTATTTTCCCTCTCCGCACTGAAATATCTGCACTCCTCTGCACCCAAAATTCACAGGAATCCATTCAAAATTCCATGAAGACCAAAGGCTCTGGAAGAAAGTGTGCCAAAGATGGCTGGGGAAGAGGGGAAGGGGAGATGGGGGGTGGGTTCGGGTTGTTAGTGTCGAAGGCAGGGCTGCAACAGCCCCGATCATCAAACCTGATTCTACTAATTAGCATCTCAACAATATCTCTAGCTGTTGAATGGGGTGGGCTTTGTTAGGGTTGAGGTGAAAACCTACAGAACCACAGATCTCCAGGGACAGAGTTGGGAATTTAAGGATTGCAACTGCAGCACTCTTTTCAAAAATGTTGTTGTTGCATTATGCAAAAGCAAACAAACAAACTGCTTTTGAGGATTTATTATATCTATAGCAGCTCTCTGCTGAACAAATATAACCCACTGTCTGATTTATTCCACTGGCAGAAAGATTTAGACGAACAATGCTGAAAACATTCTTTTTAATGTCAGTTATTAGCATGCAAATCCAGTAAAGCCAACATTTACAGCTTCCCACAGTTGGCTTTGACAAAAATATGACTCCTGCGAAGTTGGCTCACATCCAAACACTGCCCTTCTACAGACGCAGATAAAAGACCCCGCTGCGCTCCCAGGACTGTGTGAAACCAGTCAAAATAAGAGGCCCGCACCTCCAAGGGCGCTCACAAGTTCCTTGATTCAGAGCATCCGTCACAATTTAGCACTGAGCAGAAGCTACTAAACCGCTGCTCGCCTCAAACTAATAATAGATGCTGAAGTAAGAAATAAATCTCCCAGACCGGACCCAGCGGAGCTGAGTAAGGACTCATCTTCTCCCTTGTGGTCCAAAGAGAGGAGCTCTGGGACAGACGAGTACAACACAGTCCCGTGGACAGACTGTTCAGTGCAGTGTTTGTGAGCTAAAGGAATATAGTTATCTGAAACAGAGCTACTCGAATCTGGTCTGAGGAGGCTGAGAGCCAAGGCTATGTTTTCCTCTTAATTGCCTGGCTGGAACAGCAGATAGCAGATACCATGGTCCTCCATTACCAGAGCAGAGTTGCATGAGCATTCCATGCTTTCGCACTGCAGTAAGACAGGCAGATGTAGGCCCACCCCTTTGATCCTAAAATGTCATTTTCCAATTTGCTACACTCAATTTCCCATACAACTAAGTCAACATTAAATACCCCTCTGTCGGTCTAGATTGAATTAAATAACTTTTTTGAGTGAGCATGTGGGAAATTAGAGTTAGAACTAGATTTTGTTGTCACAGAACACAAAGATAATTGTAGAAGTTAGATAGGCCTATATTTTCCATTGTGAACCATGACATGCTAAACAATGCATTTGTTTCCAGAATGCAAAGCACTTTGTATGACTCATAATTAACCTTATACATCAATGTCCAATAAGACTTACATTAAAAGGTTTAAGATCTTAACTGTAAAGTGGTGACGATAATGACTGACAATGAGGAAATTCAGAAGCTTCCGGCAAGATGTGCGTTACATGCTTAGCACTTATCTTTGATTTTATGTAATGTGAACATTTCTGAAGAGCTTCCCAGAAGCCATGCAGAGAAATACTTCTCTCATTAAATGAACATGTCTGAACTTGATCCCACTCATAACAGTTACTCCAACTTATCAGATCACGTCTCTGTCCAGACCTCTCACTATCAGAGCGTGTATGGAATTAGAATACTGTTTGGGATAGGGATAAAAAATTTCACCACCAGGCATACTTTACCACATCAGGACAGCACAGCATGGAGAAAGTGCAGAAAACCCACTCCATACATTAACACCACAAGGCTCTGTCAATGTGTCAAAAAGGCACAGCCAGTTGACTGAGCAGCAGGGCTTTGGCTCTGTGTAGATATGATGCAGGAAGTGAAGTACATTGATATGGCACAGCTGCCTCACTGGGCCTATGCAAATACAGCAAAATCTTTTACCCTGTGAAGTTTCTCCATGTCAGGACTCGTGTACATACCACACTAGCACTACCGTCCACTGAAATCCATCAATCTAGAAACACACTGATTGTGAGACTAGAACATCCGCTAATACTACACTGAAAGCCATTAGCAGATGTCTACAAATGTTAGCTGAGTGCACAGATGGAGGGAGGAATTCTTAAATTTCACATTTGGCTGCCTGTATTGGTCTCCGGAATATTACAGTCATCTGACCACCTCCAGCACAACCTGATAGCAGATGGTCAATACAAGAGCACTTAAATGTGGAATCAAAGAAGTGTCCATTTAACCTGATCATCGCAGTTTTGCTTATGCTACAGGTGGGACTATGCTGTGTTGCCAAAAAAAACCCAAAAATATTCAATGTGGATTTTTTCAGTAAATAGTGAGTTATTTACTTGAGTTATTTAAAATGACAACACGCTTACTGTAATCTCTAAGTTGCCAGGATAGGCCCATAATAACCAATAATAAAAAAGCACGCAGCTCAAAGTTGACATAAAGTAGGCTAGGGATATTTATGTCCACCAAAGGCAGGTGCCATGGGCTGTCTTGCACATACAGTAAAATAACTCTTGTGCTTAGACATAAACAACGGACAACTTTACAATAACACATACCAGACAGTTCCGAACAGACGTAGAAATCCATGGGTATTTTAAACCTAATTTAAACCTGCCTTCCCTGTGTGGCTCAGTAAAGTACATAGAATCTTGTGATGTGGTACACATTAAATGCATGGGATGTATGAATGTCCATGTTGGCCCAACAAGGCATGGACACACCAATGTATTAGAGGCAGTTACTGTAGGGTGTGCTTGTAACGGCATTGAGGCAACGTATTCTCTCTGTCTTTACCCTACTGTATCTTCCTCTCTCTTCCTTTCTTTCCATAGTGTGTGGGTATATGGGCAGGCCCAGGTTAGTCAAATAAAGCACATGCATAGGGCTATTAAAAGCTTGAAGGGTAGGGCTGAAACACAGAGCCAAATGTAAAGAATAAAGGGTGTGTGTGTGTATGTGTGTGTACGTGTGTGCCTGTGTGTGTATGAGTGTGTGTTCTTCAGGGTTGGGCACAACTCAATTGAGCAGACTGACAATGTCAAAGTTAACACAGATCCAATTGCAGGTCCTAAATGAGCCTATCTATCATTGCCCAGTGATTACCAGCAGCAATATGAAATGTCAAAGAAAAATACTTTCAGTTTTACTATTGGTTTAACAAGGAAAACGTCATCTTAATAGTGTACAGATAGTAGGCCCTATCCAAGATACACTTTGTTTCTAATAAAGAACACATGAGCACTTATAAAATAAAATGTGATAAAAAAGTGATTAACAAATGTACAACTTCCTTGCTTTTGCAATTATATTTTTAAATAATCAAAGGAGCCACACCCAAAATGACAGTCAATAGTGATTACCCACAAAACTGGAATACCTGCCTTCAAACTTGCATAGCAGCTTGTACTATTCACAACACATTACACACAGTAATGTTTGATAGTCATTCAGAAAAAATATATTGCTTTAGGTGTACTGCAGAAACATACACTGAATTGTTCTTTAAACCATGCCTTTTTGTGGGGTCTGGAAATTTGCTTTCATTGCACTTGCTCAATTCAATGGCCCAGTAAAAATATTTTTTTCTCGCGTGACAATGCGGTTAATAGTTAGCCTTTTGGGCTATTTTGACCACAAACAAATCCTGTTGCGCATCCGTTCTACAGCCCACAGTTTGTACTGACAAGCCCAGTGCCAGACAAACCCTGTGTTTTTGCTGATATCATAAACACACAAACTGTTTATTCTTCCGCCAGAGTTCCACACACCCAAAGGAAAACACACACTGGTAAAATCACAGCCTCATCCAGCCCTGTTCCCCTGGGAGGCCTCGCTGTAAACACAGTCGCCATTTATACTCCTGAATTTTATGGAGTAAAGACAAACTGAACAAACTGTAGAATCTGGAGTGGAGTTCAAGGAGCCACATCAACAGAACAGCATGATGGACCAGCTATCACTGAGCCTTCATGGAATCTCTACCCAGCACAGGGAGAAGATCAAATAACTGCCGTTTCTCCGCTAAAAATGCCCCATGCGAGACGGCAGCTTGGCAGTAACCTCAGCGAACGCCGGCAGGAAGAAATGGGTCAAAAACTCACACATGAGAACAGACGCATTCCAACGACCAACCAGGAGAGTCTCGTCAATGAACGCCCAACACCCAGCAGCATCGAACGTTAGATGCGGTTGGTGGGGGGGGGAGGGGCGAATCCATCCACACCAGCAGGAAACCTTCGGCGCAGCATGTGAAGAAGCGGAATTATGCATGTCAAACCCACTCCTCTGCCCAAGGGAGACAAGCGGGGTTTGTTCCAGGCGTGCTCTTGTGGGCAATGAGAGCATACTGTAATGGCGGCGGAACGTCACGTGGACTGCCCGCGTGTGCGTCCACACACAGCACGGCACAGCCGAGCGCGCTGCCCAGTGATGCGTCTGCTAACAACGAGCAGATACGCCGCTGCACATGCCAGAGTGATGTTCAGAGAGGTAGAGACAGGCCCTGCGAGTCTGCCAGAGAATCTCTGACACCGTAATGCAAGCGAGATCACAATCACTTTTCACAGGAAATCTGAACCATTGTTTCTCACCATTATCGTAGCCTCAACGCAAAATGCATTGAATGTCAGCTAATTCTTATGCTGGAGATGACAGATGCTAATAGTGGTCTAGGACTGCTGGGAGCTGTTCTCTAACCTCTGACCTGTGGAGCAGAACATAAGGTTAAGCCCTAAGGTTCAACTCCAAACCCCACAGCTCCATACTAACCAATAGTATAGCCTATATCTGCTGCAGGGGCCAAATGTGTTCATATTAGATAATCCTTCGACATTCAGGCTCAAAATCTAGACCTTCATGAGCTGCTCTGTTTCCCAGCGAGGCATGAGCACTGTGTGACATGCAGGACTTTCCCAGGAAGGGTGTGTCTCTCCAGGTAACATTCCTCACAGGGCTGATCAGCGCACCTCTGACTGCCAGCAATCAAACTCAACGTCAATCTAATCACCGAGAGCAGGTTTCCATAAAGATTTAAAGCCAGCGCCACGCCTCAAAGCAGGAGGCAAGAGATACCTGGTGCATTTCATTCACACTACCACAGCATTTTTCTTACTGTTTTTTTAATTAATTTTTTTTTTTCTTCCGGGAGGAAAGTTTTACAGTTTTTAAGCCTGAAACTTCCGCTTGAAAATGTGCTGTTCACTTTGCCTGTGGGAAACAACTCTGAAAAGAAACTGCCTGAATTTATTCAGTCACTGAAAAGTGAACGAGAGAGGTGGGCCCCCTAGGACCACGCAGGGTCAAGGTAAGCAGAGATCACAGTAAGGAATGGGGGCAAACCAACAGGATGTAGGGACTGGGGTCAAAGTCCTACTGGCTTCACCTGCACCTGATTTACTGTTGCCGCGGCTGCAGAGTGCCACAAACCAGGACCACGAGACCACTGTTCTTCCAGTACTTCTTAACTTCAAATCTGGGGAGGGTATCTGAAGCGGTTCACACAGTCAAAAAGCAAGCCTGATCAGCAGGACTGAGCAGCTCCAATCAGGACAAACAAGAAGTTTTTGTGATGTAGCGAACCCCAATTTAGGCACACGCATAACTCTACAGAGTCTTTCTTTCACTAAATGTAGAAGCTGAATGAAACTTTACAGAATGAAAGGGTATTTCTTCAGGTTGTAAATCAGCCTTACCTTAAAATACCTTAAAGACCTCCCTTCCAATCATACACTGGAATACAAAAAAGATTTCAACAAACCTCATCTAGGCTACATGTTTGGGCATAAAAAGGACATTGGATCCAATGTGAATATAATATGCTGTTTCTGTATTTACAGATTATAAAGTATGGTGCAAAGGGAACTTGAGGTACTCATGGGTAAATATGACACCTCAAAAAAGAGAAATTTTCACATTGGTGGTTACATCGAAAATAGACACGCCATAAGCGCAACATTCATGAAAACCTGAGCAGGTCACCCCAAAGTGGGTTTAATTTAGTACAGAACGACCACTCGCCATCATCTTAAGTAGCCTAATGATTACCCCACTGCACATTGACCCCACTGAGTCAGAGGGTCAATGTTTCAGATCCCAACCAGGAAACCTCTTTACCCCATTGGCAAGTGTTTTATGGCACCTGGTCTCGATGAATGAATCCAAATGCACTTGGTTAAATGAAGAAATAGGCTTAAACAAGTAACGATGTAATCTAAGGCACAGCTATTCAGAATTATACCTACCAGAGTTAAACTTTAATTGAGCCTTCAGTCTATAGGGGAATGTAGACTAAAGACCCTGTAATGAGTGCCTCATTAAGAAGAGGTGAGCCAGCATTTGTCTCACAAACTTTATGATGAGACCCCCCCATGCTCTCTATGCCTACTTCAGCAATCTAGCCTAGCTTTTGATGACCTCAGCAAGGAATATCTCCAATCCCTAACAGCAGAGCACACAACATGTTTAACGCAGCTTAAATATTTACAGAGTTTACCTTCCTCAAGTCTACTCTGACACCAATAAAAGGACCCGGGTGGTGTGACTTAGCCGATGAGAAGTTAAACATTGCAGAAAAATTCTGAATTCTCATGACATAGAGCAAATGTACGAACCTGCGTACACCCTGTCTTGCACACGCTTGAAAAGGATTCCATGCAGAAGACCTTGCTTTCCCTCAATTCAATGCCCACCCTGAGAGATATTCTAAATGTGAGTTGCAAGTGCTACATTGGCTATTTTGTTTAGTATGCGATGTTACATTGCACCATAGGATTGTTTATCAGATGCAGCTGACTTAGGCTATTTGTACATCTATTTACGCATTTTAATATTCAGTGGTGTAACTGTATAGTTTACTATATAAGTATGCTAACTTTATAAAGTGTACAACCACAGTGTCGAGTAGTTGATAAGAACCTATAAGCTTCTGGTTAAGCCTAGTACTCCAACTACTAGGACACAGAACACAGAGCTCAAAATCCAAATTATAATTGGAGAGTAAATAGCCCCATGTGCCCTTTCCTGTTCAGTTAAATGAGCTCCAAGCAGGTGCTAATGCACTTCAAAGACTTCTTGCACAATAGCTGGCAGGAACAACATACAGGTTACACGTATGCCACTGTTAAATTTCCTATTGAACTTCCTGATTGTGATAGCCGTGCCATGGTGTCATGGCAAGATTCCAACACCACGGTAACCTGAGTCACTTATGGCTTCTTTATTTCCATGATTTAGAAAGATAGTAGGGCATGGACTGAGCATCCGACCAGGAAGGCCTAAACAGTTCAACGGGAAGCTATCTGTGGCTGGTAAATTTGTGCAGTGTCTAATTCCAGGTCATCTTATCTCCCCAATACTTCCCCAAATGAGCATGGATTCATTCTTTCCTTATGTTCAAAGGCACAAAAATTACGAAACACTAAGCCAGATATAGCCTAAGCCGACCATATTCTCAGATAGGTGTGGAATCACCATTGAGTCAATTCACACATTAGGATCAAACCAGACTCTCCCCCTAGAGAGTAACACAGTATAAAACAATGAATGGCCCGGGGTAGGGGAGTTTTACCAGTCTAGAGATAGATGCACATGCTCTCAGGGACTGTGGTGGTTTGTCCTGTAAGAGATAAGCCTTAAATGAACAAAGCAGCCACTCCTGTGTAAACCACAGCAAAGTAAAATGTAGGCTTCATCTTGTGTGATCTACAGTAGGCCTCAAACAATGTTGTTCTATTGTGTGTGAACTTCAGAAGCCCTCATAGACCTGTCCAAGCACTACAGATACAGACTACAGAATCCACAGATACTCTTCTTCTGTGGTACAAAGATCACAATTGCTTCATACGGGACAGCTACTCCAGAGTTATTCCGCGTAGATACTCATGAGTGGGCTGCAGAAGTCCTCACACTGCGCAGTTTGAGGACAATGTGAAACAGTGCCACCACTGTGTGAGCTAGGCCACAGTCTCGCTATGCAGCTAATCATGTGGGAAGAGGCCCACAGATAAGCTGTGCATCCACGCCTGAGTTTGCTCACCCAGAGACTTTCAACCCAGATACACGATGCAGTCCCCTTCCTGTTTAAGCCAGCCCGCACATGCTCAGTGCGGTTGAACGTCCTTAGTCTCTAGTGGCTGAGATAGTGCCCAGGCAGACGTCTCAGGATGCAAGGGGTCAGAGGGAATTTCCTTGAGCCTGCACAGAGCTCCCTACTCCCATTTACTGAAATATGGAAAATGCATCAAGACACTGAACTGCAAAACAGCGGACAGGAAAAAGTGCACTGAGCACAGCATGTCATATAACAGTAAACTGAGTTAAGGCCCACAAAAGGTCTGGGATTCCAGAGCTGGTGCCATTGACATTACTTGATGACAAAGGCTGAGGATGTGAACAAATGTGCAAAGGTGTTGTAGTTTTCTGTAAAAACCTAACAGGGCAACCGAACAGACCACAGGGAATATAGAACATAGTCATCTAAACATGAGGGTCTGTAATGGAACACTGCACCCTAATGGATTTCACTCGATGCTTGGCATTGTGGAAATAATGATTCAATCTGGGTCAATCTAGGTTTTCCTTTTGGCAAATGTGACTAATCAACTAACAGTAGAAACAGAAATAAATCCTAGAAACAATACACAAGGGACTTCCTTTTTTTCCGTTTTCAGGCACAAATGAATCACCAATCTTGCCTCCATACTAAAAGACTGCAACACTATGGGATACCAATATTTGTACAGTACTTTCTGCTACGTCATAGATATTAATATGAAATGTGCCATGCTCCAGGCATTACCATATTGTCTCTCTATTTGCTTGGTAGATGACCTTATCCAAAGGCAACTTAGCAGCTATGAGAAACTGAAAAAGCAGACACCATAAGTATAGGTTCTATGGTTTATCATTGAAAGGCCGCTATTATTATTGTATTCCAAGCAACACTCAACCACACTAGTTTTGAAAACAATGATCCTAAGTCCTTGATTTATTGTCAATGAAAAAATAAATGTGGCTAACGTGCAAAGTGTAAACAGGAAAAAAACCCAAACTGCAGCAGTGGTACACACACTGCTGTGTCCAGCGTTGGCTGGATATTTTCAGAGGTAGGCTAGGCCTTGACTGTGAGATTTTGAGCCAGTTTCTGTACACAGTGGAAGCACCACCCCCCCCCCTCCCCCCCACCCACACACACACAGGCTCCACGGCAAGATCTTGTAGCATCGTGACAGGAGCAGGACTGAACTTATTTGTGTGCGCCTGAAGCTAAATCTCCACCAGAAGAAAGCGCAGCCTCTGTGTGACAAATGCATGGTCGAAATCCACATGCTTCGACAGCCACTGGCCGCAGGGGCCAGCCGCCAAAAAAAATGCCATAGCAACCGGCATGCCACGGTCGCTTCTAGGTAGGCTTTTGCTGTTATACATGACGAGGTAAAAGGAGAGAGAGAACCGCCAAATACAAAGTTTCTCCAGCAAGCTGACTGAGAGGTGTATGAGTTAAGACCCTGAGGTCATGACTTTAGAGCAGCAGGACTGAATTCCAGGCTGAGTACAGCACCACCGTCGCCTCGCTAAACAAGGGGAAGGTCTTCCACTCTCATCCATTCTCCGCGACACAACCGAGGTCAACAATGAACAAGGCCTTCAAGTCCTCCCTCCCCCTGTCCCCCTTCCCTCCTCTGACTGAATTTCACCCCAGTCCCTGACAGCACTATGGTGACAGCAGTCTCGTTATGCAAACGTACAGACAAGGTTCTAAGAGAGAGAAAAACAGCTAGCCCGAATTATGGGGCAGTCCTCCTTTCAAACAACTTTCCACAGCATGAGGTACATCCTGCCCCCTTACATAACGCCTCAGTTCAGTCCCTCACTTCACTATGAACTACAAACGAGAGGAAGGAAACAATTTTAGAATTATTAAAAAGGAAGATTAAGTACAAGCTATAAAAGCTAGTGAAACTTCCTGTGAACATTAACACCACAACAGTCCAAAGATTACAAACAGCTGTTTGAGCATTGAGTTCAGAGAACCATTGTTTAAACAAAAGTATTATTCAAATGAAAGAAGACCCATTGGGAAGTCAGGAAATTAAGAGGGTGACAATTTCAAGTTAAAAAAAAGAACTGTACAGGGATCAAACACCAAGCAATACTTCCAAGTGTTGAGGAAGGGATGCACTCTACGTAAACACTTCCATTTTGTATTTCTTTATTCATGTAATTTCCGCAAGAATATACCTTATATGACATGTTTACCTGGACTGAGTGACTTTTTCAAATTCTTGAAACTCAGGTATTACTAAGTGCTGTTTATGTCTGTGTGGTTGAGCATAAAGAAGCAACACATGTAGGAGGGGGCATCTGAAAGACTGCAGACAGTAGTATAAAGTGACAGGGTGCAACACGCCCATTGCTGACATAGAAGCCTGCGTTGAGGGCTATGACTAATTCATCTCATATTCCACTAATTACAATGACAAGCTAATGAGATAATGGGCTGGATGACCTCTTTCACATTCAAAGAAACTCAAACACCCAGAAACCTACTTTGACATCATCAGAACCACATATTTTCGTCTTTTACACCACCGTGGGTAGGGACACACCCAGCGAAAATGGTTAAACCACTGCTGTAGGTCCAGCAGGGGAAGTTACATAGGGAAAACATTCTAGAATTCCACAGTCTGAAACATTTGAAGAGGCTACACTTAGCTCCAAATTGGAAAACTAAGCACAAAGCCTAACAAATACCAAAATAGCACTGTAAAAGTTCTGGCCCTTCCTTATTGGACAGACATTTCATTATCACAAATCCTTTGCTCAACCCTGTGACACAGTAATCAGTGTTCCTCAGCCCAGACCAGGAAGGAACACATTCAGTTTCCTTAATGTTATGGACTCCAGTAAAGATGTAGGCCTACTGTCTGTTTCCAATCCTTTACTTTCTCAGAAAAGCTTTCTATTATTTAATTCAAACCAAGAAGTAACTGAGACATAGTTTTATTGGTGGATAATTCTTTATAATTATATGCAGTAGTTTCAGGTTTTATTTCCATATCCCAAGCTTGGGTCACAATTGAATGGAACTCAGTATAAAGAATGTGCGGTGTGGAAGGGAGGTTACCTACAATCACAACCAGTTACTCTATCATACCAGACCAACATTGGTGGGACATAAGTCACAAGCCAAACATTACACCAATATAAAACTATCCTGCATAAATATCCTGAACTGCACGGGAAGAATGACCATTTTCTTCAGCGCAACATGAACACACGACATTAACATCTTTTTGAAAGTGATGTCAGTACGCAAGGGAATTTATCCATTAAAATGTACTAAAAGTATGCTTTAACACTCACAGTCAGTTGGAGCTTGGAACATATTTTACAATACTTGAAATTACCAACATGTTGTTTTTTTTTTAATGATACTGGCAGAAAATGCTAATTCAAATGAGATAAGCACGCATCCATCACTTGATCTTACCTGTGTGACAACTAACCTCATGCCTCATGTGACAGTACAGTTTCTCTGGGTTCTAATTTCTCACTGTACTAACCTAGAGGCCTTAAATCCATTCTGACACTCTGCACCAACAATGAATGGGCTTCAAAAACACTGGCATGACACCAACCTGACAAGCAGCCTATACAGTCCTACAGATCAGCAGAGCTAAACATCCTCACTCCCTCTAAAGGAACACCACAGCCATTGGGGTGTTACAGGTATTCCCCTAAAGAAAATGTCTGCATAGACCATTCTGGAAATTGTCTCCGGCACATGTGAAGGCTTTTGTCTATCATAGCAGGTCAAACAAAAGCTTCTATGGCCCAATACCATAATATAACTTGACCATTCAAAGTTTGGTTACGCACCATTGCATAGCATCTACATGGCAAGTAGGCTAATTACTGAAATCATGTCTAAGATTTGAACCTTAAGATTGGAGTGCGACAAGCTAACATATATATAACAATAATATATAAAAATAACAATAGCCCATGCCATGTTTTAAAGAATCAAGTTCATCTTCTGTGATATCAATTGCACTGCTGATTTATCTGAAACTCTTATAATTACACACCAAGCCTTTTAATAATCCCAGGATTCACATACTGCAGCCACATGCTCTGTATACATCCATTCCACTACCAAATTCTTCATTCTATTATCGGGGTTAAAATGGTAAAAGCACAGGAGCACAAGCCAAGTCATTAACATTTCACAATTGCCATGGTTTACTCTGAAACTTCATTCAGTACATATTAAGCAACTGATGTCAAAATACAGATATGTCATATGTGAATCATTGTCAAGTGGGTAAAACTCCTGATCTGGTAAGAAGCCAATCATACACAACCAAAAAAGCAGTTGTTTCATACTGTCATTACAGACTGTCATTATAAACATTACAAACTAAAAATAGTCCCCTTATTTAAGTGCAGAGGCAGAAAATTATTTAGTATTGACAACCTAACTTATTCGAACTTTCCAGTCTTGAATTAAACCCCATTTAAAGGATCAAAGTATGCAAATCCTTTATCTAATTATTCCCACTGGGTCCCACTGCAAGGAATAACATCAGTAACAACAGTCTGTCAGTATGGCCATTTCGTTCTCACATTATTTACTTAATACTTAATAACTGGTCTTCTATTTAAACTTGAAACTGACACTGCCATCGTTGCGACAGTAACTTTTCAAAAACCTCATTACCTTCCCCGGTTTTACAGCTTCTAGGGCGTAATCCATTGCAGATATAACTTCTTTGCTTAGAACAGTTTACGTGGTGAGTTCATATCATTACTCATAAACTAGATGGAATGTATGGTGCAAGAATCGTATATATATATATATATACGATTAAACAGACTAAATAGCTTAGTCCTAAACAGATAATGCCCTTTGACAAGATAAGTAGATACGCAGCATTTTCATGAAATCTATAATTTGGCTCCGGCTTCCAATTCAGCCTCTGTACATGAAATGAACTTCATATAATTTAATGATTGCTGTTAACTGGCTACAAACGTATCTGTGCAAGAAGAAACGTACAGGTCTAGCAGGTTTAAAATACTCACCTAAACATCAAACTAATGACAGCTTACTTCAAAAATAAATTACAGACTTTGATAATTTTATTATGTGTCTAGTATCACAATGTTTTGCGCACAGCGCATGAAGTAAGATACTCTTAAAAGTTCATGGAAGCACCACTCCAACTTGCCTGGAGAAAACTATTCCTCATTATTATTCCTAACTACGTTTACTGTGCACCGCACTTTTTGTATCTCCGAGGGTTCAAGTTCATGCACTGCATAGCAAGCTACAACCTTTAAACCCGTTTCATTTCTCTGCCCTATATAGCCCAATAAGGCCTATTTATTTACGCCATTGGTCTCCTGTAGACTTTATAAGCAGTTTCCCTCGTAAACCATAAAGAATTCCGGTGTAACTTCAGACTAAAATAGTGCCTATAAGGTGTCACAGCACAAACACAAATGCTTTATCCTTCGGTGCGAATGGATTTTATTCCCCTCTGCAACAACAGCAGACGTTATCGGCGTCCGATGCTAGATCTAGAATGAATGGATACAGTAAGATCTGTATCAGAACAATCGCGCGTATAGGAACGAGAATGAGCTACACACCGCACTGAATGCAAAATCACCAGGAACAACAATGCCTTCCCAGGCACGAGGCTGTACAGTCAGTGGACAACAGTTTGATCCACATTCAGTCTGCAGCCCAGTGGCGTACGCATAAAAAACATTCAATTAGCTCCCACGGTTGAACGCCACAGGAATCCGAGTACATTGGGGTCGGAGGACGCGTTGATGCGCGCATAATTCCAGAACGCAGGGCGCTGTGATTATATAGGAAGGATAAGCTATGGCACCCTCTTCCTGTGTTTTGACAACCTCCATTAGCAACATAAGGATCAGTGAGCCTTTCCTTCTGTTTTGGTAGCTTAACACCATCTTACTATCGGTAGCTAGCAAGCTAGCTTCTAGTTTTAAAACATAATGCCATCATATTCCAGTACGTAATAATCACATCCCTTAACGCAGAGTACGCACGGTTTTGGTACTTACTTGGTATGCGATTTAAAGTATAGTTACAGTCCGTGACTTGCTTTCTGTATTTGTCAAAAAAGTTCAAGTTTCCCCCCTAGATTCCCGGCTGCTGATCCCGGCTCCGATATCCCGTGCCGCTCTTCCTGCAACAGCAGCCTTTGGTCTTTCCAAAAGCCTCGGAATGAAGTCCAGGGAAATTGTGATGACGTAACGGGGAGTGTGAACACTTGCACAAGTCGGCCGATGGGAGCGCTCCCCACGAATTATTTCATACTTCATGGAGTTATGAATATTCGAGTGCATTAATTGTGGTGGCGCAGTGTTCATGTATCTGGAAAATGTGGAAACATGTTTTCATTACATTAAATTCATTTGGCAGACGCTTTTATCCAAAGCGACGTACAAAAGTGCATTTTCATGATCGTAGACAACTGCTGAACACGGGTTCAGTAAGGTACAATTACTTATTTTGTACAGCTATTTCTAGCCGAGAACAATGAACACTATCCTGGTCTAACATCTGCAAAGCCAACTAGGCAGAAGAATTTTCATTGTATTTAATTAAATACTTAATTAAATTAAATTAAATTAATTCTTCCTTTGTGAATTCATGAAACTGAAACATAAATTGCATATTTGTAACAATATTACTTAAACACAAAAAACTAACTGAAATGTAGTAACACAAAAAGTGTGTTGGATATTAACACATCCTTTTTGAGAGTGTGGTTCTCGAGACGAAGACATGGACGTCTCTTTATATATACCATGGGAAAGAACAGTTGTGTGCAATTGTGTCACATAATTCATTAAACTGTGAAATTAAACAACTAAACAGATGCACTTATGATGAACGGGGTCATAAATAGCAGCCTTGTTCCTACATCTCTAGCAGCAGATATTTTTAAATACCAAATAGCGGTTCACAAAATCCAATGGGCCCCATAGAACCGTCGTTCGTTGTTTAGAAATTCTAACAAACATAATTAATTGTACAATTGGAATGGATGCAAAACGTCAAAATTAATAATAAACATGTTTGTGACTTTGAAACATGGGGATCATAGACACTTCGTTTATTTATCCAAATATTTGGATAAATATTTGGATAAAGGGACGATGATGAAGTAGCTGGAAACAAACAGTTTCCACAGCAATACAAAAAAATGCCAGCCTAATCCTCATCAATGTTTGAGTGGCCAGTAACATAAGTCATTTAGACTGAAAATAAATACTAGGCAAATGGATGTAACTGGAAACGACAAATACAACCAGAGCTGCACCTGTGCTATGTCTGAACAGGGACAAAGAAAGAAAGTGTTTCTCCAAAGATTTACATGTGACCTGATTTCACTGCCGTGTCCATGATCGATAAGCATAGGCTGTGGAATTGCCCTCGCTGCTCTTTCGGAGCTGTGTTGCATCACACCTCGCATAATCAGTCAGAATGCGATGCCACCAATATCACTTCTACTGAAATATCATTTCAGCTGCAATTTGATCTTTCTTAGGATCTGTCATGCGTTGCATTACCATCTGTTAATATCCTACAGTATCTGCTATTGCAACAGAAGGCTTTAGCATCTACAGCAAGGCTGCAGATTTAAAATAAATAAATAAATAAACAAAATAAAATAAAAAATAAGCCACACACTACCAAGGGGTTCCTTTTGTCTCTTCTTACCCAGTGTTGAGTATTCTAGTTTTACATAGGATGGGCACTTCCCAACAACCACAGGCAACTCCTCTGATATTAATACCAGATATGTATTTTCCAATAAAAAAATAAATTAATAAATTAATTCAGAACTATGACAGAAGTAATATGAGCTAGGTAAGTGTGCCTTTCAATTAGTCCGCTGTATTACAGTGATTGAAATAAAGTCTCCATTCTCTGGAGAGCTGATTCACAAAGTCATTAATATTAAGGAAAATTGCATCAGACACAAAAAAAGCTGAGCTGGCTTACAGCGAGACAGGTGACATGACGCAGGGGAGTCAAAATGGTGTTACTGGAGAACACTTTCATTTGGAGCATCATTGTCATACCAGCTCACACTTCAATTACTTAGAGAAAAGAGGACAAAAGACCTTGCCTAATGGCCTGAGTGTTTTTTCGAGCCTCCGCCATGATCACTGCACCTGAATAATGCAAGTTGGACAGCACTCATTCAAACGCCAGACAAAAGACATGATAACCACAGATCGTGTTAACCCACAAAAAGCACACGCTCACTGACTGGACGAGCTTGTCCTCCTCGAAAAGGCAAATAAATAATCAACCCACCGATTCCTCTGAGGCTAAATTATTTAGCATGATTGTTATGCAGCTATCTGGCAAGCAGCTTCAGCTGATACACTTATAAAGATTAAAAATCCCAGCTGGGCAAACCGAAGTAGCGCATTTCTAAATGCAGATATTTTAAATTAAGAAATGTACAAATTGTGCCACTATGTCACCAACAAATTCACCAGTGTTCTACGCTGGTGAATTCTGGGAACTTTTAAGTGATGGGTACCATCCGCTAAAATCCCAGTCTTCTCATTGGCCTTCGAGAGGTGGCCGTGTTCAATGACAGCGATGATTAAACAGATTCAACACATCAGTGCATTTGGGATTTGTCTGGTCTAATTTTCATTCTCATTATCTGTGAGTAAAATTGCACAATATTAAATTCTGAAATAGTTGTATGAAAGGCACTTCAATTTTGACTTGGACCAGAAGATCCATTGAACCAATCAGGCTACCACTAATGAAGCAAGAACCCACTGACTTATAAACGTTTATCTGGACAAAAATCAAATGCTTGTACAATCTTAATTTGTTATGCAATGTTGATTTGTAAATTTAATTTGGCTCTTGCCTACAGTGGGAAGGAAATGACACACCAGCAAATGACATATCTTCATATAAGTTTCCCCCAATTATGTATAACATTTCAAAGCTCTTCTACACAGAAATGCAATCATAACTGAGATCCAATAGTGTGCATTTTATACAAAGAAAGGTTCAGAACTGTGGTTAAATAATAAATAAAAACTCCAAGAATGACAAATCCTGAGGTGGCCCACTGTGCTAATTCCCACTTTAACCCTCTCTAGTATGCATGCCTAGACTTGCTAAGCTGATAATGCAATTATTAGCCTACATCTTGAATGGGTCCCCTCCTAAGCACACAGCATTGCGGTGCTGCTTACAGGTAATAAAGTTTAGGGCTAGGTTTTTATCAGAAATTGTTTCTTTTTTTATTGACATTTTGATAGGCGTTGCAACTTTATTCACACTGAAACATCATCAAACTCTACGCCTCCTCAACACAAACTCTTAAGCGGACATGGCAAGTTCCCTCTGTTGGGACACATGGTATACGACAAGCAATTCTGAACTGCCAAGTTGTAGAATTCATAAGAGTACCTGGAAAACTAGTATTAAAGGTTCCATTTGTGGAGATACAGAAATCAAGTGTAGACGTCTACCCTGGTGAGACCGCCAAGTCCAGTAAAGTCATGATAAAATGATGACACGGAAACATTTTTCTTTGATACTGTATAAATTAAAGGCAAATTCATCTCTCCTCCTCATCATCTACCTTGAAGGCTTGCTTTCACTTACTGGAAAGCTTTTAACAGGCACTAACTAGCAACTTTCATGAAATGAGCTTGAATAATAATAATAAAAAACAGAACATTTTCCCAATTTGGTGTTTATATTTTACAAATAACAATTTCCTACATAACTCAAAAAGCATAAAAAAAAGAAGTGAGGCATGAATATTAACCAGTATGCAATGCACAAATCTCTCAAAAGAATGTGATAATACTTTAATGCGATTTCTATTAATGTGCTATCTAACAAGAGGATGTTGGGGGGGAAAAAAAAACTAATTACAAAAGCAGCACAAACTCCAACATATGTACATATTTTATTTAAAATGTTCTCTGCTTGATAACGGAAGGGACTAGAACAGTGAAAGGAAATAATGGGAGGAATTCTTCCAGCAGCGTACGATCACGAGCCGTCCCGCAGAGGCGAAGGCCGGGGCTGATCTGGGCCTAGCCAGGCCGAACTGGGCCGAACAGGGCCGAACCGGGCCGGAGGATCTCGTATCGGGATCACGATCCCGCCAGCCGGGTCTCAGGAGCTCGCGGCTGGTTCCTGCGGGTCCGGCCCGGGGGCGGACCCCTCGTCGGGGTCGCCGGGCGGGGCTGACCCTTGACCCTGGGTCGGACCCTTCTTGTCCATTTGCTGCTGGCTCTGGATCCCCAGAATGAGATCCTTAATCTCCTCGCGTTTCTTCTTCATCCGTTGCTGCGGAAACCAGTCCGTTAAGTTCATGGGGAGATGGAAACTTGGGAGCGGGTTCTAAAACGCAAACACACAGCCAAATGTTTGAGTGGACAGGTTTGGGTAAAAAAGTATGACAGCAAACAGCCTGCTGAGCACCAAGCGGTTCGTAGCAGACATGAGAGCAATCAAAACAGAATTTAAAATGCAACCTCTCCTAATTTTGAAGTAACTAAGTAAAACTTTATTTACATAGCACCTTTCAAGAACAAGTTCACAAAATTCCCCACCAAGGCATAATAATATATGCATATTAATAAATAAGCGAAACCAATAAATGTAACATAAAAATCTAAACAAACTGGACAAAAAACTGACCCACATAATACAGACCAAGCAGGAACCAACTGAAAGCCAGGAGGAGTATGTTATACGTAAGAGAAAACTGTGGCAACAGAATATGGGAGTTACTTGACCTGTGTTACATGACAAGGGATCTGACGAATGACTGCCTGAGCGAGCTCACCTCAAAGAAGCTCTCCACGTACTGCAGGATGTAGACGCCGCAGTCGCTGAAGTTGTCCTGCTGGGGGACGCGGGGGCTGGAGCCCCTCATCACCTCCTTCCCGAAACTCCTCTGGGTCCCCTTCCTCACCTCCCACTCCACCTCCAGGTACCTGTGGTCACACACGCAGCCAGACTTAAACCACCAGGCTGAATTAAATAAAACATGGATCTGACAACAGCTGAACCGGACTGGGAAAAATGGAATACCTATGCCAGACTGTTATGAGCAAATGATTTTCCTGCATGTATAATTATCATAGATATAAGCTACATGTAATAAATTACATGGATAAGGGCAACTTCATTAGTAGCAGAAAAATGCACAGCATTGTACTCAAACCCGCGATATTATCACCAGCCAACAGGCCCTTGAAAACAAGCCCGAGCACGGCAGCTCCACGTTTCAACATGTGCTGGGAAATGTAATTAAAGTTCCCCATTACTGGAGTTTCGAGACCATATAAAATAAATAAAAATATACTTACTCTCGTAAAGTTTTCACCACCGTTGATCTAGTAGGGCCTCGTAATGAATCCATGATAAGAATACAAGGCCTGGAAACGTAAACAAGCCTCGTAAAAAGTGCAATCTCGGTACAAACAAATGTAATAAATATTTACCATCTCAGTAAATCATTTCTTCAACCACCATACACCACAACTACTAGCAGTTAAATCCATGGTCATCACATGTAGATTATAACAATGAAATTCTTATATAAGGAACCATAGAAAATTATTAAGCTGTTAAGACTTCTTAAAATTCTTCATTTTATGATGGAAAAAATGTAAGAAAAGACATCCATATAAGGGGCTACAAAAACGGGAACTAAAACAGCCCCATCTAGTGGCAGGCAGTGAACAGCACGTTTCTAGTACTGCACATAGAGATAGAGCAGAGAAGAAAGCGAAAGGTCAGCTCTGGGTACTCACTGTCTACAGATGGTGGGTCTGGAGGTCCACTCCGTGCTCTCTGAGGAGTTCAGCGGGTCGTCCGCCATGGCTCCGTCATCACTGCACTCATCCTGTAAGAGTCAGCCAGAGCAGCAAACGCACACGCGCACACACACACGCGCACAATAATAAAGCACACACACACACGCACAATAATAAAGCGCACACACACACACACGCACAATAAGCACATGCGTGCACACATGCGCCCACAAGCGCACAATAATAAGCGTATGCACACGCATACACGTACAATAAGCGCACGCACGTATGCTCACACACACCCACACGTACGTGCACACCGGCACGCACACATGCACACACGGACACACACACACAAGCACACATGCACACACACGCACAAACACACACACACACACACACGTCACAATCCACAAGGAACAAGTCCTGCCAACACTGCCTCCTGTCTTCAGTTAATTTCTTTAAATTACACACTGTACTAAACCCACCTCCCACCACAATGCCATTTTTAGCTCCTACCCTTTTATACCCATGTCCTTATTTAAGGTCAGGTGAGCCATTAAGCTGTGCAGAGATGTAGTGTGAAATAAATCCCTAATCCACGTGTGCTGCCTACACACTGAAAAATAATGGGTGCGGTGCACAGCCGCAGAAAGACAGGGTACCTGACTGGAACTTTGGTCATCCGAAAACGTGCACGCGTCCTCAGCGCTGTCCTTCGATCCGTAGCACACGCTGATCCGGTGCAGGCCATCTGAGAACAGACCATTTAAACGCGTTAGAGTCCGTCAATCCTTTCTGATTCTTCCCACATGAACAGATAAATGATTTGCTGTGCAGCTGATCCACATTGAAAGCTTGGTAAACAGCGACGCTGCAGAAAGGCCCACGGAATAAAGGGGGAGAAGAGCTGTTCTCGGTTTAACAACGGGGGTGAGGTCCCTTAGAGGTGCTGGTAGACACAGAGACCCAAAGGCACAGGCTGCCCCTGGAGATCTACTCAAACCCGAACAAAGCACACCTCGTTCAAAAGCTAGAGATCGCACTGAGCTGCTAATCAGTACCATCAGGTGTGCCAAATTAGGGCTCGACCGACAGGATGGTGGATCTCCAGGAACAGGGTTGGGCAGCCCTGTTTTAAATGTAAGATGCGGCAGGTGTCCGTGCCCCCACGCTGGGAGTGGCAGAGGGCAGATGGCTATCCCCGGAGACTCACCCGTGAACTGCGGCTGGGCGTCGCCGGGGCCGTCCTGCCCGTCGCCGGGCGCGGCCTTTCCCTCCGGGGCCCCGTCGGAGGACGAGGCTCCGCCCCTGGCCTGGTCGCTGTTGGAGTCGCTCTCGGAGGAGGCGTCCCCGCCGGGCGTGGTCTCGGCGCGGCCCTCCGCCTCCTCGCTGCCCGGGGGCTGCTGCTGTTGCTCCGCCCCCTGGGCCGCCGGCTCCTCCCCCGCGGGGCCAGCCGCCGGGGCCGTCCCCGGGGCCTGGTACAGCGGGTTGGGCTCGTACTGGGGCCCCTCCAGACCCGGGAAGCAGATCACAGCCAAGTACCAATGAGCCCTGCGTGGGGGGGGGGGGGGGGGGGGGGGGGGGCGCATCCATCATGTTAACGGTTATGCCAGCTGAAACTGGGCACCAGGGTTCACCAAAATCACAGGGGTCAAGCTCCAGTGCTGGAGGGCCACAGAGGCTGCTGGTTTAACTCCATTCCTGGAGGGCCACAGTGTCTGCTGGTTTTTGGGGGGGGTTCTTGACACAAGTGTTTCATTCAAGTCATTCTCAAGGCCTTAATTACCAGCTGATTGAAAGGAACACAAAAACCTGCAGACATCGCAGGCCCCTTGGGATTCAGTTTGACACCCCTGATCTAGATAAATCAATTTGATTAAATTACACACAAGTGTGGCAGCGTCACAACAGATTCGGTAACATCCCATTAGACATTCATCCAAAATGAATCACTCATGACATAAATGAATACGCGAGCCATTACATTTCCAGATTTCACAGTGTTCAAACCGTAAAGACAGCTGGCAGCGTGGAAAGGATTCACACCGGCGAGAAGCCGCCGTAAGGCGAAGTTCGACGCGGACTCACGACTCGTTGATGGGAACGAAGATGAAGTCCTTCTGGAAGAGGTCCACGTGGCGGGTCCAGGTCTTCACTCGGTTGTGCTTCCTCTTCTGTATCCTGGAAAAAACGCGAGGAAACGGGGAGGCTGAGCAACCCCCGCCGCTGGAACTGGAATTCCGAACAGTGTAAACAAAACTAACCGGGAACTAAAAATACACTCCTTAAAATATGAGCTTCATAAGTGAGCAAAGGCATCTGTATGATAGGTAATAGGAAACGCTCATATTATACTCTGGTTTAGAGCCCAGTACGTTGTAAAGAGGAATTACGGCACACGGTTACTAGCCAACGGCGCCCTCTAGCAGACTCACGGTAGATTGGCGGCGTCCGGCACGCTCCTCCTCTCTCTCTGGTTGAGCCTCTTGTAAAAGAAGGAACTGAACATGTGACTCCTGTGCGCGTCCTCTTTTTTTAACTTCTCCATGAACAAATACCTGAGGAAGAACATACGTATCAGTGGTTAGTTCATTTGAAATGCGCTCGTTGTATTTCCACGGCACAAAAGGGCACAGTAGTACACCTGGTGGTCACTAATTATTAAAAACCCCATTAGAGAGAATTAAGAGGGATAAAACAAATAAACAAAGCTCACTTTAAGTAAAAGTCTATGATGACATCGTTTAAAAATTCCCCGTTGTTGAGGCAGTGGAGGTCTTCATTGGTGACGGATATGCCTCCTTTGGCTGGTGGAGGAGGATAAACTATTAACCTGGAAGAGAGGGATCAAACGGTCAGTATGGTGAAACCCCATGAGGGCAGAGGGCATGCAGGAAGCTTCCGGAAAAGGAAAGAAAAAAAAAGAGCCTCGTTTTACTTCACAACTGGTCCGGTAAAGGTGGGGTGAAGCTCGGCCGCGTCGTCCTCGTCCTCGTCTTCCTCGTCGAAGAAGTCGCGGAGGCGGGTGGACATCCGTGTCTGCATGGCCGACTCCGAGGGCTGGGGCGGGGGAAGATTGAGTGTCACCACCATCGTCATCATCATCATCGTAAAAATGCTAAAAGTCGCTTTGGATAAGAGCGTATTCTAGATGCCTGTACTGTAATGTAATGAGTCACACTTCTACTACCACAACTACATCAAAGACTCTCTAGTCTACTGCGACCCCCTCAGAAGACCCACCTTTCCTTTGGATCGGTTGTACTGCACTAGCCTGACGTTGGCTTCTTCGAATGTCAGCTTGGCCGGAAAGTCGCTCAGGTTGTTCGCCTTGCTGATCTCCTGGAGGATGTCCTCCAGGATCACCTGCTCGTGCATGGACAGCCCGTTCTCGAAGATCAGGACGATGTACTTCTCGTCAGCGTCTGAGAAGCATGCGTGAAAGCCGACGTCAGTCAAAAACAAACAGAGTAAAATTTGGCTCACCGTCTACTTACTATTGCCGAGTCAGCGCGTGAACATATTCATTTGGACACAGGGATTGAAGCTACGGTACATGCCCAGCTGTCTCCAAATTTTAATTATCCTGCATATTGTCTCCTTATGATTTCCCATGACTTTAAGCCTCAAATGTAATGTTCATACACTGCATACATTGAGTCATGCACGCATCCTGATATAATAATCCCTTGAATTCTCCAAATACGAGCGTCAGAACAATATTACTTTGGATGACTCTGCATGCATTCAGAAAAGTAAATAACAAAATATATAACCATAAATAAGACGCCATTGCTTTCAGCCCAGGCGATACGACATTGGTTCAAATTTCCCTCGTTCCCTGAGGTACCGCCTCCGTCTGACGAAAAACGAACGATACCCACTTTCGCTGCTGCTGTCGTACCACAGCCCCCGGCCGTCCTGGGACATCTTGAGCTGGGAGCGGAGGCGCAGGCACTCGGCGGGCGTGGTCTGGAGGAAGATGGAGGGCAGCTTGCGCGTGCTGCACCACTCGCAGCTGGTCAGCTCCGAGGCCCTCAGCTTCAGCCTGTCCAGGGCGTCCGGCTTGGGGGCTGGGCAAGGGGTGGAGCGGGGCGGGGGACACACACACGAAACGCGCGTTTCATTTGTGCGTTCAATCGCAATTCTTCACTCGAAAACGCGTACAACGGGCGCGTTCTGGTCCAGCTCAGATATTGAAAAGTTTAACAATCTTGTATTATTTTTTGTACGCATTGGACTGTCTGCTTGTGCTCCCTGCTAAATATGGTCATTAATACCCATCAGATAATTAGCACTGGAAACATGAAATGCTAATTTAGCCTCAGCTTGCTGCATGGATGGGTCTTTGAGTAACGACCTTCTGCATCTATGCAATAAAAATATTTTTACATAACTGACCAAAATTATCTAAACTTTAGAAGATAGAATCACCTGCAATTCTGACAGAGCCACAGAACGATTTTTTACAAAGACGTCACCATCGGGAGCATTTAAACCAGAGAGTGTGTTTCTTACCTTCAGTTTCAATCTGAATGTATTCCACTGTAAACTGAAACGAGAGAGAAAAATAAATCAATAAATCAATGTACAATAGACAAATAAACCACTGACAGCCATCCCTCATGTCTTACCATGGGTTCATTTGAAACGTATCAGCAATTCATTTATATGCGTTCCTAAAGCATCCACATGAACATGCATGTCGGCAAAACAGTTCTTGAAAAACGAATCCTGGTCGTCATATCTGGAAGCAATACCCATGAATCCTGATGCCTCAGGAAATAATAAGGGTGAGCCACATATCCGCATATTCAGTGCGATTCCATCTTCCAAAAACATATTTTATCAGAGGTGATATATTGCAATATTTAAATACTGCATCCAAAGATGGGAAAATTTTGGACGCCGATTTGATTATAATCGGACTATGAAGAAGTGCTTGTACGGACTGCCAACGGAAGTATGAAAAAAATGATGACAAAAGCCTGGGACCTAAGTCTGAAAACCTCCCAAATTTGGTCAGGTTTCAGATGGAACGAGCCGTTTCTTAAATCAGCCGAATTCTACAAGTCTACAGTTTACCCCGTTAACACATCAGGGACTGCCCCAGCCCCAGCCTCTTTGATCAATGCTGGTGGTGGAACAGAAGAGGGGGCGGGGGGGGACTTACGATGACGGGCTTGGTGACCATCCTGCGTAGCGTCCCAACCCTCACGCTCCTGCACTCCAGGATGATGCTGTCCAGCTTGTACGACAAGCTCACTTTCCGCCGTTTCGTGAGGGTGGGGCTGTGGTTGGCGCCATCTGGTACCATGTTTCCAAACTGGTGGGGGGGGGCGAAACAAAGTTGATTTAAAAACCAATGATTAAAAATAAATTTTTTAAAAGAAGAAAAAAATGAAGTTGCTTCCATGATGTATCTTCCTACTACGTTCTCTTTACACTTGCTTTTGTTTTTCAATGTATAACTAACAACCTTTCGTGTTCTGTTCTGAACTTTGGAGCACACAAACTTTTTTAAACTAAAGTTTCCATATCACAAAATGACAAATGCTAGTACAAAACATTGGCATGGGATTAAAACAACATCAAATACAATTTTAAATGGCCAATGGGAGGGCATAAATGGCTGCTTAAAAAGTAAACGCAAACGTACTTGGTCTTTCATGCGGTGCTTCCGCGGAGCCGAAATCTTCGAGACGGCGTCCGTGATGTCCGTCATCTCCTCCAGCTCCGACGCGCCCTTCACCGCCGCCTCCACCCTGCCCCCGGAGGGCGCCGGCGAGGAGTGGGCGGAGTCGGCGGGCCGCGGCGAGATGCTGTCCATCCGGCTGGCGCTGCCCGTGCTGCCGTTGTCCGCGTCCTCCTCCTCCTCCTCGTCGTCGTCGCTGGACAGCACGACTGAAACGACACGCCGACAACGGCGTCTTAACAGAGACGGGGAGGATTCGATTCGGGGCGGCAGTGTAGTATAATGGGTAAGGAACTGGTCTGGTAACCGAAAGGTCGCAGGTTCGATTCCCGGGTAGGACACCGCCGTTGTACCCTTGAGCAAGGCACTATATATCCAGTATTCAGTATATACATCAAGCAGTATAAATGGATGCAATGTAAATGCTATGTAAATGTTGTGTAAGTTTCTATGGACAAGAGTGTCTGCTAAATGCCTGTTATGTAATGCAATATAATGCAACGAGAAGTGCGGACACTGCATGGTCTTTCCACCGGCTCAGTTTCCGTAAATAAAATGTCTTATGCGGCATGTCCCTTCACACAGGGACGGATTCCTGATCACAAGCATGTCATTAGCACGGGAATACTCCCCTCGCGTTCAACTTGGAGGACGTAAAATTCAATTCGTCTGCTCACGTTAACATCTGGGCCCTCGCCTTCGGAAACCACACAACCGCACGACATTCACACCCATCTATTTTACCGGCAGCGGTTCTGCATTCGCGGTTTTCCCGAGGCGGCGGCCTGAACGGGTGACCCACAGCGGACCGGTGTTTTTGGCTGCAGCGAGCGGTCGACCCTTTCAACAGACCGTCGAAGGACAGCCGTTAAAGCCCCAAAATCGCTCGTTCTCTTAGCGCTCAAACTCTTCTGGAGAAGAGGACGTTAGTGGACGGCTTCCAAAGGAACAAAATGTGCCTGGAAGCGGAAGAAACCTTTGGGTGATCACGTGGACTAGCCGGGTCTGCATTTCCCCACAATGAGGCCCCAGGGCATTGTGATTTATATCTATCTGATAGAACAGATAAGGCACGCGTTAATGTGACCAGTATTGTTGGGAGATGATCTATACTTGCACGGCATTACTCACTGTGGAAGTAGCCATCATCACAGTCTGCACAATATGTGTTCACCGCATAAGCAAGCTGATCTTTAATATTTAACTATTAATATTTTGCTGTGCAAGTGGTATTTCAACATGATATTTGGGAAATGTCATTGAAAACTAAATGCATCATCCCAACTGAGACCATCCGACTGCAACAGGAAGTTTTTTTTACATTAGAACAGCTGTGAAAATTCAACAGTTCTACTCCTCTATTCATCAGGAATAAACATTAAGGAGGGTCCAAGTACAAATCGCTGCGGCGGAAACGATGGCTTAACGGTCAAAGGCCGCCAGCAAAGGCCGTTAAAAATTCAGGTTTCGGAGAATGCCAACTGACAGGAAATCCACGTCACGTGCTCGGTGGTAACAAAACCTCTCTCTCTCTCTCTCTCTCTCTCTCTCTCTCTCTCTCTCTCTCTCTCTCTCTCTCCCTCTCGTTTGGGATTCACACTTACTCAGCACAGAGCCACACTCAGGCAAAGTGTAAGGAGAGACGAGGCCTAGTAAGGGGAACGCGTCAGTAAATATTTAGTACCCGCGACTACCCGCTAGCGCAAGCGCGCACCCGCCACCATGAATGCTTCGTGCTACACCGGGTTCTAAGTGACGCCCGTGCCTGTGCCGATCGAGAGGCGCGTAGGGGCTTACTGGGGTCCTCGGGCTCGTTCTGCTTGGCGGCCGGCTGCCTCCTGTTGCCCTTGGGGCCCTTGGCCCCGAAGGGGCCCGAGCCGGCGGCCCTGCTGTTGTGCGGCAGCGGGACGGCGGTCCGCGTGATGCGCACCGGCGGGTTCATGGCCGCGTCGGCCCGGGGCGACCGCGCCGGCGACGGACCGTAGAAGGTCTTGGGGAGCAGGCTGTGGGGCCCCGAGGAGGCGTGGGGCCGGACGGCGGGCCGGGCCAGCGGGGACGCCGCCTCCGCCGGGCCGGGGGGGTCCTGGACCAGGGGGTTCCCGCAGTTCTGGCACTTGACGTGGTTCTCGCTCTGCTTGCCGCACTTCCCGCACACGGTGAAGTAGTCCTCAGGGGCCAGGGCCTGCAGACCACAGACGTGGGGTTACGGTCATGCACATGCACACCAGCGTATTACAGCCATGACCACACACGTTTCTACAACTGAATCCCTGTCATCAACATCTAAATCAGGGGTGCACAACTCCGATCCTGGAGGGCCGATCTGTGTGCTGGTTTTTGTTCCAACCGATTACCATTTCTTACAGCTCTATGAACTATGCTGCTTCACTCCTGTACTTGAGCATAGTGAAATCTCTAGGATACACTCGCAGTCTGCCGCTGTAATTGGTGCCTATACACGTCAGATCAAGATATGATTGGGCCAATTCAATAAATTTTGCGAAATGTTGGCACAAAATCCTGAAATGGATTGGCCCTTGTTGCGCACCCCTGATCTAAATAAAGGACAATTTATTTCATAAAAATAAGTGTGAAGTTTGTGTTTCCACAGGTGCTCACACACAGGCAGGGGAAACTAAACGGGCGTACACAAAGTCAAGCAAACTGAAGTTGTATTTATCTAGCAGGTGTTCCTCCAGATAGACAGTACGCCATACAGGCCAGCTTCCGTTTCTAGAACGGCTCTCACTTTTTTAAAAAGGCAGGTTCCTGTTAGAGAGACTTAGTGGGGCTTTTACTTTTTTTTTTTGTTTTTTTTTTGTTTTGTTAATTCACAAGGCCTTCCAGCTGCATAACCATTTTTCCCCCAGAAGAAACAAAGAAAAAGTTTTTTTTACCCCAATTACTGCAGCTAGAAACCACTTACAGTGAAACATACCCAGGCGAACAGATGGCCATAGAAAGAGACAGCAATAATGTTGACTTCAAATATTAGGGTGCGAGACTGCCATTAACTGAGAGGGGCGATAAGACGTGGCGAAAGAGCCGTTCCCCACTGACATCCCTACCAGAGGCGCCGGTAAAATAGGCTTCTGTTCCGGAAAGATCCTCCCCACCACGTCAGGGCCTCACCTCCACTTTCTTGGCTTCCAGCGACGTGGTCCGTTTGCTCTGGATTCGCCGTTTGATGTTGCCTCCGAGAACCAGGTTGCTGGCGGCTTTAGGACATGCGCACGTATTTAGAAACAGAACAGACAATGCATTTACACTTGTACGCTTCCAAAGAAATAAGTGCGGAGGACATAACTGTCACAGTTTTGACAAATTTGAGCGCAAAAATATGGCTATCTGGGCAGCTAGCCCTACAAATTGACCTTGAAAACGAGCGTGCTAGCGAGCAGTGTTTCAAAGTCACCTTGCTGCATAAAGTGCGGGTGTTTGCACGGTCCACTTGAGATCTCCACGGCAACACTCCTGCTTTAAAACGTGTGCTCACCCCCTCCTTGTCTGTGGCGCTTTGGACTGCTCAGACTGAGCCAGGCCTAGTCACAGTCCTCCTCGGGCATGTTCAAATACACACGAGGAGGACTGTGACTAGGCCTGGCTCAGTCTGAGCATGTGCACAAAGAAACACCAGCAAACACACTGACAGACACAGACAAACAAACAGGTAGACAGACAGACACACCCACAGAGACACATACAGACACACACATAAACATATACAGACTCAAACACCCACAGACAGACAGACACACAAGTAGACAGACAAACACACACAGACACACACACATACAAATGCATACAGAAGCACATACACACTCAAGGGACAGGCCCAGTCCTGTTCCTCCTAGTCCCCACATATAAACCTCTATATTGTGCTGTACTTCCTGTGCCAGGTGCATATCCCTTTTTCTTTCGCACACTGCAGCCTTTCTAACCTAATAACACACTAACTTCATTCCCTGTGTCACCCCGTGTCTCAGGCTGTGGGGTGGAATGGACAACCCAACCGGAAAATCGAGTAAAGGTATCAAATACCCAGCGTGTGCCAAGCCTGACAAACTACCAAATAATTAAAGATTGGGTCCAGAAGGACAATTACTACTGGTTACCTATGAGGCCTGCTGTACAGGGCTCCATAAAGACAAAGGTATGCAGGGATAGGGCCTCTTACCTGGGATTTCTGGACAGGTGAGAATTATGCTGTCTAATTCTACTCTTTGGATCTGCTGGGTAGTGTAGTCCTTCCTGTGAGGAGAAAATGAAGTACGCGTCAGCCAATTCAAGCATAGTCAGGACAAACCGAAAAACATGAAATAAACTATTGAGATTCAAAAATTTGATACAATGACAACATAACTTTATTGACGTTTACAATAACATAGTGCACATACTAACACACGTAGTGGCAAGAATTCTAAATGTATGTTTCCAAGGGGTAAATGGGAGGAGACTCATGCAAACTTATATCAAATACCCAACTACAGTATAATATAACGCAAGCTTTGGCATGATGCACCATGCAAAAGCACTACAGTCACATGTATATGAAGACCAACCAGAAGCGGATGCATGTTCAACAGACCCAAAGAGCACAGGGGTGGAAACAGTCGAGCAGGAGCACAAGCACAATTTGGACACCATGGGCTTCAGGCAAGGTGAAGCTCGGTGCCAGCAGCCATCGACCCGAGCGTCTAGAAATGCCAAGCAGCACCGTAGGACTACAGCGACATGAAGCAGGCCTCAGCCAAGCCACCTAACGGAACATCCTACCTTTCCTTCAAGTCAAGGTTGCTTTAAGACGGAAAGAGGAAAAAAAATAAGGAGACCAAGTCCAGAATGAGACCACTAGCAGGACAAAACGTAAACTCTGAACAGGCTGGCCTGCATACTGTCTGGTGCATTAGCTCTTTTCAAGAGCATGGGGAACTGCTTGAAAATGATGGTTGAAGTGTACCAGTGCAGTAGTGGATTAACACAAACTCGTAAAGCATATCCAATTTAGCACTGCGCTAAACCAAAATCTAGAAAGGCTTTCACCATAGCCATCTATAAATGATTTTAAAATGCTTTCCGTGTTGAACCACCAAGTTCTTGAGGAAAACCGTCTTGAGGGAAAGAAAAAGATAATTTTTGGAAAATCCAAAATACTCAATTGCAAATGTTCAATTGCCAAAGGTTTTTTCAGTGATGACACAAAAACAAGACACAAACTTTTTTTTGTCTTGTGCAAGAGATCTGACACAGGTGTGCTTTGAGCAGCGGATTCTACAGGTAAATTCCCCCCTAAACTGCCGATCCTACCTCTGGGCGGCCTTTCTGATGACAGCGGGAGCGTTGGCGTGCTGGAAGAACCGGCCTTGAACAACCACCCCCTGTGAGGGCGCAGGGCTGAGGATGAAATAGTTGGTTCTGCTGGGGAGAACCGGCGACGTCACAGTCGGTGGGGTTTCACTATGGGAGGAGAAAAAAAAGATATATTTATTTGACCTATACCACAAATACCCCAAAAGTCAATAACTCACCCATACCCACCAAAAAAGGAACAGAAACTACTGAAGATGAACTCAAATGGAAGGAATTTTGTTCGGGGAGAAGAACCCGACCGCCCGAACATTGTGCCTCACTTCGCCTGCATTCAAGGACTGCGGCTTTGCGTTAAACAAATACGTACCTTATCGTCTTGCCAACTCCCAGCTTGTTCAGGCCTCCACCGCTTCCTTTATACATCCTTAATTGATTTGGCCTCCGCTCATACGTTTTTAGACTGTCACTTGTGCAAAATGGTTTCAGGGGAGGAGACTGGCGGAGAGATAGAGAGAGCAAAAAAATGATAATTTCTACAGGCAACAAACCACAAAGCATCAACATCCTGAAAAAAAAAAAATCATTGCTTTGCTTCAGAAGAAAAACACACCAGCAAGAGTTTTCTTAAAATATCTCAATATTATGACCTTATGTGACTTGCTGCACAGCTGGCTTTGGCCACTGAATGGAAATATATTTGCTAGACCCAATTACACAGCAGCGCCAACAGTCAGCAATCTAAAAAAAAACTATTGTGCTTAATAAGGGAGTACCGTCATTAGCGTGCTATGAATACCATGAGAAAGGGGACAGGAGAGACTGTTCAGTTCCTGTGCTGTACTAGAAACACGGAACAAAGTGGTCTTTCTGCACTACAGCAAGGCTTCAATCATATAAATAATGCTGAATTAATAACTTTTTCTAGATCATGTCCGATAGACATGCCGCCATTTCCCCTTCCCCTATTTTCTACACTCGGCAGCAGAATGTGGAAAAACGCTGTGGCTGTACTTGGTAAAAAGGTTCGCACGGCACATAAATTCATTTTACATTTTAGTAAGTAAGATCTGACTGCAGCGTCAAAATGTGTAAAGCTAAGCAAAAAATAAGCATGCAAGTAAATAGACTGACATATTTCTGTCAGTATTTGTAAGATGTCCAGACAAGATGTCTGTATATACATTTTTAATCGACGACTGAAAGGCAAATGCAAACCATTACCTAGCAATCAGAAGTGTTGTCAATATTTTAAGATTTCATTAATTCCCTCACAGAAGTAAATGATAAAATGTAGACATTGAAAAGAAAATTAAGAGAAGCGCAATTAGATTAATATATGTATCCATACAGACATGTGTAATCCTGCACAGATAAAGTTACTCAACCAAAGCTGTCAGAGAAACACATCAGCACTCTGACCACGGCCTGCAGCAGAATTAAGTGTTCAAAGTGATATATCCTTTCCTGCTTTCTTTTTCTTTTGACAAAATGTGTTGAAAGGAAATCTCTAGACTAAAACACACCGTTAATAAAACATATTGCAGCAAAGTGAAATTTATTCCAGGGTTTACCATCTGATATTCATAATATATTTTTCTTCATCGCCATTTCCAATTTTTCAGTTGCTATCCTGTCAGACTTCTTAGGGATTGGCTATAGTGTGTTATTTCCCTTCGTTACCCAGAACTACTTTTGCAACCCCCCTTCGTGAGAACGTTATCTAAAAGCAAAGTTGGAGATAGCGGCCACGCCCCCAAAGCCACGCTGTTGCATTCTGGACTATTGAGGCTACTAGCACAGTATTGCAAGTCCCTCGCTACAAAAGAGCCCCAGCGGTGGATTATCAACTCCAACAGTGCTTTCACTGAGGAGGAGCATCATTTATTTCCTGTGTTGTCCCTCCTCATCCACTCCCTAGCCTTGCTTCCTCAATCTATTCCCTCTCCCTTAAACACACACAACAATCCACACAAGGAGTACTCATAATAGATTGCAACTGGCATCGAAACATACTTGTGTGGTACTGACATCATTATCAGCAATGTGAGCAGGTGCATCCAATGAACATCTCCAGGACTCTCACTCAATTGTGCCTTTGAAGTGAATGACCTTTGGCTCGCTAGCCTCGCCACGTGCGCTCGCTTTAAAGGAATGCAGAAACTGCGTTGCCTACTGAAGGATAGAGACGAGGTGAAGCGCTTGTTCACGGTACCTTCTTCCCCTCTGGCGTAGGGTCCCTCTGCTCACCTCCCTCACTCATGGTCTCCACGGAAGAGCTGTAGGTCACATAGGGATAGCAGGAAGGGTCAGATAGCGCTACTCTGCGCCGCGTCCCCGCTAGTTCAGCACAATCGCTCAATATTCAAACTATCTATTCAAAGATACTGGCCTCATTTCTCTTTTGTTAATATAACATAGCCTATAACACAAAATGTGCTATGTATGAAATCTGTCGTACTGCTGGCTCCATTTCTGTTGAAATATAGCGCTGCAGCTAAATAATAATGTCAAACGGCATTTCCAGAGATAAAGCAGCTATGCGAAAATACTTACTTTACATCCAGAATCTAAATATTATAAGAGCACTGATTTTCAAATTTGATTTGATGTAAAAAAAAAAAAAAAAAAAAAAAAAAAAAAAATTAAACATTTTTAAAAAGCCAGAGAAATGAAGGCTGTGTGCATCTGTGTGTGTGCACGTGTATTTTAACAAGTCAGTAGTCCTGACCAACAAGACCTCTTCAGTTCACCTGAATTTCAGGGACACAAAAACACACTGATGCACTGCAGTCCTGGATGCTGAAATGAAGCTCGGAGAAGTGCTTACTCAGTCTTCTTCTCTTCACTGTCAAAGCTCCAGTTTTGCTTGAAACCTCCATCTTTCCTGGCCTCAGATCTATTTAGAGCTTAAATGTAAATAAAACTAAGATCAGTTCAAGCTGAGCTGCAACCAGCTAAAGTTAGTCCTTCAACTGAATTCACTCATCTGCTTTCAAAACAATGGAGTCCAATGCAGTTGCTGAGCTTAAATACTCCGGCGTTATAAAGGGAAACCCTTCATAGCTCTGGACTAAAATTATACAGACAAAGACTGAAATTACTACTGTGTCACATATTTAAAATTAAATACAAAGCGCATGAACACAATCCATTTTTCATTTAACTATAGGTAAACCTTTATGATCTGAATTAGCTCTAGTATTATGGCCAACAGGAAATTACATTCAAACTGCTTCTGAGGTGACAGCTAGTTTTTACTGGCTCCATCAGTCCTTATGTTTTCATAATATGATTTGAGGCTCAGCGTCATGTCCTACGCCCTCAGATAAGGCCTCCTGAAACTAATGCCATGCATCTGCGGGATTGCCTTGTTCTTGGGGAAAAATGGGAAAAGACAAACTCAAGTGAGCATACAAGACAAGGAAATGCATTTGTTTAGGCTAATACAAGGCAGTGGAATCGCTGCTGCCTTTTTACCATCTACGTTTCACTGATTATTACAAATGTTGCTAAACCAATCACAAAAATTGCCATATTATAAAATCTCATTTTAATTTCCCGGAAGACAGGGATGCAGTAAATCTTGCAGTCATGACCTTGCATAAAAAAGAAAGAATTGTTTTTTAAAAACTGTGGGACCTTGTTCATTAGGTTTGTAAATATACCAAGAGATTACTTAGGCCAAACTGTTTTTTGTGTGTTATAGAATGCCAGCTAATGTCCTTCACGTTCAATACAGTGCGTTCTAATAAACCCGCACATTCACAGTAATTTTTACTAGTCAAAAAAAGGCAAAAGGGACTTTGTACACAATATAACGACAGTACAAGCCTCCATTTCCAAGTCACAGCCTGATTTAGGCCTATGTACCTTTGGACTGGAAATAGTCTGCTGAAAAGGAGAAATGGACAAGTCATGCAATAGTCCAGGGCATGAAAATATGTTTTTCATTTCACCCACTAGCCAGGGTGGCTTGTGGATTCTAAAAAAATATCACCAACCATTTCCAACACTTTACCAGCCACATTGTCTTTTACAATACAACACAACCTGGTCGGTTGGTTCCTACCAAAGTGGTGCCTAGACTAGTAAATCTTACCAGCCACAATTAAAATCTTACCAGTATCAGCATGGTGGTGGGTGTTATTTTCACACCCTGCTAGCAAATCTTGGTTTAAGGTTGAACTCACATTTAAATGTGAAACTCTCTAATGCTTTGTTCCCATTGCCTAGCTGAAGATTTGAACGGAGGCCATTACCTGATGGCCAACCGAGGGCAATGGCAAATGGATAAGAATACTTGCCCTGGAACAGCAAGATGCATTGTATTTAGAGATGGGGTCCCAGTCAAGATGTTTAGTACACAGGCTTATTTAGCTGTTAATTTGAACACCTTGTTCCACGTTGAGATTTCTGATTCCTAGGCTTCGTGAATAAGTACTCCCATGGAAACCACTACATTTTTTTTTTTTTGAATGTCCTCAAATGAACCCAGGCCCTTCTAGCTTGTAGTTAAAAAAGATTATCAGACACTTCCGAAAATGTTGCCTAGATTAGGTACTAATCCTAACGGCAATTAATTGCTGTTTAATTAACGCGTTCTTATGTTTACCCTTCACATACTGTGCCTGCCTGAACTGTACCTGCATTATTCCGAGGTCTGTCTGTAGAAGATTTGCTACCTTTGATTCTTTGATTTCAATTCTCATACAGGGCTAGAATTTAACTTGAAATCTGCGTCAGAAAACCATTACGCCATAATAATGTTTGAACATTCAATTCACATTACTAAAGTATATAACTCCATGATTTAACTTTCTATAGCTACCCCAACAACCACGCTAGGACCCACAATCCGAGATGCCACATTCCACACTAACATGGTAGCAATTTAGGATAACACCCAACATGGCCTTCTTGGCTTAATAATAGTTTACTTCGCAATTTACACAAACCAATGGTAAAGCCGTATAAAGCAAGTCAAATCACATTTTTCGTACAACTAAAGTTGGTTAGCTCAGACATTATTCATCATTTAGCCCGTGCTAGCCAACAAATAACCTTCACTCCGTTTAGGTAACAAAACTGATAACTAGCTAGCTAGTAAGCTCTCAGTTTTTATTAGAACGATCGTGACTTAATTTCCGACCTTAATTGGCTAACGTTAGCTAATGTGAACCGAAACAATGTTACCGTTAGCTAGTACACCTATTTAACTAACATTACAGTTTCATCTAACATTGGCTACCTAAAAGTTTAAAGCAACGATATTACCAAGGCATTATACTTGGCTGCATTGAAATAAGGCCGTTCTATAGACATACAAGACAAAACTTGTGGAGACGATTGGTAATTCTGATATAGCTATTTATTCCAAATTAATGTACACCTCGGTCGCTGGCTACCTAACATCACAACTAGCACTAGCTAGTAAGCTACCTCGCTATGATGCTAGCGCTAGCAAGGGACATTGCTCTGCTAGCAAACTCGCAGAACACCACAAACCACACGTCAGATTCCATGCAAGATTAGTTAACTAGACATCTATGTCGTTATCAAGGCCAACCGTTATTTGGTAAACAAGTCATACAATAATAAAAGAGATCAGTCTGATTTTGTGATCGAATGGTGCCCTCACTGTAGGATTATTTTCATTATAAAGTCATGGTCACACTTTGTGGCAGAACGTCAACAATTTGGTTAGCCATCTTGCTGGCTAACGGATATGTTTCAGTACTAGCCCTGGCTAAGTTAGCCAGATAGCTAATGTTGCCAGTATAACTGATCTGCCAACTAATACAAATGTTTGATTCTCTGTGAGTTTGCAAGTTACCGGTTTTCGTGTTCTAAGCTAGCTAGAACTTCTCAGGCTAATTTACTAATACACTGACTAAGTCACACGTTTCTAGCAAATGGTATAGTGTTGGTAACGACAGCTAAAACTCTTCGGGGCTGCCTGGCTACATGGCAACTATGTGGCTACGCTTCATAGCTAGTTAAAGCTTAGTTAACATTTTGCATGACAAATGTTTCAACAGATAGCTAACAAGGCCAGAACATTTCCCGTGCAAGTGTCCATGCAAGTTAGCTTCTAATCGACAACTAATAATTCTGGAACAAATTGCAAGCTAGCTGTCTTACTATCCGACTCCCTTGCTAGGTCAGCAAAACCATGCAATTGCGCTAACTGAGCTAACGTTAGTCACCTGGTGAGCTGAGCATTAGATATGAGGGATAGTTAAAGGTGTCCGTTTTCATTGTTATCCATAATCCAAACATCTGTCGATGCCCCACGGGCTGTATATAAAGGGCATACCTTCAAGAAAAGAACTCCTCTTCTGTGCCATGTTTATTCCATATTGTTAGCAACCTACTAACCGACGGTCGCTTCTCTGAAAATGAACAGCAATGTCTCGATCGCCTTGCTGTTTCGTGAGCGCGACTTTAGCCACTCTGCAACACAAGCAGCAGATTCGCGTCCTTTACCCTGAACCGGCAACACAGCAACTTCACTATCCTTTGTTTTGCTCCACGTCTGAGCTGCTTTCCGATGCACCGCTGTAGTCAATGTTAGTTACCTAGCTCAGTGATTTTGCGATAGCAGTAAGGATAACATAAATGTGGATCTAGCTGGCTAGTTTACTATGCTGCCCTTTTTGCCGTCGCTTATCATCAGGCATTTGCTTGCCCGGTCCTTTTGTGGCCGATTACCGTAGTCATGCCATCCGCAGAACAGGAAGGCAGTTCGTTTTACAAAAAAAAAGAAAAGAAAAACCCCGTTAACAACCCGTCAGAATTCAGACTAGAGTCGGATCAAATCGATAACACCATAAAAGTATTTTTTTTTAAAGTGTCTTTTGAGACCGGTGGTTTCTATACCCGTGTCAACTGTACATTTGTACCGCTGGGTAAATCGCTAAACAAACCTCGCTATCGTCCAGTGTCAGTACCATCTCAAATCAAGCTCCCGGATGCTGCAAGTTAGGCCGCATCGTGAGCAAGTTAGCTGCTATTTATTGGGACCACCGTATACATGTTTCAATGCAGAATAGCCAAACAACTGCCCCTAAAACGTAGAATTTTTTATTTACATTTTCAAGTCTTACTGCAATAAACATATAGTGGTGCTAACTTGCTAGTTGGTTAAATTATGCAGCTTATAGCTAGACTAGCAGCATACTACGCCAGCCCCTGACCTCAGTTTATGACAGTAACATTTTCCCCCAGTTGCTGGTGAACTTTGTTATCAGCGCCAGAGCAAGCGAAGCCGAAAGAGTTCCCATCGGGTTGTGGACTCGGGCTACCCCCCAAAAAGACGTGATCAGCCAACTAACTACCGACTGCTAACCAAGGTTAGCTTTCAAAGTGCATTCAATAAGTGCAACTGGGAAGTCAAACAGCAGATGGCAACATTTCCTCCCACGATGACAGTGAATGCCAGTTGTTTAGAGTCACTAGAATTTATTTTCTCCAGCATGTTTCTTCTGAGACTTTTGCCTGTGTATTCGAGTATCCTGAAATTTCTACTTTGATCGGATCACTTTTATCAGATGGTTCTATTTGCCGAAGATGTTAAATGTCCAATAGGGAGAATTATTGATTGTGGGACTGGAGCAATTGTGACGATGAAATCGACAGGGAAAAAAAGGAAAACGCAAAATAACCCAAGTTTAAGGCTTTATCGTGTGGACATGTGCAATTGTGGATGGTGCATGTTCACGTGAGGTCAGAAGGTACAGAAGTTAATGTTCTTAAGGGCTGAGAGTCTGTGGTCATTATGGTTATTTATGTAGGAAACCCTGAAAAGTGCTATTTTGCTATATAGGTATGGGGCATGCCCCGCCAAGCTGTAACTTGGTGGATGGCACACCTGCCATTACGGTGTTGTGCATTTTTTAATAATTATTTTTTCCTTGCAAGACTTTCAGCAGTGATCAGACACAAACGCCATAAACCTAGAGTAATATGCATTAACATTGCCCCCAAACGTTTCCTTTTTTTCTTTTAGCACCGTGCTCATTGTACAGTTAAATATGTATACACCTTTTCATTTAATTAAGCTAATCAGTTCTTCTGTGTTGGCGCATGTGTAATGTGATTAAAATCAAATGCATTTAGAGTTCACTGGACATAATGTTGCATTTGTTTCACATAGTGTCGTAGTTTTGAAATGGCTTAGAGTGGCTTTAATGTATTCAGGCATTTCTACAATGCGTATTCCTCCTACTATGAAGGGTATGTGTGAGGCATTGACACAATATTCAGTCCAGTTCTTGCAGTCGGTCTCACAAAGGAATGACAGTTCTCTCTGTTTTGTGCTTTCCACATTAAGCATAAACAATAAGAAACAGGACAAGCTTCTACCCTTAACAGTATCAGATTTGGATGCAGGAAACAAAAAGATAATACACTGGAAAAGCAGATGCATATGTGTCCTGCTACAACAAGAAATGCCAGCAAATCTTTGGAAGACAGTTGCTGTCACTATGGTATGGAAACTTTTTCCCTAACTAAACTAACTATAAGAAAAACTTCAAATTGCAGAAAAAGCATTTACTTGAAATGCATGCAAGCGTCTGTATAAATGTTTTGTAACTGACTGCTGACTCCATGCATAGTCATATTGAAATAGTTTTGTGAAAGCAGAACATAGTGAGTTGTCCATGTCACAGTCCTTGAACATTTTTGTCTCCCCAAAATCTGTGTGGCTGTGTTTAGAGTATATCAAACGTATGTGTTATGTAGTGGTTAGCTACACGTGATCATTTACCAACTCTCCTATTCAAGTCAATTGAGGACTGTCATCTATTATGGAATGAGGGGGAAATAGATGTAATCTTATTACTACTGTTAGAGACTGAAATAAGCGAAACCTGGAGACACTCAAAATGCATTAGTCATGGGGTTCCCTAGTGGCTCCAGTGGTAATGGGGCTTGCAGGCTGGGCCCCATAGCCTAGACGTTTGCAAGTTCAAGCTTGGGCTATGTCATGAACTGACTATGACCAGGAATTTGCAGTGACAGGAAACAGTTGGGTTTGTTCCATCAATACGATGGGTTTACACTGGCCATTGTCCCTTGCTGTTCCTTTCTGTTGCATTCTCTTTTTCTTTCAAACTTGGCATCAGTTGTTCACAGTCTATCCATTGTATGTAAAAAAAAAGAAAAAAAAGAAAAGAACCAGAAACAATTGCAGGATTGAGTGGTAGGTTGAGTGCACATTTAAGCTTCTTCTGAAAATGTGGGTTGCTAATGAGGATGAGGTAGTTCTTGATAATTATCACTGGAATCCAAGAAGAGTAGGTTGTTGGCTTAGTTGCAATCTAATGCCACAGCTGGATTTCATTCTCCAGGTTGGCTAGCTAGCTACTTAGCTTTAAAAAGCCAAGCTATTACAATAATAATAATAATAATAATAATAATAATAATAATAATAATAATAATTTTCTTTCATAGGTAATTAGAAGCATTTCAGATACATTGCATGGCCACTTGGTGGCAGTACATCTTGGTAGTCATTCATTTATATATTATATAAATACACTGAATAAAATGTTCAGTGTCAAGTCAACTGTGATAACATAGTTTTACTTTGATAGAGTATCTTTTATCCCTCATTGATTTCTATAAACTCTGCTAGAGATAAGTCGGCACCATCCAGTTGCTGCATAGGCATAAAACTTTGAATGTTCATATTGGAAGTCATGGCACATGTAATTCAGGGGTATATTTTAACAACATTTCTGCTTGTGATACAAGTATCCATGGATTAAATAATGGGCAAATACCACTTTGGTCATTAGCTTGAATGACTTTGATCATAAAATGCTGTATGTAATTGGTTTGATGTGAATTGTGGTCATCAGTTGTAAAGTAATATGAAGAAACCAACTGAGATTTGTGAGTTTCTGGTTGTGAGAGGCACACCGTTGACAAATATAGCGGAACTGAGGGGTCATTATGAGTGTGTGGTGATGGTATCTAAGGGGCTGAAAATTAGTTTGAGAAAATATTGCTGCTCTGTTGAAAACCTAAGTTTTGGAAATTTTGGCAACACATATTAAAGCAATGTTGCAGTTATGGTGGAAAATCTGAATTGCCTAATTGCCTAAGCTGCTTGAATCAATTCCACATTTTGTGTGCATGAGTGATCATGCAGTGTACTGAAAGTACTAAGAACTCATTTCAAAGTATAATGTATTTGTATAGCATGCTTCGCTGTTGATCAGTGATATACCAAATTCAAGGTCGTAATGAGGTAATGCACAATAATAATAATAATAATAATAATAATTATTATTATTATTATTATTATTATTTGTATTTTACTATTCTTACTGTTAAATGCAATGGGCAAACAAAAATAATGGCAAATAAGGAATTATTTAACATTTTTGAAGCTGCACAGACAAAAAATCAGCCAGTTCAATATTTTTTTCCCCTGTAGGACTGTAGAGAATGTATTCTATTTGATGTAAACTATGTTTCTGAAAGCAAACATGGGTGCAATAAAAGTTTTTAGTGGAAGCTCAGTCTCTTCTCTTATATTTTTAAATATAAATTAAGTATACCATCTGTTTTACATAATTCCTATGGCAGAACACACATGCACACTTCCAGAAATAATAACCATTACAGAAATACATTTTTAACAGAAAGGACACACCTTATACTGTGGCAGGACACCAAGAACAATGGGATCCCTATCATTAAAAGTGGTCAGCAGAGAGAAAAAACCACATCAGGGGGTTTCCCAGCAGGATAAATCTGCACAGGCATTGCACAGGCGTTCAAGAGAGCTGAGGTGATGTCTGGACTGGGAGGAAATAAGCTGACCTATGCCCTTAACAATCAGAATAATTGTGACAATCATCACCATCACCATCATCATCATCATAATCATCATCACTGTAGGGTTTACAAGCTGCCTCTAGACTGGCCCATTGTAGTCAGTGTAACCTCATAGTGTACTGTAAGCAACAATGTGAAATATTCTGTAAAACACAAATACATTATGAGCGGCACAGGCGTAATTCTTAGTTTATCTCATAAAGGAGACATTAGTAATGTAAGTGTGTACACTGTAAGTGTTCATGCGTGTAGTAACCTTACATTTAGTTTGCATTAATGTGATGACATTAGCAAAGGTGTAACTACTGTTCACATGGGTACTAACAAGTGAGTCAGCTAGCAACTAGAGTGAATTGAGACAAGTTTATCTATATAGATCTAAAATAAAACATACACTAGGCATAACCCCAGTACAAAGACTAGCCCAACACTCCAAACTGAGCCACAGATACAAACTTAGCTCTATGAATTTAAATAAAGGTGAAAGGTAATTTAAGTGTATTCTTGCGGTTGTTTACAAGATGGATACAAGACAATAAATCTTGTGTATATATATATATAACAGAAGTTCAGTAACCTGTAGAAAATGAAGTAGTCTTAAAAAATCTTTTAGATACACAAAGCTTATGATAATTACCAAGTTTCCCTTTAGGGATCAACATAGTACATAGCAAATTACTGAAGTTGCAGCTTAGACCGATTAGTGTGCATTTTATGCAAAAACAGGGGCTATGATTTGTGCTAGTTTTCCTACCAAGGAGATATCAAAGCCTGATTGTCAGTGGGAATGAGGGTTCTGCCTGAGGTAAAGCCTGCAACGGGTTGAAAATTCAAATCACAGTCTGCGTGTTTCAGATTTAAGTGACATTTCTGTTCAGCTTAGGTTACCCATTGATGTATCATTTCCCCAAAGTAATTATGTGTGCCTCACAACAAACCCTGGCCAATTTTCGCCAGATAAGGCAGTAGGTACTGTATATCATTTGCACACAGAGGAAACATTCTATTACAGCACAATATGCTGTTGATTCATAGGGCATATTGGTTCACTGGTATTGGTAGGAAGTCAATTGCCTGAAAATGGCAACAGTGAAAAAGAGATATTTCATGCAATTTGTAGCAGCAGTCGAGAAAACTGTAATGTCATCTAATTTAGGATGCATATTATCACACAGTTATTACTAACCCAGTTATGGAGCAGTGGATATTATGCCATTTACCATGATAAACAAAGTGATCTGGGACTGATGGCGAATTCATTGCATACAAGTAATAATTATTATGAATATGATGAAAGGTCAATATGACTCACAAATAATTGAAACAAACAAAAACGGAGCTGCTAAATGAGTTCAATGTACGTCACCCAAATTGATTGAATTCAGTACAGAGGACAGAGTGCAGTCACTGTCCTTTTTGTTTTTACCTACTCATAAAACATGACATAGACAGTTAGTTTACTGGGGTGTTAAACACCTTTTGAAAATAGGTCTTGTTGTTATGTGAAAACACTTGGTATGGACATGTGTTTCTAGTATCTTGGCTCGGTTGGGATCTGTTTAATGACCATATCAAATTCAAATACTTGCACATATATATAAACTCTCTAATGCACTTTTATACCTACAAAGTAATTCTAAATGGCTGTGTCTTCATTAGCTGAAAGAAGAGCAGAGCTGCATTGGATTCTCTGGAGATTAACACTTGGCACAAATGTTTCTTTTGACTGAGCTTTATTTAGGACAAGCTGGCAGTTGGACCCCCCTCCACCACATCGTTTTGTTGATACCGAAAGGAACATAACCTCCCTGGATATATAAAGATAAAATCCCATGGCATTTACTGCTGTTAATTCTGTCAACTTTCCAGTGTCCTCATTCATGAACAAATGTAAAGTATTGCTGAAAAAAAATCATAAATACTTTTGTAGGCTCATGTCCTGCACTAAACATTAATATTCTTTACTATTCCTTAAATGCATGCCATTTTGAGTTTACCAGCCTGTCAGGTAATTTCCTACATTCAAACTGCGTAGTGTCCAGCCCCTCAGTCATTATTCCTAACATAACCACACACCTCGTTGTGGATTATCGCTTACATATGATGATGGTGTTATTCTTCTATCAGACCGTTTAGATTTGACAACATAACTAGAGAAATAACATTGGACAAAATACAAATATGCTTACCATAATTTAGAGGACTTGGCATATTTTACATTGTATAGTTTGACCGTGCATTGGTCATTGAGCATTCAAAATGAAAATTCTGAACCTGCTCTTCTACCACAGCAATTACAGGGTCAGGTAAACCTGACCAAATTATTGTTTTACAGCTTAAAACTCCATGGGCCTACCCAAGCTAATATGTGAAATCCACTTTGTCTTTTCTTTCAGCCAGATTAATCATTTGGGAAATTAGCCAAATGATGCTGAACTTCAATACCATATGTTGAAATTCCCAAATGTTCTATGAGCAGCAGTAACTAAGGTGTTGCCAGCACGGAACTCCATGGGAAAAAAAAGAAAAAACATCCTTAGCAATGGTCAGTGAGCAGAATTACATACACCAAGCTCCTAACTGAAGTACAAGGGAAACAACTTAGTAATTCACTGCAACCAGAAGGGTCAATGACAGCAAGTTAATTCAATGCAGGACAAAATACTGATGAAGAAGTTGATGTGAAAAATAAGTTGTGTTACTATTGTATTAATTTGCTTGGCTATTATTATCCTTCCTTTTCCTCCAAAATTAAAGAAAAAATCTAAATCATATCAATAATGTGGATGACTGCAAGATTTACACATGCCTGAATGGTCTATTGTTCAGAGGAAAATGTACAAAACTGGCAACAATTGCTTACACATAGTAATAATAATCTCTTCCTACATTAAGTATTGCATCTTGGGTATGACCTCCTATTTTACCGTAATGCGCCATGAGAAAGGTTTCAGACGTGATAACCATCTCAGAACATTAGGAAGTAGGATGAGAAAGCGTTTTAATGGATTCAATTATGCCAGTAATAAGCTGTACACAAGCTTCTGCTTACATTAAAAGGACATGGAACACAGCAACAGCAATTAGCATGGTATTATGCAATGTAGCATTTAGCTGAGCTCACAAGATTGGCTGTCTTTAAATATTTTTGATATTTAATTGTTTGAACAAGAGTTGTACAGTAGTAAAAACAACATTTAATCAATATAAATTCTGAATTATGCGTAGATTTGAACAGGACCGGAAGATGATTTTAACTTATGATGAAAGCTTAAATATACCACACTGCAAAAAAGAGAGAGGGAATTTTGAAGTGCCTACATGATAGGGTTCTTATGACCACCAGATTATTTAATGCAACAAATTGTGTTTGTTTTAGTACAACTGGCTCTTATTAACCGATGATTTAAAAATCTTAAAACCAACGAAGAGATAACCAGCTGAAGGCCAAAAATATGAAATCACTCTCTTCAAAACAATAAATGTTCCCCTCACAGAAACTAAGTGAATGACCTCACATGGGTGTGTGGATTATGAGATTCAATCAAAACACAGCATTTTGTGACTTCAGTTTGGACACATCCATCTCTGGATACAATGCATTTGGTGTGGATTTCACGGTTCTGTTAATCAATGAGACATAACTAAAACAATCACACAACTGCCTTGCTTTACACCATTCCTTATGTAATCCATAAAAAATGAACTGTATCTTTATTTCGTAGTTAGCGGCTTTCATGTTTTCATGATTTAAGGGCATATTGCACTAGGCACATGGGACGGATGAATGGAAATAGGTTTTCATTATAAATATAGGCTAAAATAAATCTCCACGCGTCCATGAAATTAGTTGTAAAAATGTGAGAGCATGCTAAATATTCCACAAACACAATAGACACGTCTTTTTTGGCTAATACCCATTCTGCAACTTGCTTTTATCTTCATTTTTCAGTTTCTCACACTTACTCACCCTAACCCTAACCCTTTCTCCCAGAAACAGTACAGAAGGACTTGTAGCGCGTAAGTGGCAGATTTTAGATTTAAAAGGTTGCCTTTGGAAACTCAACGCAGATCTTCAATGAATCTGGTTGACAATTTAATAACTGGGCAACAAGTGCTGTCACTGGCCACTTTTTAAATGTGAAAGGCATTGTCTTTTTAAGATTCTGGTGTAAAACTGATTGGTATAGCCTGAATTTGATGAAAGAACATTGTTAATTGTACTGGAATGTCACCCATTGGTCAAGTAACTGGGTGGGTTCACCCTTCAGTCTTATATCTGGCATTCCAAAATAGTATCATAAAATGCAATGTGCACGGAGATTGTTTTTGAAGGACATATCCATTGGCAGCAGTAATTTATTAGAAAAGCAAAGATGTATACTTCTAAAGATTAGAGGCTAACACCTGAGACTTCTGGTCACCTCCCTGGTTTCAACTATAAAGGAACATACCATGTAAATACTTAATATTCAATGTGGCTGAACAAATAGGAAAAGTATAAGACTGGGAACCAATCAGACACATTTAGAAAAGCCATGGAAAATGGTAAATCCAGCCCATTGTTGTAAACACCAGATTATGTACTCCACCTAGTAAAGGTTGTGACATGCAGGTGTCAACAGTGCAGTGTTTGCAAAGCCATGGTGTTATGTCTGTGACACTACAGCTGGAAAACTCACACAAGAGTGGACCTCTGTTTCCCGTGTGATAGGCCTGGTCATGAGCCACTTTTATGGGGAACAAACGCCCTCACGTCCATGGCTGTCAATAAATCACCCTCGCTTAACAGTTCTGTGACTTTTGACACATTGTTCTGGCATGAGATAGCCTTATTTATGAGCACTGGGGGAAAAAGTATCAGTGGCTAAATATCTGCTCGCCTTGTACTGAATTAAAAATGCAAAACATGAATTTACGCTAATAAGTGAGCAGCAATGAACAAACTTTCACAAAGGAACTTAATGTGATCCTGATTTAGTCTTTTTTAAGCTTTTACCTGACTTTGTATTGTCTGACGTTGTTTGAAAGAAATTTCTGCTGATGGGCAGTGAGGCAGTCTTTCTAACTGGGTAGTGAGAAGCGCTGTGGCAGAGCCAGAAGCTCTGTGACTGGTCAGTTCAGATCCCCGTGCCTGCCTCTGTATAGAATGACTGCGCTGGACTTCCCGGGCATGAGGAATGCTCGATAGCACAGCTGTCAGAGGGGCTGAGAAAGCCTCCCTGAAACTGCTCAGCTGCTAACGGCCATGAGTGACTGAGGACACTGGATAAATATAGCCCCGACGCTGCTCGGCTCCACACTCCACGCTCTCATCCTCAGAACAAAAGAGCGAGAGAAGAAAACAAGACTTCTGAAAAAGGAAATCAGACCTCTTTTGTTGTCCTCTCTTTCCCTGGCTGAATTTCCCTCTCTATCTCTCTCTCTGTCTCTCTCTCTCTCTCTCTCTCTCTCTCTCTCTCTCTCTTTGAGGATAAAATTAAAACAGAAGCGGGAAAAGAAATGTTCTGACCTCCTCCCCTTTCCTATTGGTCTCTCTCTCTCTCTCTCTCTCTCTCTCTCTCACACACACATCCTCTCCGAGTATATGCTTCTGTTGGGTTAAATTTAGAGAGAGGGGAGAGGACAGTCTTTATTTTCTGCATTACCATTCTGAAGCAGAGCAGGCAGGGAAAAAGAAGAAGAGAAGCATTAAAGAGCCTGTCTTGGCAATAGTATGTGCTCTGGAGACTATCAGCTGAGGTCAGAAACCTTGGGAAAGGTTGTTTCTACTTGAGGATTACATTATCTCTGACTGAACCTTGACCCGTGCGCGACGACCTGAGACCGGGGACCACTGAAAGCAGGTAAGCGAAAGCATGCTCTTTCTCTTCCAAAGTCCCCACAAAGACTCTCTCTCACACTTCACATAACTTTGTAACTGATTTCCATTTAACTGCAGTCTCTTCAAACAACGGCTGAATGACTGAACTGTGTGCTGACACCATAGACAGGATGAAGCAAATGCTTAGCGGCATATTTTATTAATGTGGGGCTGTATTTTCTAGTTTGAAAGACATAAACTACCTCTGAGTTACGGTACAGCAGTAAAAATTATGCCTTGTATGTTACAGTACTATTGGGCGGTGTCATTTTCTGCTGTGAGAAATATTGTTCTGCAGCATTTATAAGACATTCCCCATGACCACAGCAACAGATGGACAATTAGTTTAATTTCTTATCGGAAAGGTGCCCCCAGGGATAGTGGTGTACTGTATATGCGCTCATGACTCATGAATGGATTTGAATGGATTTCCACAGAAACTCTGGTATGAATCAGATGGCAGAGGCTGCTTGAGCTGCATAATTGCTCATACCAGCAACCGAGCATTATTGACATCTTCTACCATAAAAATGCTTTCAATAGGTCTTCAGGCAAAATTATAACATAAATGGCAGCTATTAGTATTTAGAGGACAGACAAAAAAAACTTTTAAGACAATAAGAACTGTCTCTTTTTAAATTATTTATCTACTACAGAGAGCAAAAAGAACCTGTACACTCTCAAAAATGATGTGTTAATATCCAACGCACTTTCTGTGTTGCTACTTTTGTGATACTTTCAACACATTTTGTGTCAAAGTTGCTGCTTTGTTTAAAATACGCAACATATTTGTTACACAGACTGTGTTGAAAGTAACACAAAATATGTTGTCATTAACTAGACATGAAGGTGTGTTAAAACGACACGTTATTTGTTGTTTTTAACACATCCGTTGTGATTGTAGGTCTCCAAGTATATACGACACATTTCTAATCCAGACAAATAACTATTAAAAAAGATATTTTATGGGTCAGTCTTCATATTTCATTGTAGGAAAGTGTATTGAAGATCGTGTTTCAGGGCCTCAAACATGATCATGTTTCGGAATCTTATGAAGAGGCTCATACATTACATTAATCTCAGAAATTGAGTTCATAGAGATTTTCACAAGTGCAGCTTGTCTGACTTGGATTAAAATTAGATTGACATGAACAAGGAATTTTTGTTCTTTGGTTTTTTTCATATCCGCTCAAGATAGCATATAGGACCTATTTGTCCAGTGTTTCAGTCCATCTGAATGAGGGCATTATCCTTGCATTGGTGATGTAGAAAACACATATGTGAATCACAGCATTCTCATCTTGTTTGGTAGAGTCATGAGGCAGACATCATACAATTAGAAATCCTTTCTCCATGATAATGTGAGCTCTTCAAATGAACGGTATTTAAGAATACACAAAGTTCCCCTAATTGAAGCCTCAGTGCATTTTATGGGACAACCTGGATCATTGTCTTTGTCACAAAACGTCTTTGGTCAGAGAGAAAAAAAGGTAGAATATCTAAACCTCTGCAGACAGAAATGTTCCATCATGAACCTTTTGCACTGTGTTTCCATTCTGAGCTATAAATCACCGTAATTTTGGAACATCAAACGAAATGATTTTCCTTCGTGAGAGTGCAGTAAATTTGAATTTGATTTGAGTTCTATTCTCCATGACTGTAAAGTACAGACTAAAAACTCTGGTATGGGTTTAAACAGGGCCTGAACCTCAGCAGTTGGGTGTTTGCACATACTTGAAACAATTGAAATGAAATATTTGCATTAAAGAAAAACTATGATTTAAGGATTAAAATGTTAGAATCCGTTAGGTTTGTGCTTGACATTCTTCTTCATAACATGTGGAAGAAATTGAAAGTATAATGGTATATGCCAGTTAGTAAGTAATTCGGAGCCCCCAGAGGTGTACTCACTAACATTTTTTTGTTTTATTAAACAGGCGCAGCGTATCTTTTTATGGTCTTTAACTGCCTTTTTCCGATAATTAATAATGATATTAATTAATTTCCAGGTACAATGTACACAAAGGTCAAATCCAGTTTGTTTACCTTGACCTTGGCAGTTGCAATTTGTATTTTAATTACTGTCATAATTATAGACATGTTTAACTGTGTTGTGGTCAGTGCACTGTCTCCAGACAAAGATGTTAATGTTTTCCCTTAAAAAAGAACATTCTTTGCCCAAACACTCACTCCCATATGTGAGAGCGATATTCATTAACACAGCACAATTTTGCATCACCTTCATGTGCCTTTACTCGTTTGCGCTGAAGATGATCATGCTTCAGCCAATGCGCGTGTTCCTAATTTACGAACAGCCAAATGGCGAATGATGGGACAGGACGGTGGCTGATGAGATCATTACGCTATTTCAGCACAACAATCCGAGAGGAAAGGAAATAACAGCCTCTGCCGTAATGTTTGGCTGCGCAAGCGACATCATAGTTCCTATGGCAACAAAACAATTACCAAATGGAGGGTTTGCATTTGTTTATTGTTTTTGTGGTTATACAATGCAACACACATAACCAGAGAACAATAATCAATCTTTTCTGACTAGTAGAGCCGTTATACGCTTTTTAACCAAGAAAAGAAATCACATTGAAAGCGTAGCATTCTGAGAATATAGTTTGTTTTGGCCAAGCATATATGTATAAAGAATATGGACATTTTATGAGTTGTGACATCGTGTCATGGTAGTAAACCAAAGTGGAGAGAAGCAGTTCAATGGCCCTATCAGACTGCTCATAAGTCAATAAAGAAAGAGTTGGGGTCTCAAGCATTTTTGACCTCATCCTAATAAACCTTTAGCATGTAGCTAAAGCATGTAACGGCCCTGTGAAGCTGAAATGTGTACATGTTTTTATTGTGGGAGCTCGATGACGCATAGAGGACCATTAGACTGACAAGGCCGCTGCAGACACTCACTGTGGACACTCACTGTGCCTGTTTCACATCAGCAGGGTTGTGCTTTGACTGGAATGGCTTTAGAATGGCCACAATGCGTTCACTTCGCTGGGTGTGCAGGGGCAGAAGGGTGTGGGTCGCACTGAAGGAACAGGCCCAGGCCTTGACCTAGGCACTTTTTGGTGGATGATGCCACACAATACTCCCCTGGGTAGGGGGGTGGGGGGGCGGTGTGTTACGACTGCAGCTAAATAATCAGTTTGGTGACAGCTGCAGCTGACAGAAGCAATCGCAAATATCACTTGTGTTGCCATTGGAATTGAGAAAAGAAAAAAAAAAAAAAGCGAGGAAATAGACCTGGATATACATGCGTTTGTTGAGGCCTCTCTGCCTGGTGCCCCTCCTTCCTCATGTGTGCATTCTCAATCAGCAAATCAATCAACCCAACAATACATCACATTTTATTTTCTTTCACTGAGTGAAGACAGTGTCTCGGGGGGCCTCTGACCCAATGTAAGAGACACTTCTTTTAATCTGCAGACTCCTTATGTTACACCAACTGCATGTACAGCATGACAGTCTGTTATAGAATCATCTTCCTGCAATAGCAAAAAATGCTAATGTCTAATGTCAGTTGACATGAATCCGCCATGTAACATCGTATTGATTGTATTCAGAATGAGTTCCAATACTTATAGATGGCGTCTGAATGATGTAAAGCATAGTTTCAAAGTTTGCCTAATGGGTTGGATATTGGTCTTCTTTTTCACAGAAGGAAGATCAGACAGTGTGTTTTATAAACTGACCACTGAATAAACCATTGAGTGCTTTCAGGCTGATGCAGATAGATGCTGGCTGTAAATTCACTGCAGTACGACTCAGTCAGCAGTAATCTCATTCCTCTCTCTCTCCGCATTTATGAGGGAAGTGACTTCATCTCCATTCTTACAGAAATGTGCATGAGGCTGGTCTACTGGAAATGCTACATCTGGCCTGTGATGTCACCGTTTTTGACAGGTTTCCATGAGGTCTGAGACGATGAAAACCTTTTCTCTGCCAGCTTTTGTTTCTCAACAACACTTTGTTCTGGTTGACTGCCCCGAGTCCAGTCTCTGAAAGCTGAGAACAGGCATCATCAATATATTTCTGAAAGACCCTCAAACCTCTGCAGTAGTCAACACAAAATGCATTGATAATATAAAATGATGTCAATGGCATATATGTTCTGATGCCATTATTTCCTCTAATGTGATTACTACTATATTCTGTGATTGTAATAAAGCCTTTATTAAGACCAAAGTGATTATGCTGTTGAATAAAACACAGAACATATTTCACATGAAAATGTTATATTTTATTCAGTTTAACATAGCTATTACCTATCTTCCAGGTAGATTGAATAAAAACTTGTAATAAGTGGGGTAATGCTACCTTTCATTTTGCCATTATCCTTTTCTCCATTAAGTTTGTGGCTTGAATCTGTCGTATTTTCTGTTCTGTACCTACAAAGGGCTTGACAGTGGTAATGTTCAGAAATCAGTCAAGGACCAGAAAAATCTAAACGAATTTTGGTTCAAAATGAGACAGCACTGTTTTCTTGCATTTGCTCTTTTCCTGAAATAATCTTGGGGTGAATTCTTGACACCTCACAGAAAACCCTGACCCGTTTTTTTTCTTATCTTATATCGCTGTGAGCCTGGTCGAGTCTATCTGTGACTTCTATTTTTACATTTTACTTTTACAACCTTGTAAGGTGACATCTAATGATGTCATGTTCCCAAAGCAGAACGGCCGATACTAGAAAGAAAAGCGTGCTGACATCACATAATTTAGTGGAGACATCAGAATTCTTCTCAGATCACCTCTCCTTCCATACCAGAGGAAGGCACAACCCACTGTTCTAAAATAAACATGTCCTCACCAAAGGACGTTGTCATGCTCAGATAAATAATCCCAATGACATTCCCTTAAGTTCTCTTAAGTATGACTTTAAAATTTACTGTTGTAAATTACAAGCGTACGTTTCAAAGTCATACTTTGGGGGAATGTCAGTGTTTTCCTTGCAGTTTGCTTGCTTATAATGCCAATACCAAATTTTGGGAAGTGTGAGTGGCAAAGACTCCCGGAAGTCTGAGTGGTGTGGACTCACAGGTGACGATGGGTGTCCTAAAGCATCGTATCCTACAGCCCATGAAAGGTTGACCTATGATGCTAAATGATGGCAATGAGACAGGCAACCGAGATTCAGTGCGGGGATCACAGGAAACAGCCAGAGGCTACCCTTGTTGATATGACGGACCAAGCTGTTGTGAGAAGGCTATCTTTATATTAATTTATGAGCCTGAAATATGTCACTATAAGTTATAATCACCCTGAAAGCTGATATTCTGCACAAGTTGGACGTGTCAACAGAAGAGATATTAATGCTGGATGCTAACAGCAGCTGAGAGCTCATGTTGAAATATAATGTGTAATGGCCATGCTGTGCATATGCTGCGTACATGTGAGTGTCTGTTGGTCCAAGCCCTTCGTTCACAGCCAGTTCTGACCTGCAGGTCGTCTAATGTGGTGGGAAAGGTCAAAAACAACAAGCCTGTATGGCTGGAGCTTTGGATCATCTAGGTACATGTAGTGTTTTAAGCAACATTACGGAAGTGTTATGAGTGCGTAACATATAAATCAAGGCTTCAGGCAACAGCAAAAAAAAAAAAAAAAAAAACTATTACACTGAATAGTTCTGTGAGCACTGCAGACGATTAAAAAATAGCCGTGTGACCCCTTTGTGAACTCTCCGTCTCAGTAATTTCAGTACAGACTCACAGGGAGGCAAAATATATCACACTGTAGCTAATAACAGACTGGACGAGGTGACCTTGGCTCAAACAAATTTTTGCACGTCTGGAAGTAATATGATTTTGCAATTCGGTGTCATTGCATAACTAATTTCTTTGGTTCTCTGTTGTTCTTCAGAAAAGGCAGTTGCTCATGACAGAGTCTGTTGCTTCGGGTCTTTTAAAATGTTGTGTTAATTTACAATAAAATCTGCACAAAATACGTGTGTTTGATCATTTGATAAATGAGTACGGCAACCTCATGGGACGGTTACAAAATCCTTTGCAATGCCTTCAAAATTAGTTTTGGGAATGCTTGAAATCTCCTCTGGATTCTCTCAAGTGCCCAAATAAATATATAAAACTCCCAGGTTGCAAAATTCTTTTTTTTTACACATTTATAAAAATCTCTACAGCCTACTGGATAGCAGAATCCAGCCACGGAATCCTGCCATTGCTGAAGTTCCACAGGGTGCAGCCCGTTATGCTGGCTCTTGCTTCCCTTATTTAGTCACAGCAATTCAAGTATGTAGTGGGGGACGAATCAAAGTCCTTTTTCAAAGACATTTTCAAGGGGTAGAGAATAAAAGGGGAATTTGGGCAGCTGCCACCACCTGTCATTACCTTGTTTTGCCTTGGTTAACTACGCTGACCGCAGTGGTCGAAATAGAACTGCCTCCTGGTGCCAGCACGACTAGCATCCCCTGGACCCCCAGTGGAGCTCAGATTCTGCAAGGGATCGGCTCACTTCATTCAAACACAGCAATATGTAAGAAAGCCTGTATACCCTAATAGCAGTGAGTAGCACCACACTGGTGCAGTAAGTATACTCCTGTTGTGTGTTGTATACTGTACCATGAGAAACTATGGTTGAAGATCCACCAGAGAAGTAAAGGGCAGGGATATTGTTGGCCCGTCACCGTTTCTCCATGGTCACATGAATAGGGAGGGCTGTTCCGAAGTGGCCTTAAACAGTCTTTGTTTCCAAAATTAACTGCACCGTCACAGCGCAACGGAATGCTCGCACCAAAAGCGAGAGAAGCCAAGCGCTATCAATACCCACCGGTTCGTGCCTAAGTTTAGAAATGCCAGGGGATGCGGAGCGGTCCCAGAGACACGCGTGGCACGTCACGGGAATGAATCAACCCAGGGAGAACAGCAGGGACCATCAGTTAAATCGGCCCCTCCCCATCCACCCCCCGCCCCCCCCCCGGCACTGAAAGCGATCACCAATTATTTACAACTGCCAATAGGTGTGTTGGGAGCCTACCAGCTGAGGAGTAAAATTAAAGTATCAGCTATGCATGGCATGCGCACGATTGCTGATTGCCTATAAAGTGATACACCTCTTCAGCCCTGGGTTCAGCGCACATGTGGGAGAACCTATATATATTCCGGGAAATTTCACACGCAGACAGCTGCGTCCTATGCCCCGCCATTTAGCTCTGCGATAGGAGGCTATTTCGGCTCGTCATTGACTCGGACTTTCGCTTGTCTCCTCCAGTTGCTTCTGAGATCTCCACCTGGCTGGCTGAAGTACAGCTACTCCAGGATTGAGTGAACTACAAGTTTAAGGTTAAAAGAAAAAAAAGAAAACAGGCCCAGAATTTCCATTGCCTTTGACCTCTCTAGGCTGGATGTTAGACTATTATATGTTACATTTTGTTGAGTGTCTGCAATTGCATCATACATCCAGCAAGTACAGAGCTTCTCAAGAGCGTTGGGGAGCGTTCTGATTAGATTCCCATTTGACTGTGAGATAATTCCAACTATGAGAGCCTTTCCTAAAGTTTATCACAATTCGCTTTTGGTTTTTTTTTTTTAACTGTGAAAACAAAATTGAATAATGTCCTCAGACAATTCCTGCTGTACTGCTTGTGACGTAAAAATAACATTCATGGAAGATCCAGGACACCAAGATAAATTTATGGTTTGGGAGTGTTTGCCTTAATACCCCAGGAATGTTTTGGGAACCAAAAATGGTTAGCGGGGTACAAATAGCCATTTTTATATTGTCAGTGTATGGAACAGAAGTCAAGGGGGAAAAGGTTGAACCTGATGATTGATTAAAAACAATGACAATATGGTGAAGACAGCTGGAGGTCTGATGAGGGTACATGTTCACTACATCTTAAATGGCAAAATTGGAAAATTTATGTTTTATTTGTGCCATACTTAATTCCGCTCTAAGATGCAATGACTGAATTTTCTGTCACCTCTTTACAATCCTAATAATGGATGGTACTCTGTACAGTGCTGTATGTTTAATAAATCTCATTTTATTTTTCGTTTTAATAAAAATGAGAAGGCATTTAATAAATTGTGCTGGTGGGAATATTACTACGCAAGTGAAATTGAAGTGGGTTCGGCTTGGGAATCTGATCTTTGTAAAAACAGATCTGTGGTACTTTCTGCCTTGTTTGGCCATGTTTCTCTTGGCTGTGTTTACTTATGTAACTCTCCATTTTTATATGATTCATGATACCATTGAAAATGAAGGCAGTCCTATTGACTAACCCGCTGGGTTGCTTGGCTTCCCTCCTGAAACAATCATTAATACCTCCACTAACTCCAGGGCTAAAGTAGCCGCTACCAGTTGGCTGCCAGCGTTTACCCTTCCTGAGTCACACATATGTTTCATCACAGGCAAATGTTAATGACCTCAAGAACTTTGTCCCCATACAAATGCGATATCCTCATGCTCTGTCTGTGGATGATCGTGGTATGACATGATATCATTTCCTTTTTTATCATGCACCTGTATCCAAGGCAGCCTGAATAGCTTATGTTTTATGTAATATCCATCAGTGCAGACAGCTGGATAAGCGTTTCAAAATTAACTACCTCAAGGTAAAACAGCAAGGTAAAACAGCAATAATCCACCTTGAAAATGAACTGGAAGCATTTGGGTCATAAAAACCTAGCTCCATCACAGTATAGCTACTCTTTGTGTGTGTGGGTGTGTGTGTGTGGGGGGTGGTATCTGCATAATTATTATCATCCATGCTACATTACATAATTTGTTTTGAATTTAAACAGTCAAAAGTTTGCAGAATTATCTCTGCATCAGTATCAGTTCAATTGAGAAACACATATTTAATGATGCTATTCCCATTTAAAATGTATGAATGTGGGTCTGAATGAATTCTATCTGGTATGGCTGAATTACAACTTTTGGCTCTTAGACATCATTGGAGTGTGATCATTGTGATCATACATGCCTAACCCAGGAGGTATTTAGTCAGTATGTACTGCATTTTCAGTGTGCCATTGAGTTATTTTGTTTCATTAATATAATATAATATAATATAATATAATATAATATAATATAATATAATATAATATAATATAATATAATATAATATAATATGCAAGGGAGAATATAAGAGATTGCATAGCAACTAATTGTTGTATTCATAAGGATGAATCAAAAGATGGCATCTCCTACAACACAATCTCCCATCATGGGTCCAGGGGGTATGGCTACTGGCTATTAATACACAAATTCTGTACTTGTGATGTTCAATCATATTTCATACAAATTCTGTACTTGTAATGTTCAATCATATTTCATAATCTTGTTTTTAAGATTTATTTTTGGGAAGTTGAAGAAGGATATTAATGATAGCCTTGATGCATACAGTCCCTACTTGGTAGAGGTTCTTCTGAAATCTTGCAGCCAGACTAAGCTCACATACGCAATTGTCCTGGGTAATCTTTATCACAACAACACAGCACTGGGAGAAAGATCCCCAGCATGACGTACTTGACGAAAGCACGAGAGTCACAGGTGAAAGGTTGCATGAGATCACAAGGGAGGTTCTGCACATTCGGTACTTATCTGTAAGTAATTACACGTCCTGAAGTCATACTTGAGCATGGCTGAGATTATGAAAAGTGCACTATGTCACTGTCAGACCACAACCAGACCAGCGTGAGCAGAGAAGTGCTTTAGGCCTGTCACTTTAGAAATGTTCGGCCCATACCTCTGGTCTTAGGCCCGTCCCCATGTGTCTTCATGGTGTGCTACTCACACATTTATGTCATGCCTTGTGCTGGATAACAGTAAGCAGATGGTATCCTTGTTTCACCCCAACACAAGTTTCTCACATCATTTTGTATGGTCTAATTCCATACCTTTCACAAACTGCACTTAGAAGTCCTATAAATCCTGCTCTCTGTAAACTTTCCATGACCTCTTCGACTTCACAGTAGTGCAGCTGGGTCATTCTTTGTAAAATAACCTGGAAGCTTTTAGGGCCAGGAACCCTGTGAGGAATTGAAAGATAATTTTAAAATGATTGTCCTTTAGTTCAGCTATGTGTCCTGTAGCAGGAAATGATTGCAGATAACATCCCAAAAGTTGCTTGCAAACTATCAGATGATTATCATTATTTGGTGGGAAATGAGTGTAGCTCAAGGGCATTAGAAAATACAAGGTATTTCACGTGTCTCTGAAGAATGATGGGGCTAGTAATATAAAATCTTAGTCTTAGTAATATAAATCTTAGTCTTGACCAAAATAAATAAATAAAAGAAAGCTGGCAAAAACTGAACAACATAAGGCTGGGCCTTACAGTATAGACATTGTAGGTTTGAACCTCTGCTTTGTCATTATCTGACCACAGTTTCCAGTCCAGCCAGAGTTATTAATGAGAAATTCACCTCAGCTTCAATTTGCTCTAACTTTCCCGCAGTATTGTTTAGTCTGTAGGCGGTGAAAATAGTGACAGGCTTGCAGGTGAGTGTACTGAGGGAATACATGCACTTGAGCTGCAGTGCTCCTAGCTCAGGTGCTGGTAACCCAACAGTGATTCAGAAGGACTCAAACTGGGTGAAAAATGGGTTACGATACTCATTCTGCAGCTTTGTCAGGTTTGTTAAAAATTCAGTGAAGTCATCCAAGAACTCTGAGTAACTCCCTTAGGCTGTGAACATGTATGTGCACAAAAGTGTTCATCTGAAAGCTTGCTGTTAATTCGGCTGCTTGTAAAACATCTGGGTATCATGAACTTTAAAGGAGGGGCAGTTTTCAGGCCATCACTATTGATTATGGATCTTGAGCCTTCCAGCAAGAAAAGCATGGATTTTTATAGTTGTAGTTATAGTGGGAGAAGCCATATTTCAGGCCAGTTAAAGAATCCAAGTTTATTTTCCATTAAATGCAATTTGATGTACAAAAATAAAGGCCTATCATTTTTTTGTAATTTCTTAAAATGAAAACAAATAATGTAATAAAGGTCCTCAATTTTTCACTATAAAACATTGGCAATTATCTTTAAGTAATTACTTTTTCATTTACCCCAGATAGGTCACCAATTGAACATTTAATTGAACATTTACTGACTAATAAGAAATAGATACAGATTTCAAGAAGCAACCCTTCTGACACCATTTCTTTAGTCTGGATAGTGCTATGGACTTTGTTTAATCTTTCCGGCAATTGAATATGTTTTACAACACAAGAGAGACCTTTTCTTCTGGTTTTATGTACTGCCCAAGCATAGTTTACCCTTCATAAAGCAATAGGCTTACCCAAAGTGAATTGTATTTGTTGTTAGGGAATATCTGAGGAGGTTCGCTCTCATCAACTAGCCCATGATTGAGGAACTGTTGTTGAGTTCCAACTCAGTTTAGAACTTGGTGGAGAGCCAAAGATTTATCAAGGGTCCTGTTTCATTTCCAGGTCTCTTCCCCAACTGTCACATAAATAATGGACCTTATGATGATGTAAATCAGATATAAATTGATGATATACCCCAGCCAATTGACTGCTTTTAATCTTATCCCACCCTGACCTTTCTTGAGCAAAATTTTGGAGAAGAGATATTCAACTTGTATCCAGTGTCCACTGCCTGCTAAAGTAATTGGCTTTCTACTTGGAACTATTTTCCGCTTATCAATATTGCTGTTGGTCATGTCTCTCTGCCAATTCATGTACTCGGGGACCAAATCAAGATCTTCTCTTGAGGCATTCGCACACAGAGGAGGGGAATTCACGGTCAAAAGCCAGAGAAACATTTCAAAATCCTGAGAAAAGTCAAGACAACGTGATACCAACTGGGGCTGCATATAAGGAACAAGGAATAATGAATCACTTTGTTTCAGCCCAGGGGCTGGGTTGGGTCAGTAACATCACAGATGTTGACCATAAGAGAGCTTAGTTCAAATGGTAAACCCAAACCTTGTGTGCTGCAGGACCAATGCCTGTGCCTATGTCATTGCCATTATATCACAGGGTGTTTTACAGTGAAGGACTCCGAGGGAATATTACAGTTCACAGAGTGAATGTGCGATCATTTTTGCTCTTAATTTACAGCCTTCAGCACTGCAAGGAGCACACAAGGGGAACACAGAGAAACATATCCTTATGGAGGCCATCCTTACAATTTCTGCTCTATTGACTCTATTACTGAGTAACATCAGTCTCCTCCAGACTATTTTATCCCTTTTCCCCATTTAATGTGTTTATTTGAACTATTTCAATTAGTAATTAGATAATACATAATAAGTATGTCATGAAATTGTCTGCATCCTCCTGGTTATATTTTTATTTGAAATCTGCAGCTCAAAATCCTTTCTCAACCAGGAGTGGAAGCTGTGGCTTAGACTTCACAAGCTTGCGGCCAGTTAATAAAACAGTGAAGGAGAGCAGCTTTCTGCTTCCCCGTGTCTTAGCTTAGAGAGAGCGTCCACACGAGCTTAGCAGTAAGGAAACATCTGGATCTGTGGGAGACACGTTTCCTACCACACCGCAGGAGCTGACGCCTATCTCAGACTTCCCGGTCCGCCTCTCTGCTGGGCAGCAGGCTAGCGGGTTTGCCGTGTTTTGGCATAACCAAAATTATGTGTGTAACCACAAATATGCGTTTGTAGCCCTGTATGTGGGCAGCAATGATGCTATTTTTAAATAGATAATTGAATGTGTCGTAATCCACATTTGGATTGATTGAAATGACAGAAAAGAAAGAAGATCGTACCAAGCTCCCAAAAAAATTATATCAAGGATTAATATTGAAAGGTAAAGGCAAAGAATGATGTGGGATATATATATATATATATATATATATATATAGAGAGAGAGATGGGTAAGAGAAATGAAGGGATGGAATGTATTAATGTTGTATTTTGTTGTCTCACTGTCCATGGATCTGAAATGTTTTAATAATCCCAGTGACAGCACACATCCTGTCTTTTCTGGGTGCTGGTTGCTTTGTGAGACGCCCTTGCTGATGACCAGCCATCTCCTGTTTCCCTGGCATGCCTAATGCTATTTTGTGCTGTCAAATGATTTTGTTGCTTTGCGGTCCTAGCAAGCACAATTGAGTCTGCCCATGACTCTGGGTTTGTAATCACAACAGGACACTGTTTACAGATGGCAGGTGCCAACAAAACACATTTATCACTCCTCCCGGACTTATCAAAATAGCCAGTACTGCTGATGTGCCTAAACACAGAGGAGCTCCACTGATTGTTATTGTCAAAAGCCACTGTTTGACACCATCATTACCTGGTATTAAGCCTCTGTTTAATGAAAGACTTGAAGTTTAGTAACTCTTCGTTTTATTCCCTATTTAGGCAAGGATGAGGTCCAGAAACAGTGCAGTAGATGGGCCAGCCAATGATCAGCTTGGTGTCCTCCAGCCATCCGTTGGCATCAACGAGGACGAGGAAGGAAAAATCCATGCTTCTAAGAAGAGGAGAATGAAACCTCAACAGGAGGAGAATGGAGAAATTATGAACTCTGGGACACTGACAACCTCTCATATATCCTCAACGAACAGCAGTCAGAAAAAGGGATTAACAGAGCTTTCAAAAGAGGATCTTCTCCACCTTTTGGGAATTATGGAGGGTGAGGTTCAGGTAAGAGTCCATTTTTACAAGTCATAATAATTTAGAATTGAGAATTATAGAATTGTATGTTTGTTGGGAGCACAAATATATAAACATTTAGACATAAGCATCTTTATTAAGAAATTGCCCCGGACATAAAATATAGACTTAATCCACAGTTTATGCATTGCTCATTGTTCACACCTTTTGATGGATAATATTTATCTCTTTTACAAACTCACAAGTGACACATTGATTACTAGACAAATAGTGAATTTATTTAATGAGACTGTCAGCCAATAATTCAGTCCTTGCAGCCTTAGCAGCAATGACACAGTACAAATGATCAATAGTGTCATTATAAAGCTATTCATTTGGCTGGCCTGATTTGATATACTGGAAGTGATGCTCGTTGAGATCACATAGCAACACTCCAGGTCCAGTCATTTCCAGAGTGATCCTATCACAAAGCAGAGCAAATTAAAGGCACAGGTCCCTAAATTTAAATATAAATAGAGACCTATAAAACCCTTCAGTGCTGGATGAAGTCCTGAACGATTACGTTTGTCGGCAGAATTTTATGGGCATGCATGCTCTGGCAAAGTGTCGTGCAAACGATGGGGCCCTGGCTCACCTTTAGGTAGCGGCTGTTAACCCATGTAGCTGCCTCTGTGTTGCTTCCTGTGCTGTGCCCAGAGTGGAAACAGGAAACAGTGTACTCCGATTCTGCCCAGCGTTATGGCGGCTAATTGTTTTCTAATGCAGTTTCCCTCATAAATTACCCTTCAGAGACAAACAGCCTCTCATTCTCTCTCGGTCCTTTTCTCTATCTCTTTCTCTGTCATTCTCGGGCGTAAAGAATAGGAACACAAAAAAATAGTTCTCCAGCCACAAACACTGACTCTGCAGCTCTCCAACATTATTCTTGTAGTAACAGGAGTTTAGATATAGATTGTTTATGAGAAATATTTAACATTCTATGATTCATTTAGGTCCTATATTTTCCACATCAGTCTTAAAAGTGAGGAAACAAAAAAACTAAATGTTTATGAACAAAATGCAATGTTCAACAAGGCTATAATTAATTTGCTGAGTAACTATGCTACTGTCTAATTTACTTTACACCATTTTAAAAGGAAATATGCCTTTCAAACTGCTTTACTACATGTGAGCTGCCTTTTTTGAAGTCTAGCGAAAATTAGTGCCTTTCTGAAGTATGTGGCCCCATCTAGTGGCACAAATGCAACATTGAATCAAGCTGCATGAAAAAACGGCATTAGCGGGTTTGTGTTTTACAGTGAAGGAAGGCTAACAGAAAACATGAACCACAAATTTTGTAGGATTACCACCGGTTAGATTCTCTGCTACTCATTTATTGCTACTGAAGGCCCTTTTCTCCACAGGCACGGGAGGATGTCATCCGCATGATGGAGTCTGGAAGGATCCATCCCAAGGTTCTGGAGGCCCAGTACGGCTCCGCCGCCCCTCCCAAGGCCCTCCACGCTCTGTACCGAGACGGCCTGCTCGCCAAGTCCAAAAACGCAGGCGGGGACGTGTACGAGACGCCCATGGTGGAGGTGAGCGATGCGCGTCCTTACGGTTTCGAACATTTTAACGGGGTCTGAAGCGGGCCCAGTCACAAAGCCACAGTTCCCAGGGAGTCAGGGAGGGAGGGTGGTTAGTGGTGAAATGCAGGCTGGGTTCTGAGGCCTCTCTGCCCCCCGCCCCCCCCCCCCCCCCAGCTGGAACGCCTGGAGGGTAAACACCGCGAGGCTTACCGCCGCATGCTGGAGCAGCTGCTGCTGGCGGAGAAGTGCCACCGGCGCACGGTCAACGAGCTGGACGGCGAGAAGCGCAAGCACGTGGACTACATGAACAAGAGCGACGACTTCACCGACCTGCTGGAGCAGGAGAGGGAGAGGTGAGAAATGAGGGGGAGGGGGCAGCGTTCCACATCACTACACAGGGATGGTACCACGGTGTGGGGATAGATTACCTCCAATATGTTTTATGTCAATTGGTAAGTATTAGCAAATACGTATTTTTCACGCATGTACAGAAAAACAATCTTTAAAACATAAAAAAATATCTGCCTAGTTTTAAAGACATCATGATCCAAAATTAAATAAAGAATATTTTTATCATAAATAATTGATTATAAGCTTATTGCTACTAACCTCAGTATTTACATTTCATTTGGTGTTTTTCTTACCTCAGTTTTGGCACATTTAAATTTGAAATTGCGCTGAGAAAGGTTGGAGGGGGGTAGGGTTAACCTTGTAAACCTTGCAGGGGGGTTGCATTGTGGGATACCCCGCTACAGCCCTGATAAGAAGGAGGGAACCACACTGACACAAACAATTGGCCAGGGACGGAGCAGCACATGAGAACTGGTGCAGGGGGCTGAGGGAACTTCAAAGGGGGCCAAATTAACGTGCGAGATACCAAGCGAGTAAAAACCCTGAAAGGGCCCCGCGGGGGGGGGGGTGGAGGGGGGGTGGGGGGCTGCAATGCCCTTCTGGGAACGGAGGTTTAATTAGGCATCGCACAAAGTGATGAATTGGTCAGGGAATGGAACATGACACATCGTTGTAATACGGCACTCACCGATCATGGCCGTGACGTCATAGAGTCATCTTTGCGCCTCGGCCCTAAATCCTGACCCGTATTCAGGAGGTTAAAGGTTAAAGGTTCATATCCCTTGAGTGAGGCACTTAATATAAATTGCTCAATTAACGATCCCATTGTTAAACTGGATGATATGCCGCACGAAAAGCAAGTTTCCCAGAATGAGGGTGTCAGGAAAGTGCACATGCAGCGATGCAGAGAGAGAAGGGCTCAATGCACAGGTGTGAGTTATACTGTCAATGCCGGCCTTAGCAAACATTACACAAATGTCCTACAAAAAGTGACATTTTCCATATTGTACATTTGTGAATTCCTGTAATAAATTAGACTCGGCTGGATAAGTCTTCTGACAGTGAATGCAGGAACCATGTTGGAGAGTAAAATCTATCCCCCCTCATAATGGTTGGATTGTTCCTAGGCCAAGAAAGCCTGCTCGAAATGAATCAGGGTGTCCTGCTTTAAACAACTGACAGGTTAGGACAGAACACGCCAGCAAACAAAGCTCACATCATTCAGATGGATCAGATAAGGCCATCATGGCAGCCAACGGCGATGATTATCGGCATCCGCAGCTGCACAGAAATGGAGGTGCATTGAAAGTCCAGATGTAGACATGATTTACGCACTGCCATGCACAACTAAATTTACATCAGGCGGTAAGTGCTTCACAAACCCGGAGCCCCGTGTCTCACTTGTGCCAAAATATTATGAGGTGTTATGACACTTCCGGCCATGCTTGTTAATGACTTTAAAGCATGCCATTGTGGCCTAGTGCCAGTTCAAAATTTCCTTTCCTGTGGAGGCTATTTGCAAAACCTATAGAATCTTGAGTGTTGGGGTGAAGAAAAGCCAATCTCTCTGACATGCCCCTAACATGACATTAGAGCTATGCTGTCACAATTGTAAACTCTAATGTGTAAAGCAGGTACTTCACTGATTACATTTTCATTTTATAAGGTGTACAAAAAGATATGCATTCTAAGACCACTATCTTTTTAAATTGTAATTTATTTTTTTGGCATTAATTTTTTTTACAAAGTTTTAAAAATAGAGTATTCAGGAGTACTGTATTAATTTTAGCACAGCTTATAAAGCACAATAAAGTGTCTTATGGTTACTTTGAAGTCGCTGTGTGTAGGATAAGTCTAGTGCGGTCTATCTATCTCTCTCCTTCTCTCCCTCCCTGTCTCTCTTTCTCTTTCTGTGTGTGTGTTTGTGTGTGTGTGTGCGCGCGCTCACGTGTGTGTGTGCGTGTTTGTGTTATTTGTATGTCCATTCCTGTTTGCATTGAGCCATAATTTTTTTTTGCAGGGTAGGATTCATACGACCTCATAATTAAACGCTAGTTGCTCATACATGGAGCGCATTTAGCGTTTCGCGTTTAGCATTCAGCATGTATTGAAAATGACCTCAGCGGACACGCTCTGCTTGCCCGCGATGAAAGACGGTGCGCGGGTGGCGTCCCGCGAACCCTACCGCCCGCGCGGTTAGCGCCGGGGCAGAGCGCAGACGCAGCTGCCCTTCGACCGGCCGTAAAACTTCAAACGGTTCCGAGGGCTCGCCACTTTACCGGACCCCCTCACCTCCTTTTTTATCGTCACGCCGGAGTCGGATGGCTGAGGTTGTTTTCGTTCGGGCTGGGGGAGAATCCAATCAGTGTCGAGAACAATGAACTTGAGGGTGGCGTGAGTTCTGGTCCACACACCAAAATGCCTCCGAGCTCGGCGAGGTTTCATGGTCTGTTGAGCGCGGGGAACTGATGGCAGGCCATGACCTCACCGATGTCTCCAATTACCTTTTAGGCAAAGCAGCCCTACTAAATGCAAGGACAAACACATTAATTTAAAAAGGGAGATTAGGTTTAATTTTTATACGCTGTGCTGGACTTGTGGATATGCCATTGTAAATATACAATCTGCTCAACAAAAAGGCAGAAATTTTACTAACATAATGCCTTTAAAAAGCTACTTTAACTGTGTCTGCCCTAGAGGTTAAATGGATATTGTTTTATTTATTTAATTTTTTCACTTATATGTGTGTACATAGTACATGAATATAAAATGAAAACCAACCGCTTTGTGTGGGTTTTTCCCTTAACTTTCCCTACTAAGGGTGGTAATGGAATTAAGTTGGTAAACAAGATATGAATCCAGCCCTTACACAGACCTCCATCTCCACTTTCCTCACACACCCTCTGCGAGCTCCAGGTGGGTGTGTTCTGGTCTGTCAGCACCGTGTCATTAGTCATTCCCCCCCACTGTAATCACCCCGTGTTTCCCTTCTGGTGATGTCATCAGCGGCCCTGATCACCTTTGCATGGGTGCTGGCGCACGAGAGGAGAGGAACGTGGGGACAATAGGACTCCTGTGTTTGCATTTTTGTCAGCGATAGGGATCGGAAGCTATCTTTCCACCTCCTGTCCCAACTCCTTCTCCGTTAACACACAGGGGACTTTTGCTGCAATTAAGTAAGAGAAGACCTATTCGGTCACTGGCGTTAGTTTTCTGTCTTAAGAGGCTTATTTGTTTACAGGGCCAATGGGAGCAAGCATAGCAATGAAAAATTGATTGAAGCCACACAGAAGTTCAGTGCAGAAACTGACATAATGCAAATCCTGTTGCAAATTTTGTTGCAGCTCTTCGTGTATTTCTTAAAGAAGTAATTCCTTTAGTCCGTAGGAAAGTCATGCAGTCGAGGTTACAGGGAGCCAACAGACATCACTGTTGAGACTTTTTCTGTATGTAGGTATTTTCAGTGATAAAAATGAAGTAGTCTCTGCTGATACCATTATTGTGCTTTGCAAAATGCTTCTTTTGAATTGCTAGGACATTAATAAGACTTTGGGCCAGATCAGATGGCATCATCCTATCTTTGCACTCCTGTGAATAAGAATAAGTAAAAACCATAGTAATTTTCTTTCAACAGAGTGACCAGATGCTGCTTATCATTATGGAGGCTGTAACCTCTACTCTAGAAATATTAATGGGACTTCAACAGAGCCCTGATAGAGGGAAGTGCCATTTGCAGTTGCCTAGAGGCTTTATATTTGGAATTACATTATTAGCACTACACAGTACTATCCTTTATTATCCAGGGGTGTTGAGCCAAGGTAACCAGTAGAGAGGGCCTTTGAGGACAGCCCACTTAACATGTTCACGTTGTTCTGACATTCTAGCAACATTGTGCGAATGTTACACGTTAACCGGGAATCTGATGTTCCTCTTTGGCATGGCTATAATCGTCTGCTGCTGACTGCCTGTAATTTCCTTTCTGCTGATGGCCTGAGAACTAGGTCAAAACAAGGTCATCCTTTTCCAAATGTTGGTGCTCTTCATTCGTAATGACAGTTACATCATTCTTGGGGAATTTTTGGTGAACTGGGCATTATTTTAGTGCAGTTTGTTGACATGCTAATGACACAGAGAAGACAACAGGGGGTATATACACATTGTGTGGCACATTCCATTAAAGCTGCACTGCGTTCATTGGATGTATATATTTCAATGCAATATGAAAGTATGTTCTTCATTCAAATAGAAAGCTCCTGTTCCCATAGTTCACCAAAGGATGAACAAATAACTAAATACAATAAATTGTGGGTGCTGTGTTCTGTTCAGACAAAATCTTGTTAGTCTCTCAGTGAAAAACATAAAGTAAATAGAATGTTAGCAAAGAAAGCACTGTCCCTTTGTCTTTTAAGTCCCTCCTACTCAGAGTGTAAACTTGAGCTGCACAACTCCACACCATATATGGAAGGGATGACATCATCACCCTGTGGTCCAGCACTGTTTTCCACAACTTTCACCTTTCATTGTCCTGATGACACGGTTGGAATGTGATGGCTAATTTATTATGGATTAAGAGCTGTCCTCAGTCTTGACAAAGTTTCTGCTGAAGAGCTCTTGCACAATGCAAGACATGCTAGACATGGATATACCTGTTGTGTTTGCAGACTTGTGGGTAAGTTTGAGTGATGATTCAAATGTTGAGAGTTTAGAAAGGCTAGGACGAATCCAAAGTCATATGCATAATTATGTGCGTCTCTGTTTTAATTTACTGCAACCCAAGCTTTGCTGTAATATATTGATGAAGCACAGGCTTTTTACGACTTGGAAACCTGAGTGGATAATGCGTGCTTTGTCTGCAGGCAAGTTGTTGTAGCGATTTCATTGATAGTAGTGCAGAAACTGAATGGGTAGAAAGAGACTAGTTAGGAAGAGTTAAATGGGTCATGTATTTTATGATGTCATTGTTATGTTATTATGTCATTATCACTCATTTCGTGCATAAATAATAATAATAATAATAATAATAATAATAATAAACAGAGAGAACCATTAGTTCTGTTAGTTCAGTGTGTTTCTTCCTTTTCGGCATTGTGCTTGTTTATGTGTGAGAACCATAAGGAGTATGGAGATACCTTGGAGAACCTCATATAGAAAGAGTCATGTTTATATTTTACTAGGGACTGTAAACCTACAAATGTATTTTATTCCTCATGAGTGATCTCACATTCGTTTTTCAGCTTCAGCAAATGAAAATGTGCGTATCTATAAAATTATTTGAAGCTGTAATACATATCAATATATTTACAAGGAATAATTGATAGACTAGTATAGTTGCTCTGCAAAAATAAATAATGAATAAATCCTTCCTAAAGAGGATACAAAACAACTCCGATGACATCATTTGTCAGGTTTTTTGCACCATTACAAATCTGTTGTTTACAATCATGATTCATTTGGTGAACTAATTAACAATCTCAGCTTTTATGACAACTTATAATGAGGCAGTAGATTTAATTTGGGTGTTTTATTTGTGTGTTTATTTATGGCAATCAGACCAAAACAATCATAAGAATAAGCTTTCTGTCAAAATCACTCATAAACAACCAAATCTAATTAAGCCAATTAAAATGTTTAGTACATTTCACTTTATGTCAGGTCATATTATGACAAAATCTGAACAACAAACAGACAACAGCAGATATTGTATCATAATTGGAAATATTGCTCTTTCTCCTGTTAGGTTAAAGAGTCTGTTGGAACAAGAGAAAGCATACCAGGCTAAGAAAGACAAAGAACACAACAAGCGTCTGGAGAAAGTGCGACAGGAGTTGGTCAAGCTCAAATCCTTTGCCCTAATGCTGGTGGAAGAGCGACAGCTCCACATTGAACAGATCCATCAGGAGAGCCAGAAGGTCCAGGACCTCAGCCAGAAGCTTCAGGAGAAGGAACAAAGGCTGTCAGCCGTTGACGGGAAAGCCAAGGAGGACACCCAGAAGATCCTGAAGCTGGAGGTGGAGCTGGAACACAAGACGACCAGGTTCACAAAAGAGCATGAGGAGATGACCGCCAAGCTGACCCACCAGGAGACCCAGAGCCGACAGCTGCGCCTGAAACTGGCCAGCCTGACGCGCAGGATTGAGGAGCTGGAGGACAGCAATGCATCCCTGCAGCGGTCGGAAGAGGAGCTTCAGGAGCTGAGGGATAAGATCAGCAAGGGGGAGTGTAGCAATGCCAACCTGATGACAGAGCTGGAGACCCTTCGCAAGAGAGTCCTGGAGATGGAGGGCAAGGACGAGGAGATCACCAAGACTGAGGCCCAGTGCAGGGAGCTGAGGAAGAAGCTGCAGGATGAGGAACACCATAGCAAGGAGCTGAAGCTAGAAGTGGAGAAGCTTCACAGGAGGATGGTGGAGCTAGAGAAACTGGAGGGAGCTTTAAATGTGAGCAAAGTGGAATGTGCTCAACTGCACACCAACTTGGAAACAGAAAAGAGCTTGACGAAAGACTTGACTAGTGAGCTGGAAGTGGTTAAAAGCAGAGTGAAAAACCTTGAGTCTTCAGAATCGAGGCTCGAAAAGGTGGAGATGAGCTTAAGGGATGACCTGAAAAAGCTGAAGTCTTTTACGGTGATACTAGTGGACGAGAGGAATAATATGGCTGAAAGGATTAAACACGAGGAGAAAAAGAGTGATGATTTTAATCTGATGTTTAAGGCTGAACAAGGTAAGGTTATGGAAGTTACAGAAAAGCTGATTGAGGAAAGCAAGAGGCTTCTCAAGCTGAAGGCAGAGATGGAGGCTAAAGTGACTACGCTCACAAGAGAGAAAGATGAACTGAAGATTAAACTTTCAAGTGAAGAGGAACGATGCAAGGATCTGAACTCAAAGATCAGTCTGATGAAGAAGAGGATGGAGGGCCTGGAAGAGGCGGAGAGGGAATGTGCCAGATACAAGAAAGAGGAAGTAAGACTCTCAGAGGAGGAGAGCAAAGTCCAGGAATTAACACTGGAAATTGACAGGTTAAAGAGTCGCCTCCAGCAGCTGGAGGTGGTGGAGGGGGATCTGATGAAGACAGAGGATGAGTATGACTTACTGGAGAAAAAGTTCAGGACAGAGCAAGACAAGGCTAATGCCCTCTCACAGCAATTAGAGGACATGAGGAATCAGATAGCCAGAAACAAGGCAATAGAGAAGGGAGAGGCAGTGAGCCAGGAAGCTGAGCTGAGACAACGGTGCAAGATGGAGGAGGCCAAAACCCTGGACCTCCAGGCTGATGTTCAGGCACTCAAGGAGAAAATCCATGAGCTAATGAACAAAGAGGACCAGCTTTCTCAGCTGCAGGTGGACTACACTGTTCTTCAGAAAAGGCTCATTGAGGAAGAAAACAAAAATAAAACCATGAACCAGGAAGTGCGCAACCTCACGAAAGAGCTAGAGGTCACCAAACGGTACAGCCGTGCCCTACGGCCCAGTATGAACGGGAGGAGGATAGTGGATATTCCCCTTAACTCTACTGGAGTGCAGACAGACATGGTGGCTAACGAGACCTCAGAAGAGGACACGCCTGCTGTTTTCATCCAGAAGTCAGTCCTGGAGGAGAATCACATCATGAGTAACCTGCGGCAGAGGGGACTAAAGAAGCCGACTGTACTGGATCGCTGCCCTACTTCAACCAGCGAGCTCAATTTGAGGAAATCCTGGATCCCCTGGATGAGGAAAAAGGACACAGTTACACAGAATGGTTCTGAGAAGACGGCACTTGTAAATGGAGAGCCACCAAGCTCATCCCCTGAGCTGACGATGTCTCAAAAGAAAGGACAGCCTCTGCATATCCGTGTGACCCCTGACCATGAGAACAGCACCGCCACCCTGGAAATAACCAGCCCCTGTGCTGAAGACTTCTTCTCCAGCACTGCTATCATTCCCAACCTGGGGCTGCAGAAGCCAAGGATCACCATCATTCCCAAACCCACCATTATACCCCCAAAGAGCATGAGCATGGTCAGCCAGGGAACAGCGGGGCCAGACCGGGCCAAGTCTCCTGTCACCATCACCACCATCTCCAGGGCTAAGTCACCCGAGAGAAGCAACTCGTCTTTCTCCGAAAGGCCTGTGTCTCCCGTTTCGATCATAACGGTAAACTCTTCTGCAGTGCCCAATGTGTCCGGCTCGTTGGAGCACCAGGAGATGACCATGGGTCGGGCTGTGTTCAAAGTCACTCCAGAAAAGCAAACGGTGCCTACACCCATTAGGAAGTACAACTCCAATGCCAGCATCATCACCACCACTGAGGACAACAAGATCCACATCCACCTAGGGTCTCAGGTCAGGAGACCCACAGAAGGCAGCGGGAACTCTGCCATCTCATTAAGGCCTGTGGCTGTGACAGCGGAGAGCAAGGATACAACCACTGGAACGGTGCTACGCTCCCCTCGTCATGCCACCACATCCAACAAGGCCACACCCAGCAAAGTGACGAGCAGCATTACCATCACGCCCATCACCTCTGCGCCTTCCAGACCAACTCAATCTGTGGTGAGTATCGATAAAGTATATCTGTAAAATCTTTAGTGATTATTTTAAATTCAATTAAAAATAAGAAATCAGTCAATTTAACAAAGTAATTTTAAAAATGTGGGTATCCATTAAAATAAACCTTATCAAGCTTTCAAATATATGAATTTCCTGTTCATACAGTAGTCCCCAAAATATTCCAGATATTTAAAACCCAGTACCTGCCTTAGCAATATTCAAATGTCCCTATTATTTTAATGTGTATCTCATTAATAGCTAAATGTCAGATTGACTTTATTTATAAAGGAATAAAATAATAATTATTATTTCAAATCTTTTATATTTCAGTTGCTTCTGAAATGTTTCAAAATGATATCAGGGGGTGTCTACTCCCTAGATAGCTCACTTTCCAGGTATCGACAAAGTGAATGCCTTCCCTACTGAATGGCATGTACTAACCCTGGATTGAACTGACATGCATACCCAGCCTAATAGAGGCTGCTTTCAGCCTTGTATGAAGGTATGCTTACATCAACTGACTGGCACAAACTGAACTGACATGATCCTCCCCTTAACTCTTTTTAGAATGGGTTGACAAGTACAACTCTAAATGGGTTGGGTGTCTGAACAGAAGTAGGCTAACCTGCTTATCACCAAACCTGCTAATTGAATATTCTACCAAAACATACCCTTTTCTGGGATTTGTTATTGGTGGATATTATCATATCACTTGAATTGTTAATGTTGAATGTGTGCTTTTATAGAACTACGATCACTGAATAGATTAGATAACCAGAGTGATGAGATGAAAGGTAAGACTTAAAGGTGTAACATTCACATATTTAACATGAGGGGTCATAACAAACTCAGAAATACAGTTAAACATATATTTATGTACAGTAGAACCTCAGAGATTTGAATGCACTTGGGAATGAAGGTCACTCAGAGCTCCATGACTGAAATATCTACAACTTTGAAAGTGACATGAAGATTGACTGGTTTTAATAGTTAATCCTTTATTTATTGGAATCACATCCTTAAATTACTTTCATTTTAATAGTTTAGCTTCAGTTTTAGCTGTAAACCAGCTTAAGTTAATTTAATAGCCAATTAAGCAAGCAAACCAGCAGTGATGGGGATGTCATTAGAACATTCATTATTTTCATCAGCAGCCTGAACTATACCCCTCCTTTTCAGTGAGCCAGAATCTTTTGCTTCTTTTGGGGGAAAAAATAAGTTTTGTTATCTTTTCCCCATTCTATTTTTGGCAACATTACGAAGATGCACAGCTTTGTCTAAATTTTGGGGTTTTCGTATCAATGAAAAATGTGTTGCTCACCTTTTGGAATCAGACATAATAAGCTGTTGATATTGGCTGAAGAAACTCTCACTCTGTGTCAGAGGTTAGTTCAGCAGAAGCACATGTATTAAAGATATACAGGTACCTGTGATACACACACACACACACACTCACACAGTATTTTTGCAAATTGTCTGAAGACAATAGGTACATTCTCTTTATTTATACCAGTGATTTCATTATGCAAAAATTTATTTAATACATCATTGGGTAACATATTTGTTTCCTGTAGTCTGATTGGCTCTACAGTAATTTTTTTTTAAACATCAACACAGACTGGTTGACCCTGCCAAGTTTCATACTTCAAACCCCCTTGCACCTGGACATATTGGCACAAACAAGAGTTCTGTTATTTCAAACTTCAACAATTTGATATATTTACAAATGCTACTTCCTGTTTCACACCCTGTTCAGTTGATCGGTCAGTACATAACTCTGGAGGTTTGCATCTCCTAGGTTCTACTGTGTTATATTTTCAGTTTATTTTCACTGACTCAATTCATCCATCAATCAAGGTTACTTGAAATAATCAGATATTTATGGTTTATAGATAGACTTGCAGTTCAGCTCAGCAGTGGCCTTGAGCTGCAGGTATGAAGTAATAGATGATATAGTGAGCCCTAAAGACGGCAAGACTCATGGAGTGGGGTTAACTGTCTATATTGCTAGGTTTCATATGGAAATTTCCCCCTGCTTGTTTTAAATGTCTGTCCTGTCTGTCCTGTCTATCTCTGCCCTTCTCTCACCGTCAGCCCGGGCAGGACATGCAGTCACCTCGGGCAACGCCCACACGCATCCCTATGTCAAAAGGTATGAAAACAGGGAAATCGGTTCCGGGAACGCAGGGGATCCCCGCGGCAACAAGGATAGAGTCGAGGCCCGAGAGCCAGTCGATGAAGATCGAACTGAAGAAGTCTTCGTTCAGCAGCGCTGGCCCAGTGGGGGGAGGCAAGGGCTGAGGTCAGTACGGCTGTCATTGAAAATACTGTAAAACCAGCCACTGTGCAGCCAACATGCACTAGCTCCACCGACCTGTACCTCAGTGTAACACCGGGATAAGCCATATCAAGCCGAGAGGACTCTCTTCTGTCTCCTCCAACTACTCTGAGGCAGAAAATGAACAAAACTCAGCAGTAGGTCAATACAGTACTAACTTTTTTCAAATGTGTATTTATTATATTATTATAGACAATTGTGTTTTAAAATGAGCCCTTTTTATGTGTATGAATGCCGTTGTTATGGCCCTGATTTAAATTTTTAGCATGCTACTGTTAGAGTGAATTCCAGTGTTTGAATTCCTTACTGGGCTGTACTGTTAGTAGGCCCCACGTCTATGCTAGTCATGGTCTCACACTTACATTTTTTTTCACTCTCTTTATAATTTTGTTTGGTGAGGATGTCGGTATTTCATTGGAAGGATTCCATATTGACGTTACTTGGGAATTACGAGAAGCTGGATGGCAAGTGCACAGTGGAGCTTGCTGAATTCAGTCGGTGCGCTGAACAAATATTAATATTATTTACATTAAACATCTGTATTGTCAGAATTAATAAACACTTTGTTTTATCAGTATATAAGCATTATGGAGAATTGATTGCTGAATATCTAGCATTGAAAAAAGAGGCACTTTGAGATTCAAGGTATTAAAAGAGTTTTTTCTCTTGAGTGTAGTTCTGTTTGTAACATGATCAGCAAACCTCAAAAAAGAAAAAAAAGATATGTGAATAAAGTTTGTTTATTTTGTAATTTGTTTCTTCAATTTGTATTGATGCTCTAAAATAGTATGACTGTAAATGGCTTGCAGAATGTCAATACACAAACCAAGGTTACAAATAAAACCCTTATCTTTAAAGTAGGGTACAGATGTACACTTTTTGAAATGTGTACCAGCTGCCACTTCTTTTCACTTTGCAATCTACCGGCTGGCCTGTGACATTACGGTGCACCGGGCATGTGCAAGGCAGAGGCATTGGTCAACCAGAGGAGTCACCGTTGAGCCATAAAGCAGGGAATACACCCTTGCAATACTATTTCCTGTTGCATGTCACACTTCAGTGCTCCCAGCCACAGCTGGTATTTGTACAGTCAAGCTTCAGTCTACATGTGCCGCTTCTAAAGTGATTCAGATTGCTGTGAAGAAGACCACTCTTTTTTAATGATTCTAATTAAAATGGTAATATATATATACTTTTTTATTGTCTTTTGATTATAGCTTAAAAACACGGTGAGTGCACATCCCAAAACACATCCTGGTTAAAATCACATTTCAGCTAGGCTAAATATGAAGGTGGTGCCCACATTAAATCTATGAAAGAAACAAAAACACTCTCCAATCCGAGCAGGATAATACGAATGCTTGCTTATTAACACAGGGCAGTACAGCAATTAAAGTAGAGTTAAAAAGTCCCTTGATGACCAATAAATAAATGAATAATGCATAGCCTGCACTGTGGATATGTCTCTGTCATTGAGACCTGGAATTTGGTTTGCTAAATGGTAAAACCAATTCATATGACAGCAATAAGCCAGGTCATAATTGGCAATAACAGTTAATATGATCAAGCAGTGCTTTCAGGTACATTTGAATAGTTTTTTCACACTGATTACAAACCTCCTGGGAAGAAACAGCAGAACTGGACTGAAGGACTACGTTGTGTTTGTGTTATATCATCTCTTATGGCATATCATGGAGGCCTATCTGTCTGTTCTCTATGGACAAAGTAGCTATTTGATGCTATTACAGCTTGTTTCAACAGGAGAGAACAAAACAACTGACCACTTTGCAATAGTTCTTTCATACAGACAGACAAGCTCACTGTAAATGTGAATCTGTTTCTGGGGGGCATTCAGCAATACATTCAGTAATGCTGTATTTACCATATTCTTTTTTCAATATTTGGCTCCCCCATATAGACAGACATTGCATGTTACAGTCAGTTGTGATCTGACTGAATAATTATTTTCCAGTTTTTTCTCCTGAGTAAGCACCTATGGGTATGACATAGAAACATGAATATTAATAGTAGTTAAAATGGGATGGGGGTGGGGGGGGGGGGGGGGGGGGGGGGGGTTGAAAAAATGCCTATTCACATAAAGTATAACTGCAATACAATAAATTGGGAGATCACTACCATAAAACAAAAACACCTTAAGACAAAAATGATTCATGATCTTTTTTATTACTTGATATTATCATAATTTACTTGCTCAACAAATGGCCATATTCATTGCACTTACATATCATAGACAGGTTTATGCAGGAACAAGGGTACAAGCCATATAGGATTTGGACTAGCATTGCTCAATTCTAGTCCAGCTAGTTTTACTGTAGTAAGGTAGCAAGATGTACAGTAACAATTATAATGGTTTGAGTTTTCAATCGATTATATAGATTCTAATGAGCAATCTGTCATTTTATATTATGACATTTAAAGCCTCTGTGTCTCATCAAAATGACAAAATCTAATCTTTTCCAAATAAGATTAATCACTCAATGTTTAAACGATCTGCCACACAGAGGAAATAAAGCTTGCATCTGATTCGGTTCATGCGAGGAAAAAGCTAGGGCTTGAACTGAGATCATTGCTTTGGTATTCACAGAGTACTGCCTTCAAATCAGCCAGAGCGAGGCTGGGACCACACTGTGTGTCATACTTCAAACAATGAAGCATCTGGACAGCAGATATAGCAGATCTGCGACCGCCGAACGCCCACAGATTCACACCATCTGAGCTGTACGCTGATTAGTTTGCACACTGCTCACATTTTGCTTGTTAGCCTAGGGCTGTTTAGCTGCATGTGCTCTGGATCAAAGTATTGCAGTGTTGGAGTCTGATGTGACTGCATGATCAAAAACAGAGGCTGAGTGGTGTTGGCTGTGAGGGCCAATATAACAAATGTATTGTATGCTTTCTCCCACTGTTTGGTAGACCTATACAAAGGATGATATTAAAGTTTCCTTCCACATATTATCCCTGAGTACAACCTCCCATTAAACTGGTGAGGTCTGGGTACTATTATTACAATTTTGTACCCATCCATTGCAATATTTGATGGTACTGGATTATATTAATCTCTTCTTTTATTTTTATCAAGAATGCTTTGTCAATAAATTGCAAGCACCAGAGGGAAAGGGCACTCATCTGGAGCAGTAGTACTGCAGAAAATTGCCAAAAGGACCATATTTTAGTAGAATTATTCAACCCTGACATTTTATAATTAGAAGCATAAAACGGTAGGCTGGAAGGAGCATTTGAATGACAGTGTCCAAAAGTGTTGGAGGCTGTTAGTATTGGAGTTAATGAGGCGCATAAGAAGTGATCACTGGGGACAGCTGTATGCTAGCAGTTCTCTGTGTGCATGACTGGGGCTTTCTGGCCCATGTTATGTTTGCCATCACTGAAGAATGCCTTTAAAGCTGCCCAAATGCTTTTGCTAATTTGTACACTAATTAACAAGCTCCAGCAATTGGCTGTTAATGAATGGTGGAATGTCACTATCATGAACATTGCCCGAATTATGCACGCACGAACACATGCGCGCGCACAGAAATTATCATGTTGATTTGGATTCTTTCTGAGTTTATGTTTAATTATTTTATTTTAGTAATGTGGAAAAAAAGTATATTCGCTTCACATACAAAATGTCCCGCTTAAAATTATCTAAATTAATATAAGTTCACCTTTCAAAACATTAATACATTGACGGGATACGCGTCTATTAAAGTCGAATAAAGTTTAGTAGAAGCAAACAGAAAGTTGTGTTCTTTGTCAAAATGTGATGTCATCACGCACGACGGGTTTTGTTGACTTCCTGGTTGCTACATTTCTATCAGTAGCCTGTGAGTTAAGAAGATACTTTGCTTTTGAGGTTGAGTATAAGTTATCTCTTTCAATAGCGATATTCCAAAATCATGACTAATTTAAATGATAGTACCGCTATCTCTTAATCCAACCTGAAATTCCAAATGTCCGTAACCTGTCAATCAAAGTATTGATTAGTTGAACCGGATTATTTAGCGACTTTAGCCTGTTAAGGAGAATTACAACAGCCATGATGGCGACGGGCTACAACACAAAGGACGAAGACGGTAACCCTGCTGGGACCTCGAGTCCAGTTGGAGCGGGTAATGACAGAAGCAGGAAGCCTGACAATACTGCCTTCAAGCAGCAACGATTACCAGCGTGGCAGCCCATACTCACGGCGGGCACTGTGTTTCCAGCTTTTTTCGCTATTGGCGTATTCTTCATTCCCATCGGAATCGGCCTCTACGTGACATCAAACAACATAAAAGAGTTCGAGGTACCTTTGCTAATTTAGCAAGTTTAATAATACTAATCTAACGTTAGTTCTTGATGCATGTCTTTCCTACTGTTTATTAACTTTAGGTGTTTGATACTACTTTTAGCTGTCTACATTTCGTTATTTTATCTTGCTACAAGTTAGACGCATCACCTGTTGCCAGTTTGTTAGCTTCGCTAGCTAGACCTGTCGCCTACGCGCTACTCACTAGCCTAGCGGTACTGAACGGAAGTTCTGTCATTCATTTGTTAGCTGTCTAATTTACGTTTATTGCCATCCACTCCTCTGTTAACGTTAGCTAGTTTAAGTGACCAAAACAATAGCCTATACTATAGAGTATAATTTTGAAAAATATGTTTCTCCTATCGTGAAGTTAACTGTCACAAACGTGTTTCGCAGTGCTTTTAACAGTAGTGCACAGCCAAAATTGACTGCTTGTGACCTAATGCCTGGTTAACCTAACTTGGCAAACTCCGGCTCTGGCCTGCATTAGCCTACTGCTCATCTGCAGTGATAGCTAGCCTACTGCCAGCGTGGCCTTTTTAAGCCTTTTTCTAGACAAAGGCCAAAAATCGCACGCAAATAAACTATCTCAGTCAAATTCCGCAATTAAAGCGTGCTGTTGTGTTTCTGAAATCAACATGACAGGCTGTGGATTCTTCCTGTACACCAGTAGCTTGGTAGTGGTATGCTCCTTTCATTTAGCGAATATTGCCATGAAAACCCCATCAACATCACATTGTTCTCCGTTGCAGATTGATTACACCGGAGTTGACGCATCAAATCCATGCTTCAACTGTTCTCAGAGTTATAGCTGGAACAGTACAAAACCGTGTACGTGTTCTGTGTCCTTCGTACTTGATCAGGCTTTTGAGGTAAGCTGTGAAAGTAGAACAAACCGATTGAGGTGATTAAGTTAGAGTTAACTTAAGTTAACTATAGTTCCGGGAAGAAGTAGCCTACTTACTGTTAATTTGTAGTAATTTCCCTAGGACAAACACTTTTTTGTCAAACGTTCCACATAATAACATGATGCAAGCTATCATAAATTACGAGTCATCTAACCATGTATTTATACTGAATAGAAATTAAGGATGTGGACGTTGCTGTTCTCTCAATTAATTTGCTTCTCGAAGTACATTTGGCTGTGCTGCAAATATAGGTTTTACATCTGCACGTATTGACTAATCCTTCAAATGGTTGTTAATGATGTACATTTGCATTTGTAAGTTAATGAAATTGTTAGTGAATTAAATTGTCTTTCCAGGGCAGTGTTTTCATGTACTATGGGCTGTCCAACTTCTATCAGAATCACAGACGTTATGTTAAGTCCAGGGATGACAGGCAGTTGAACGGCGACACACGAGCATTGACGGTAGGCTAAAGCCACAATGATGCCAATCTTCCCTGAAATGAATTGCTGAAAGCTGGCTCTTAGCTGGTCTATTTTCAATACTGTGTTTCTTTGAATACCCTGAAGCAGCAGGTGTTCATCACCAAGAGGGAAAAAATGTAACTGCTTTGCATTTGTAACATGTTTAGTAATAAAAATTCCAGTTAGTCAACAAAAGCATGAAGTTGTAGTCTTTGCTTTCAGGTGTGCATACTTTTGGTGATCTCAGATTCCTTGAACTCTTATTTAAGTTTGTTTTGAATTATATGTAATGACCAAACATACTCCATATGAGATATTTTATCCTGAGAGAGCTAAGTGTTTTAAGATGGATTGTTAACTGTGTACTTCTTGTCTACAGGATCCCAGCAAGGATTGTGAGCCGTACCGTACTGATGTCAAGCCCATTGCCCCCTGTGGAGCTATTGCCAACAGCCTATTTAATGGTCAGCCATTTATTTATTTAGTTAGGCCTTTACATGTCTTCAGCTAACCAACAGAAGCCATCAGTGCTATATATACAATGCAGAGGCTTGCTCTATATTACTGTATGTTTTCTGTCCTCTTACAGACTCTTTGGAGTTAGATTATGTCTCTCCCAATGGTACACCAATTTCAATTCCTCTGTTGAAGAAGGGCATTGCCTGGTCAACCGACAAACACGTTAAGTTCAGGAATCCCGGGGGGAACAACTCCAATCTCATCGCTGCATTCAAAGGTACTGTTAAAGTAAACACAGAGGATAACTTTGCCATCACCTGGAATGAGCCTCATAACCTCCCTGCCCCTCATCTCCTGCCACTTAAAAAAGAATTGTCCTGTTCAATTTCCAGATACAACAAAGCCAATAAACTGGGCCAAGCCTGTGTTCGAGCTGGACACAGACCCGGACAACAACGGCTTCATCAACGAAGACTTCATTGTGTGGATGCGCACCGCGGCCCTGCCCACCTTCCGCAAGCTGTACCGCATCATCGAGAAGAAGACCGAGGCTCCGACCTTGCTCAAAGGCAGCTACACTCTGCACGTGACCTACAGTATCCTTCTTTACACCCTTCCATTTCAAAACGCTTTGCAGCACTTGTACATGTCACCTATATCCTGCTTCCACAGACACAATCGGAGGGTTGAAGTTGAAGATACTTTCTCCTGGCGCATTTACCTACTGATTACACTAATCGCTTCCTGAGTTCAGCTAGCTTGTTCATTCTTCCCTGTCCGGATATTTTAAAGAGAGTTGGAGAAGTGCCTGAGAGCATCCAAGAGTTGGAATCCCTGTAAAGGTTCATTAGCACTCTAATGAAGTACAGCCTTGTCAGCTGGGAGTGAGGGATTTTTGTTTCAGTTTAGTACAGTTCAGGGGATATTCAAAGGGCTGCACTGCTTTATTAGCCTATGACAAAATGCTGTTTGTTCCCAAGTTTAGAATTCTGTATTCTCAGATAAATGTTGCAAATTATTAATTTTGCCAGTAACTCTAAATCACCTTGCTCAAGGAGCAAGTACAGCAGAATAGTCATCTTTGGGAAGATGGACGGGGAGACTGTGTGAAAGGTTAGGCTGTAGCTGTGGGGGAAAGTAACATAATATTGTATCAAGTTGGACGTCCTGTCCCACCCTGTCAATGCTATCTTTGAAATGAGCTTCTCTATGAAGGGATAAGGCAAGCACAGCGCGTGCATAACCCAGAGGTTTATGTAACGGTGACTGTGTCATTTGAGTTTTTTGTGATACAGCTCGAAGTTTAGAGCCTGTGGTCTTTCTCCTTCACGGTGTAACCTCAGACTACCCCGTGCTTACTTTCGATGGACGCAAGCGCGTGATCCTCAGCACCATCTCCTGGATGGGAGGCAAGAACCCCTTCCTGGGCATCGCCTACATCACCGTTGGCTCGATCTGCTTCTTCCTGGGCATAGTCCTCTTAGTCATCCGCCACAAGTATGGAGTCCGCAGCAGCAGTGCCGACATCCCCAGCTGAGCGGCCTGCTGCTGCAGGTGCCTGATGCCTGAAGCCCGGAATGAACCACAAATTGAATGTAGAAGAAACGTCTTTCCTGTATACGCTTAAAGCCACGGTTGCCAAACCTCTGCTCGTTGCCCCCCTGCCGGATCCAGGTATTTAGTGCGTTCCATCTCAAGCACACCTGATAGAACTAATCAAGCCCTTGCTTGGTTGCATCAGGTGTGCCTGAGATGGAACGCATCAAATGCCTGTATCTGAGTGGGGGTACCTGAGGAGTGGTTTGGGAACCACTGGTCTAAAATGTAAACCCGTTGAGTCGTGAGATGGAGTTTCGTAGAGAATTCTGCCATGCAGTTTTAAGAAGAGGCTGTGGTGCGAAACATCTGATCCTCCCAGGCCTTCATAAAAACCTTTTTTTTTTTTTCATCAAAATCACTAAATTTGATTGAATTAAGGCTAATAAACATATTTTGGTTTTTTAGTAATCCATGAAATCTCATTAAATGAATAACAGTGTTTAAAAAGGTAAAGATATTTGGTGCTATATGCTGAATTGTGAGTGATTTGCTACTGAACGGGAGGGGGGGGGGGGGGGGCTCTATTGATGTTGATATTTCAAATCCCTGTGGAAAGATTCAAACTGTTAGGTATGTTTCCTGCTACCCTGCTCAAGCAGACTCAGAGGAAAATAACGTTCAAGCCATATGACTACATACATTCAGTTCTATGCCGCAGTGTCACATCTTCAAGCTTATGCAAATGAAATGCCAGTTAAACTATTTTTACAGGTTATATTAGTGTTTGATTTTGATGCAATTGGGTATGTTTTGCAATACTTTGAAATCAGTCTTTTACAAATGTTAAAATATTTAGTTTGAAAATTTACTGCTGTGAAGAAAGTATTTTAGAATAAATATCCAGTGGTGGTATTATATTCACAATATTGATTACCAAATATTTTGCACTTTTCCTTTACTATGGATTTGTTACACAAGGTCATCCTTTAGTCTGGTCTCCTTTTTGGTTTTATATATTTTGTACTGTAAATTTTACACCAGTGTACTTTTATTGCTAGAAAAATAAAACAGTATATTAACTTGTGAGTCTGTCATATAGATAGTGTTCTTTTATGTAATGGGAAAGGCGATTATTGCCTTTGGTATTCTCAAAGGTCACATTGACTTAAATTGAAACTCTTCAACTGGTTGCAATGCAAGTTTATGAGGTATTAACTGGTAAGAAGTGTAGTAGTCCAGGTTGAAACATGCAACACTGCCACTACGCCTACTACTGCTTGTACTCTTAGGCGGTTTTACCATTGGTCATAGGTAGGCAATTGCTTGGGGCCTCGTCCGCGAGAGGGGCCTAGTGAATTTGTTTCCTTTTTTTAAAATTTATAAAACATTTTTTCCTTTCTTGTCACTCCAAACGAATGATAATATGTAATAGATAAAAATAAATCTATCTACATGTAAATGTGGGCCTATCCAATTAAATATCTATATTTGCCAATATTTATTATCACCCACATTTCACATTGAATGGACTATTCCACCTTGACCTCCCTTTCTTCATACGCCTGTACAGTAGATGGCGAAATGGCGCATGTAGTGCATTATTTAACAGGAAAAGACTCCACCGAGACACTAGTGAATAAAAATAACCGGCGGAAGTACGTAGTTTTCTCGTTTTCTTTGCCCTTGCAGCGTTTAGTTGCGAAGAATCCACTCAAGATGTACAGGCAATTTCTGGTACCTACAGACTCATCCAGTCTTTCTGTCTTTACTTTTCATTAATTAGTGAATATTTCTTTCTATATGTATCCTACTTTTTCAGATGACCTATCGTTATTGAGCTAAGTTGAATAGCTAGCTTTTCAGTTAATGTTATCGCAGGATGTTTCAGCAGTTAGCCAACGAAAGTTAGCATGAATAGCGGTCAAAGGTTCACTCTTTTATCGGAAAATTTTGACTAAGCTAATCGAACTGTTTAGTTTTAAGAGTAGATCATTTATGGAAGCTATGCTCATTTGACATTTAACGCGAGGGTCAAGTGTTAGAATGGATGGCAATCTGTCTGAACTGTTAACTAGATTGGTCACATTGGTATCTGGATAGAAAAAAACTGGTGGTAATTCATGCATAATTGTGAGTTGGCAAGCTACCTAACCATGTCTGTTTTCTATTTATCTGAAAACTAAGCAGACCACTTTAGTTAGCCATTACGTTAAAGAGGGTAGTTAATGATGGTCGTAACTTTGAGCTTGGTGTCTTGACATCATTACTAAATTTTGCTGGCTGGATGTAACTGGCTATCGCTTACAATATTCAACAGTTCTTCGTGGAGGGCACATTTTTTTAGCTAGCTAATACTGTCAAAGGGACGAAAAGCATTTTTAAGGGCGGTCTTGAAATAAATCTACATCTAGTCTTTGAAAAGTCTTTGAATTCTCTTCTAAGTTTCAAGTTAAGTTGTAGCGCCAGTCAATACTTATTTCAAGCAAAAGTCGTTAAGTCTTCTATTTGAAAATTCACTGCCGCAGAATGGTCGGAAACTTACTACGCCACTGGTTCTCACGTGGCTTTACAGCTAAATTGTGGTGTCCAGTCAAGTGCTTTCTTGGGACTTCCTGTTTTCATTGCGTCACCTCTCTGTCCCTCTGTGTCAACCGATAGGCCTTACAGCATGCCTCCCGGCGAATGATCTGCAGTAGCGCCCGGAGGCAAGTAGAGAACAAGGTCCCTGAGAAACAGAAGTTGTTTCAGGTGAGATGAGTGCTTATGGGGGCAGTGTTGATTGGGTAGCAGTGTCTCTCTTACCTGAGGCAAAGCAGATAATGTTAATGATGTTACCATGTGGAATGACTCCCCATCACACGACAGAGGTAGATTCAGTCATACTGATATTTGTCCAAATCTCTTTAACTGTTAAGGCAAGTCACTATTTACATTGAAAGTCAGCTTGCTTGTAATTAGAATGTAAATCGATAACTTGCAGGTCTCAAACCCTTTGATCGAAGTTGTCAATTTCTCTGTCTAGCCTGAACAGGTCTTCTGCATTACTAGTCTGATACTGGGTTTCAAGTTGGAAATTTTTACCTGAGCTTTTAAAGAACAGAAGGCATTGATTCTGATACGGCTGTCACGCTCTCCAGCATCATTAATGCAATTGCAATTTAACTTTTTTTATATTCTGGAAAATTTTGTTTGTTAAAGATTGTGTTCATGCAATAGCAGTTAAAATTGATATGAATAAATTACATTTATGTGAATTTCTTATGTAAGAGTAATGCTAGCGGTTAATGGTTAAGTGTGCACTTCATTCTCAGGTTCCGGATTCATGAATACATAATATTTCTCCCCCAATAGCCCGAGAGATAAGTATATCTGTAATTTGCTTACATGGCTTAGTTTGGAGTAGGCTGATAATGACTAATGGCTATGCATGTGGTGTGATTAGGCACAAATGGCCAGTGCAGAATTGGAGCAATGAGGGCAACTGCTTTGCTAATTTTACCGTTTCAAACTCGTCTCCTGTTTTAAATCAGAGGCACCTTTTCCTGCATCGTACTATTCAAGGCTGTGCAATCTCCTTGAGGTTTTTGAATGACCTTTGTAGGCCATTTTTTTAATGAGGCTAATATGTTTTTATATCAAGGAGGCTAAGCGGGTGTATTGCACAATGAAGCTTTTTTATTTTATAGTTTTATATTTAACTGTCAGCTGGACATAATCATGCAAATAGCTTTTTACCAAATTGTTGGACAGTACATGAGGTGTATGGGGTGTGTGTATAACCTTTGGGTTATGTTCCATTGCTTTTTGAAAAATTAATTGGTGATTTGCTTATCTTTTCTTTGCTAATTGCTCTAGTTATTTGCTGTGTGGTAAGAAATGTGTGCTACAGTAATGATATAGAGCTATACTGGAATGGCTACAGCAATACCACCGTGAATAGTGTTCAGTCTTGCACATGTGGAGCTTATATATAGGTCCACTTTTCTTTTTATTTCACGATGGTTATATCTAGGAAACGATGTACACACATACTCCTGCATAACCACATGCAAAACAAACCTTCATGAACTGCTTGACGTGAAGCCACTATGTAATCCAAGCCACCACTAAGTATGACGTCCTTTTAAGCCAAGCAGCCAATAAGCTGTCCTTCGAGATCTCACTGTAATGTTTTTTTTTGTTCTTGTATGTATAGGAGGACAACGGGATGCCAATTCACTTGAAAGGTGGTACAAGAGATGCACTCTTGTACAGATTTACAATGGTCCTAACTGTTTTGGGTAAGAAAGTTTTATTGCATGTTTGACCCTACACACTGTTCCACAATGTCCCACTGTTGAATTCAGTTCAGGTTAGTTTACTGGTCAGTTTATAAATGTAAAAAAATGGCACCACAGACAATGTAATATCTCTCAATGTAAATGCTAAATAAGTACATATTAGTGCTCTATGTGCATCCTCAAGCTGTATAAGGTATGTTCCACATAATTATTATTTAGGTGCATGCAGTCTTAGAATCCTCTTTATTGATTTGACATTAATTTCAGTTTTTCTTTTATTTCAGGAGCCGGATACGTTGTGTATGAATTGTGCGATGTAGCATTTCCCAAAAAGAAAAACTGAACCCTATCCTGCTTTTATTCATGTCAAATTGCCCGTTTTAGTTGTAAAGTATATATGTAAATTATCAGGGAGTTAATTCATCTTGCTATAATGACAAGTGGTTGATGTGAATGGGATCAATGTTTATTCACTGTACTATAATATTACTGTGTACCTGTGGATAATAAAAACATATGTATATGCATCATCATTTTTTATGTTGTATCTGTGAAATACAATCCATGGTTTATTTTTTGTAAGGTGTTGCAGATCAGACATAACATGTATGTAGACTCACATGCCAAACTAACATCCCTTGGATCTTACGCTATTGTAGTTGGCTTACCCAGGTATTTTGAGACAATTTAGAAAGTAAACTGTCAAATGTGTCATTCCTTTTTTGAGCATGTGGACTTGAAGCTAACTTTTTTACAGATTAAGAAAAGTTTCCAGATGGCAGACCAGTAGCCTATGCAGTTAGTTGTGCTCCAATATTTTTCATGGTCTATGAAAGTCAAAATGAGCTTTCTCATTGTATTTTGAACCACTGTGTTGAATATTACTTCCACCTTCGCTTCTGAACTTATGGAACGATTTTTTAATTATTCTAAACAATTAATCGTTTTCCTTTAACGAATTTAACACAGATACTGACAGCTGTATGTTCTTAATGATTTAGTTGTACTGTTCATGTACACTTGCATAGCCAGTAATTTGCTTTTCCAAGTTGGCACATTCCCTTTATTTTTGATTATTGCCTTATTCACAAAGAATAGAGCTTTATATGTCGAAAAATCTAAATGACTATGTACAATTTAAGATTAATTTGCTAGCAGCTCATTCAACTCGTTAATCCTAGCCATATATCAGCTAATTATCTTTTTGAAATAAAAAAAAACTGAACAAATATGAGAAAGTGTTGGTGGTTACACTAAACGTGTGGAATGCACATTTTGACTGAAATGTGCAGGAAGACCAAGCTCCAGTCGAGCGTACTTCACCTATTTAGTCACTAGAGGGCCAAGTTCACTAGGAAATGAATAGTCCTTTTGAAGCCTGAAATATGTCGTAACATTGTTAAACCACACAGACATTGCCGTCTGGCGAATTGATTCAGTTGTGCGATAATGCACATCTGTTTTTATTTTATTTTTTCTCCAAGTGTAATAACTAGCCTACGTATAAATTGTGTAAGTGCGTCGACGTAAATGGAAAATATTTTGCCATAAGCCTACAAAGTATGTACATAAAATATTGTGAATCGTCGAGTTTATTGTCAATTAAGTCATACTTTTTTTTTCAAAATATAGCCTATTGAACTGCAAAACTAACCTTTCTGCCGCATTCAACACTAGACTTTGCAGATGACTGACGGTTTAATGAATTTAAGCCTAGAATATATAAATGTATCAAACAAAATAAAAACAATATATAGCATATATATAGGCTATATATATATATATATATATATATATATATATATATGAGCAGTGCTGTTATACGAATTGTACAAGCAAATATGTAGCATACACAACAATACGATATTAATAGGCATCGCCTAAAAAGTGCGTCATGGGTTGGCCATTTCAAGTTTCATTGTGCTCCTGAAAGACATAGCATTTGAGTATTTCAGATTTTTCCATTGTTTCATGGTTTAAAAAAAAAAAGAAAAATCCGGTTGCCAGCGAAACACATCTCATGGTTTCCAAATACAGATGCTATCTCTTCAGTATGCGCGGAAGACCTGTGGCTTAAACACTCAGATGGCCATCACGCCAAAGGAATGCAGACAACTATGCAGAAGTTTCCAAAAAGTATATCCCCACTTTTTTTTTTTTTAAGATGTTGGATAGGCTATATCAAATTGTGGCAGGATTCCACGCTTACTGAATGGCGTAAGAGCTTACGATAGTAAAACGAGAGTTGGGAACTGCCCCCTATTAAGTAGCAGATTGTGGAGAGATTTTTCCCACTTGGAAAGAGGATTCCTTTCTGGGACGTCTGCAGTCGGAACTCTAAGTTAATCGTCTGCACGGACAAACCTGCCACCTCTTCTGAAGCTCGCCCGCCAGATTTCCAGGGCCTCTCTGAAGAAGCTTTGGTTTTCTTTCTTTTTAAAGATCAATTAAACAAAAAAACTTCCACAGGTTAGCATCCCATTTCATTTCAATGGCTATATTTTATCTCTAAGTATTTGTTTGAGCGATACCGTTAGTACGAGCGCTTTAATCAGAATCATATCCTCATGCATTCTGAGGGCTATCTTTGAGCGTAAATATAATGCCGAACAGCTGCATTGTTTTTGGAGTATGCGTTCACATTTTTATTCAATTTAAGTTAATGATCTGGGAATTTATCTGCGTATTCTAAGCTAATAGCGCATAATTTAAACGTGTATGGCCCCTCTCAACGATATAAAAATGGAGTAAAAAACTTTTGGCAATTTAAACTTGAACTATTTCACGAAAAATTGGGCTATCTGTGAGATGATGCTCATGATTGCTTGATGTCCATGAACGTTTTATTAATTTAACTACGCCTCTTGGAAGTTATTGCATTTTTTGCATTTCTCTTGACATTGTGCAATTTTAATACACTCTTTAAATAAAAACGTTATTTAGACTATTTATCCGTTTCAATATTTGGCTGACACTCTTAGAGCTTATAAGAGTTGAGCGTGCCATTGCTGAGTTTTCCCTTCTGTGTTGGAGCTTCTTGGACAGAATATACCACCGAGTGATAAATTTTATTTTTTGAAAATTATTTGTTTTATACTTGACTTATTGAAAGATATGGACAGTTTTTGTATGGACTTGCTGATACCGACGAAGTAAATTAGTTTGTATTAACTTTTCTAATTGCATATGTATTTAATTTATTCTAATTTAAATATATCATGGCTCAAGCTTCTGCATTGACTGTGGACTATTGCGCGTTTGCACAGCTGCAAAGTTTATTTTTGTTTTTATTTTTGTACAGCGGTCTTTGTTTAAATAATTTCCTAATCTTATTTTAGAAACATCATTGCTATAGCCCACTTACTTTCGCTTGTCAGTATAATAGCTAGTGTAGGCTACTGCATTGGCATTAGACAGAGACCTTAATTAAAAATATTTAGCTTATACAACTGTAGGAGGCGTGCTGCAACCATAGAACCATCGATGGGATTTTTGTTCCATATCTTCTGAGGTGCACTTGATGTGGGCTGTATGTATGGGCTACTTAAAACTAGATTATGGAACTAGATAACGTGGCTTGAAATGGTTCTCCTTTAAAATGGCTCGTTTATCCTTTGAGTACCTTTACTGTACCTTGACAGATTCGGAAAAGTGCATTGTTTCCCTCATGAAGACGTTCTTTCCACTGGACTATGTTAACCGTTAATTTATTCGTAGAGTGGATAATCGTGTGTCCTCTCCATAGATTCATTCATGTGCTGCTGAGCCAGAACGACTAAAAATGAAGATAAGGCTGTCTTTGGCAGCGGTTGCCCTCCTGATAGTGCTAGTAACCTGGGTCGATGCTCAAGCAGGTAACGTACATCGCCCTACCTTCAACTTTCTTTCCAATGTGATTAATTCAACATGTCCGAACGGGTTGACTTCTAGTTGACATTATTGGCTACGGATCAGAACGCTCGCTCCCCCCCCCTCCTCTCTCTCTCTCTCTCTCTCTCTCTCGTGTCGTGGTGTGAGGTGTCGGCTACCTCAGTCCATGATCTGGTCCGTGATCTTGTTATTTGAAATATCTGTTTAAAACTAGATTTGCGCAGTTCTGATGATAAACTACTGTTATACTGTCATTTTCGTTGCCACATTAAGGCTTTTGATAGGCAGATCTAAGTAACTTTGAACAGGTTCTCCAGCATTGAGCTCTATCATCTGCTTACTGTATGCCAGACCCATTACGGATGCTGTTTCGGGTTAATATAAAACATTTTTTAACGGGTAGTAAAAACAACAAGTATACCGGCTTCCGTGTTATGTATGGAGCTGTCAGCGCTGATCGCGAGGAAAAGCCTACGAATTTAAGAACTGCGATTTATTGTGCCTACTCGAGTGTCCCAATCCATTCCAGGCGCAAAACATCTGTCTGTAGTGTCTTCGCTTTGACACCAAGGGGCGCCATTTGTAGATTAATTCATGGTTGTCCAATGATCGTTATTTTCACGTGAAGGTATACACGGCACAGTAAAAACAGATTAAAGCAAATTTGACTCAAATTAAGGGACTCATCGATGAAACTATTCTGGATCCCTGCAGTCGCCAAACGTAGAGTAGGCCTACAGTCTATCTTCTCATGCGTGAATAATGCTGTACTATAGTAATTCAAACGTGGATACCACATCCAGGTGATGAAGTCAGATTTATTTACTATTGAAGTTAAAAATGAACGCTACTAATAGTTTGATTGATTGTAGTTTCTATTTATGGCAGTCAGAATTTACCATTAGTGAACAGTCATTCAATACTATCACTATTTAGTATTTGAACAATATTATTATTTGGACATGGTTCAAATACTTATTATTTATAATAAGCTGATAGCAGCACTGACACTTTCTACCCTCAAAATGTTTAAAATGTATTCTTAAAAAGTTAAATTATGTCGTTGAGTTTGACAAGTATGTATTTTTAAAGGATGTATAATGACACAGCCTGAAGGTTAAGCAAAGTTTTATATAATCACACTACTTTTGAAATAGTGGCAGGAAAATGATGACATCATGTATATAATATTTCCCTCATTCATTGTTCATTTAAAGTTCATTAAAGCTGAGCGAAGTGGTTTTTTTTCACTTCACCAAGTCTTGCGTCATTTACCTCTGTTGCCATGTTTATGCTTTTATGTTTTAATGAGATGACCAAAAAACAGACATTCATCTGAGCTAAAAAAAAAATAAAAAATAATAATGTTATGAAATCGGGAAATAGAAGGAAAATATTCACCTCCTCTAAAATATTTTTTGGACCTTTTACTTAGCTACTTGCTCTTCATCAGTAAATAAAATCAAATCTTATGGATGCTTGTGCTGAAAAAACGTGTTCGTGTGAAACTGTTTGCGTGAGAGTGTGTTTGGGAACATGTGATGTGTGAGAGTTTTGTATGCGTGCATGCATGCGTGTGTGTGGGTGTGTGTGTGTGTGTGTGGGTGTGCGTAAACTTGGCATTGAGTTGTGAAGGACACTCCCCACATTGAATGTGCGGGAGGAGATGGGATTGGTCGTTTTGGAGACAGGAAAGGAGCAAGCCACGCCCATTGAGTTGATCTGCCAGGTTGGTGATCCACCTTTTCGATGTCCGTGTGCCGATCCAGCTTCCACTTCGGCCATTTGTTGTGTGCCTGTGCATTCAATTTGTTCTTAGCTGTTGAGCTTCTCAACAGTATTTTAGAATGATATTCTTGCTTCCAAGACTACCTTCTGAGGTGCTTGCATGCCTCTTGTATAGATAAATCCCACTTTTAACATCAGTCTCTGCATGCCTCTTGTAACCAAATTCTCCTTTTAATGAACTCTTGCCCCTTAACAGTAAATAAGTAAATATACTATATATGTAAATATGTAGTTGTAAGGATAATTTACTAACATCAATAATTAATTGTAATTTAACTTCCTTTAAGAATGTAACATTTAAATTAACCTATTTTTATGAGCTATCTCTGTTCTATACTTATATTACTTTATGCAATATAACAAGAGACTACTAAATTAGTGATTTGGTTATCGAAGTTCCCTTCCTATAGAATTTTCTTGCCATTATTAACATTGCTTGTGAACATGACTTTGAAAAAGCAGCACATCTTGCATGCACAAGGACTCCTATAGAAGAATATCATTTTAAAATATCATATTGGTTTGTGTGTGTGGTCCTCCTTGTACATGGAGATATTTGTCAAGTGCTTCAAGTTGTTCCAAACAACTTTTCATGTACACTTGCATGATGATACGAAGACCAGTTTCAATGTAAACAGCTGCCCCTGCTGCTGTAGTTTTTATTTTGGTTTATACATTTCTTTGTGTGTTTTCTTTTTTAGCATACAATCTTGTTGTACTTCAGCTGTCTTCTTTGTATTTGATTGTGTTTTTTTATTCGTTTTTTAATTATTTTTCCGCATATCCCTTTGAGGGAAAAGAAAGTACACAAGTGTCGGCTTTGACAGACTGTGTAATCTTTCGAGAGGTTTGCAATGGATGTGAGTCTTTGATATGTAACTGTCCAAAGAGACAATGATCCAAAAACGTGCGGATCTGATGTTACTCAGTTTCTCTTCAAAATGATCTGGCATCCTGTGAGTCCATTGTATAATCAATAACCCATGAATGGAAAGATGTTACATGTTCTGCTGTTTCAATTAGCCTCTGTTACATGGGAGCCACTCATGTTGGCTAGTTGGGCATGTGTTGTGTTTCCTGCACTCCTGAGAATTTTGTGTAGAATTGTTGTGTATTGTGTGTTTTGTGAACTTTTTGTGCTTGAGCTGTTGACTGTGGTCACATGGTCAGGCAGCTCAAACAGAGGTCATTTTGGGCTAAAATGATCTCCTGGAGCTGTTACTTCACAAATTGCGCTACGTTCGTCGCCACCCCAACAATGAACTTGTAAACTTCAGCCCAGCCCTGAAGTGTTTATCGTTGGGATATACAAATACATCTTATTGACTATGATATGATAAATTTATGATATGATTGATATATTATGATACATTTTTACTATTAAATATACATTTCTATGAATGCATAAAGGAATGATTACTAATACTGATTCAATTCTTGTTCACAGTTGAACCCCCCTCAGACTTGAAATTTAAAATTCTCAATGAGAGCACAGTACAAATGTCATGGAAGCCGCCATTGTCAAGGATACAGGGATACAGAATACAAGTGGTCTCTCGCACAGGTAGGTGGTCTTTGGCTCTTCTCTGCTCTATTTGCTTGTTTTGGAAGCCTGTATAAGGTTTGCATGAGAGTTCTCCTGGTTATGTTTTCAACCCCTGTCACCCACTGCTTACGTACAGATGAGGCACTCACTGCTGCCAGACAAGGTAACCCCATTAGTTGTCTAATTCCAAAATATTAAACAGAAATAAAAAAATAGAAGAATCAAATGAAGAGTGATTTTGGTTTCTCTCTGTTTTAGAGATCAATGCTCCAACAACCACGTTGCTTTCTCTCTTTTGTAAATTATTTGCATAGCAGGGACGCTTTTGCTGAAGGAGTAACAAAGTCATCCATATCTTATAGAGTGGAGATTTTTACTGGAAAATCTATGGCAGTTAATTTTGCTCAAGGGAACAGCATCAATCTCCCAGAAAGGATTTATACCTACTAGCCTCAGGCCCAGAGTATGGTGGTCCAACCTATGTCTTATTTCACTGCTGTATTATATACTGTATGTTCTCATAAAAACTCTAAAGCACCAGCACTGTCAAATGATAAAAGATTGCATATATTTTAAAAGAAGGTAGTCATCTCTTTGTTTGTGATCTCTGTGTTTCAGAAGATACAGCTGAAGAGATAAAGCTCCCTGCCTCCAGTACGGAGACATCCATAACAGACTTGACCCCTGATGTAGAATATGTTGTTACCTTTACTTCCTTTTTGGGATCAGAGGAAAGTATACCCATCTCTGGCCAGCTTACAAGTAAGTCCGATTTTCTTATAGCCATATACAATGATGTATATCATCAACAGGTTGATACAGTGTTGGCACACTGAAAAGAGAGTTTTGCTCTCCCTATTTCTTTCCTATTACTCTGTACTTGGCTGAAAAACACTGCTATAATGTTTGTGCAAAGATGTCCTTGTTTGATGCTGTTGAGATAGACATTTCTTTTAGAGGTAAGTCCTCAGGGAGTTTTGGTGCTGTTTAGGTTGTTAAGCAGTGTTTTTTTTCATTGTCTATTTTAACCATTGTTGTAACCTGTTTTGCAGAAGAATTTGTTGTCTACTGAAATTTAAAAGAAACAAATGCCTTTAAAAATTGTATTGCAGAAATGACTTTTGTGCCAGAGCGGGTGCATAATGGCCTTTCATATGCTGGCCATGACAGTGCTGATAGGCACAATGTTAGGCATAACTGTCACTTCTCTTCTGTTTCAGTCCAGTCAAGCACCACAAGTGTAACTTCAAAAAGACCACAGCCAACAGATTCAGTTAGTGAGTATTTTGCCATCATCAACCATGTTTTATCATCAGCACAGTCTTCCGGTTTGTAGATCCACTAGGATTTTGGGTAGGGTATGTATTTGTCACTGAAAGCAGTTTAACTGTCAGAATTCAGACAAAGCTTCATATCAGACCTTGCTCATTCTCAGCTAAGGTTCTGAAGAGCAGGAAACCAACAACTGTAGCAGTTGCCTTCATTTGGCCCCCACCTTGCCCTGGGCAAACCCGGTCCTGAAATTCTAAAAGAAGCGGAAAGCGCAACTGATCAGGAGATCAGATGTATACTTTACAAGCGTGATGTGCCTCTCCCCTGATTTGTGAATTCTGAATGGCTGGGGTTAGATCACTCATTTTTCTGCCTGGAAAATAACCTCCAGGGCCAGATGTACTAAAGCAATGAGCTATGCGCAGTGGGTTGCTGTATTATTACAAGCAAGTCGAGGTCTGATGTCAAAGTCAATTTTATAATGCCTCGATCTTCTAAAATTAACATACTTTGTCTTGGTGCATGAGCCAAATAGGAGCAACTGAGCAATTTAACAACGGGACAAGCTAAGATACGTTTTTGTGCATAATTTTTTTTTTTTAAGTTTACCTGGTCCTAGATGATTTAATCATCAGCAAAAAGGATGATTTAAGCATGATCTGTCAAGGGATGAATTCAGAAATGGTCAAAACAGTCAGAACAAAGGCAAAATGGTCCCTGCTGACTGCTAGAGTAAAGACAGGACTCGCAGGATCAAAGCTTTCAGGCAGCATCACATGATTCATCTCAATTATTGGAATTTAGTCAGAATGTTCCAGAAAGTTTTCTCTCAAGAGTGATACATGGTTTTAAAATACAAAAATATTAAAGAACATAAAACACAATGACAACATGGAAAGGTTTTATGATTTTATTTCATTTTTTTTTTTTTAGCAAAAAATGATTACATGGTAGTAACATCAACATGTTTGTTTTTAGGAGTACTCTTTAAAAAAAGAACCCCAAACACACATGGACAATTGACATGAATATAAACAGCAAAACCCCCACCCCCTCCCGAAAAAATAAAATAAAAACTATTTTAAAAAACACCTAAAAAGATGAAAAGCCCGCAGTAGTAGAAACTGGGGAAAATGGATTTGTTTTTTGTTTGATGTAATTCATTTTGCTACTCTGAAAAAGTAATGCTTTGGCTCTCATGTGGCTGACCTCCAGAGGCTCCTTTCCCAGTTCTCTTATGCAAGAGCAGGCATTCCCATTTATCATTATATTTGATTTTGCTGTTGGAACTTGAAGGATAAGCAGATGCTCTTCTGTTGCAAAATATTTTTCTTGTGCTCCTGTCAGATTATTTTAATTCTGTTTATCTGCCACTACTCCCAATATGGACTATTTTTGACAGGAAAAGTCCCCCCCCCCCCAGATCCTCAGCTGACCATTGTTGCCCTCCCTGTACCCCCTCAGAGTGCACCGTGGGTGCCATCACAGACTTGGTCTTCCTGGTGGACGGCTCCTGGAGCATCGGGAGGGAAAAATTTAAATACATTCGCAGCTTCATCGCGGCAATGGCGGGCGCCTTCGACATTGGAGAGGACAAGACCAGAGTGGGCGTGGTTCAGTACAGCACAGACACCAGAACCGAATTCAACCTGAACCAGTACTTCAAGCGTGGCGAGCTCATCCGAGCCATTAACAACTTGCCTTATAAGGGTGGAAACACAATGACAGGTACACATTTATTGTTACCCACAAGCTAGTTGTAGAACCACTACTTGCATTGAGTCGTTTTTTGTGTTAACCAAATGAGGTTATTAAACCCTTCGTTGATACGTCCAAATTGACAAAATGTTGGACAGTCGCTGAGAGACGTGTAGAACAGGCACTGAAACTCATGCGAAAGAAATCCATGTTGCACAGACACTGACATTCATGTAGATTTGTCGCAAATTCTTCTAAGTTGGACAGACACTCTCACGTGTTTGACAGATATGAACAATCACAAGACTGATACTGATGCTAGCTGTTTGGAATGCAGTTTGGTCCTGGTTCCTCAGGACGTTGGGAATGGGCTCTCTCAGCCATTGACAGCTGGCTTCCACAGTGTCTTCGTTGTTTATTGTTTGAAGCTGCTGACGGGAAAGTTCAGCCAAACGTTCTGGAGACGTAGCCAAACGTTCTGGAGACGTAGCCAAACGCTGCGCTTGCAGGGCACAGCCCCATGCAACCACTCGCCAGCTTTTTAAAAATACTGCTGATACAGGGTCCTGAAAGACCAGAAAAGTTTCCTTACCTTTTAAAGATGGAAAACAGTGGCTGTTATTTCAAAAAGGCCTTCTAAAGTCAAAATAACTTAGCTCATGCGTTAAGTGCAAAATGCCCTGTGTAAACATGAATGTCATCATTAGTAGACTTTGTGTTTGACAGTGGACAGCCACATTAGGATGAAATGGTTTGATTTTAATGAATGCAGAGATGTCATCTGATGTTTCTAGGCGATGCCATGGATTATCTGTTGAAAAACACATTTACCGAGGCTGCTGGAGCCAGGCAGGGATTTCCCAAAGTGGCCATGATTATCACAGATGGAAAATCTCAGGACCCCGTGGAAGACTATGCCAAAAAACTCAGGAACAGTGGGGTTGAGATTTTTGTCTTGGGTAAGTGACTACTTTCCTGTTTTCCTTTAAAAGTACTCATGTGTTCTTATCAGGCACACTGGTGGTTCATAATGCATACAAGCTTTCTTGTCAAAGGATCAAAATTCTGCAGTTTATTAAATTTTAAGTTTTATTGAAAGAAAAATGCAGTGCCATTGTTTTTGTCTTTTAACAGTAAAAACACCAATAAAATTGAAGGGGAAATTGTAAAGACCAACTGATTGGCTATAGAGACCTGACCTCTCACACTAGACCTCTTGTTGGAAATAGAACTACTGTGCATGATTCCAGCTGGATTTTATTAAAAGTGCGAATGGTGCACAACATTCCTACTTTGGGTTGGCATTTTACACTTGCTTTATCCATTCTTTTAGTACTGTCGATCCTCAGTATGCAGCAATTAATTATCAAACTTGTGGCTGTCTTCATATGCCCTAGTTGTCTTTAGAAGCAACGTTTGTGTTTTGTCTGTGATGACATTTAGCTATAAAAGATGACATTTCCGAGATTTGTCTGGCAGTTAAGTCACAATAGCTGTATGGAATATCTTCCTCCGTTTGTAGGAGACGATCCATTTTACATCTCATTTCTGTTCTTTGTCCAACGCAGGGATCAAAGAAGCAGATGTGGACGAGCTGAAACAAATGGCCTCCACCCCTTACAGCAGCCATGTCTATAATGTCCCCAACTTTAACTTGATCAAAGAGGTGCAGCGTAAGCTCATCGGCCATGTCTGCAGCGGTGTTGATGACCAGATGAACTTTCTCGTGAGCGGGGAAGAAGGTACGTTTTTTTCAACATGATTTGCTTAATTTCCAATAGCAAGACGGCAGAGCTTGTGGGCACTGTGTACTTGAAATTGAAAAAGAAATGAAAATGAGAATGCCCTTCGCTTTTCGGGCTCTCCCTAGCTGTTCTGACTGCTCTGTCTTGTGCCCTTTGTTGACGATCCCAGTGGTGGAACCACCCTCAAACCTGGAAGTCAGAGAGACAGCCTCCAAATCCATGAGGGTGACGTGGGATGCCTCCTTGGGGGAGGTCACCGGGTACAAACTCCAGCTGGTCCCCATGTTAGCAGGCAGCAAGAAGCAGGAGCTGTACGTAGGACCCTCTCAGACCTCGGTGACCGTGATGGACCTCTCCCCGGACACGGAGTATGAGATCAGCCTGTTTGCCCTGAACGGTCTGATGCCGAGCGAGCCCGTCATGACCATGGATAAGACCCAGCCGACGAAGGTCTCTCTAGGTGAGAATTTTTTACCTGCCTAGTTAAAAAGCTCAAAATGGTCAGTCTACACAATCAGATCAATCAGTACAAACTCAAGCTATTACACGGAGACCAACAAGGTGAAAGGGCAAGTTCTGATTTAAACAGCTTTAATGCATCTTATTTCTTACAGTTATACATAGTTGAATTCGAATCAGTCATTACTACCTTTATCTTTCCTATACTTATCATTTCTGCCAGAGTGGAGACATTTGCTTTTTATCTCCTCCTGCAGAATGTTCCCTTGGTGTGGATGTACAAGCAGATGTTGTTCTCCTGGTTGACGGCTCTTACAGCATAGGATTAGCCAATTTCGCCAAGGTGAGAGCCTTTCTTGAGATTCTGGTGAACACCTTTGACATTGGACCGAATAAGGTCCAGATCAGCCTGGTTCAGTACAGCAGGGACCCACATACCGAGTTTTCCCTGAACACACACCACAACCTCGACGCCGTGGTCAAAGCCGTGCGGTCGTTCCCGTACAGAGGAGGCTCCACGAACACGGGGAGGGCCATGACCTACGTCAGGGAGAAGATCTTTATCCCCGCCAGGGGGGCGCGAACCAACGTGCCGCGCGTCACTATCCTCATCACGGATGGGAAGTCCTCGGATGCCTTCAAGGACCCAGCCACGAAACTGAGGAAGGCCGACGTGGAGATCTTCGCTGTGGGCGTCAAGGATGCCGTTCGCTCGGAATTGGAGGCCATTGCTAACGAGCCGACGGAGACCCACGTCTACACCGTGGAGGACTTTGACGCTTTCCAGAGGATATCCAAGGAGCTGACGCAGTCCATCTGTCTGAGAATTGAGCAGGAAACCATGAATATTAAGAAAAGGAGTAAGTACTGGGGTAACATTTTGAGACACTATGGATGCCATTTTAATATAATTTGTTAAGCATATGAAAAGGCTGTCCCATTTATTGAGGTAAAGCAAGGTCAAGGTTTCCGGCTCTTCCGCTTCATTTACAGTCCCCTTCAAAATGATCAGTGCCCTTGAAAAAAATGGGTAAATTGTTACTTGTTAAAACATTTTTGTATTAGTTTAAACTATTTCCCCATTCTTGAGCATACAGTTTACCCGTGTTGCAAAATTGCACATGTTTTTCATACTTTTCTTGCTGATTTCTTTATCAAACGTGCTCAATCGTTTTTAAGGGCACTTTCTATGAGGATCTGAGAGGCAGTTACCTTTGTCTGTGCTCTCCATTTGAACATTCAGCAAGTACTTCTGTAATGAAATGTCCTGCAAAGATTCCCGTCATAGCTCCCATACATTGGCACTTGCATTTTGCAGCAGGCAGGAACTTGTTAAAAATGCAAGTGCAGTGTCATATTTAACTGTTACACTTGCATTCTTAACTTAAGGATGATGTCAGAATATGTTTTACGCAATGATCGTATGGACATATAGCTGAACATACATTTACTTTATAATCCAAAGAAAAAAATATACCTGAAAAATAAAGAGTGAATCGATCACTTTAAGTCATAGTTTGGTGCTTAAACAGCTTAAACAATAATCAAAGTCTGAGAACACAAATTCCAACCAGAAAGTTTCAGAAAAAAGGACTCATACTGTACAAAACTGTATTGCTGAATTTGGTTCCCATTTCCTATGTTTCGTAATGGCATTAGTCATCTGTCAATTTTCATTATCTGGATTTGTTAATTTAGTTAAATTAGCTTAATGATGTCTCAGAGAGACATGTGCTTGGATCCCCCCAGGACTGGTTATATAATCTGTTATTGATAACTGTTTATAAACGCTATGGCAACAGGAACTTAACTGTTTTTAACCTGAATTATTATTCTGAAGTCACGCCAGCCTACAGTCCTGTGACCTTTGACATTTTTTCATGGCCAGAGACTTGACAGAATTGTCAGTCTCTGAAATGACACTTATGTCATGGCCAAGGAATTTAAATCACGCCTAGGTCACCATCCGCTCCCAGTATCCACATGTTGCTTTTGTTTTTCTGGCCACAATGTGTTACACACATGTCATGGCTAGTTTTCTCAGGACCGTAATGAGGGGAAATAGCAAGCCAAACATTAGTCAATCTACATTACGCGTCCAAAAGGTATTTAGTGCTACCACTGCGTTGTGTAACTCACCGAAACTTCAATTGCGCATTATATAATTCTTATATAATATAATCATGGGACAACAGCTTCTGAATTCTGTAAATAAGATTATGGTAAAAAAAATTAAGTGAGTATTCTAATCGGATGATGCGTCTCCCTTCTTAGGTTTATATCCACCAAAGTCGCTGACCTTCTCAGAGGTGACTTCCAGAAGTTTTCGGGCCAGCTGGGTCTCGAACAGCACGGACGTTTTGTCCTTCATGGTGAAGTTCAGAAAGGCTGCAGACACAGATGGAGACTACGTGTCTGTTTCGGTGCCTGGGGACACTTTTACTGCTGTCCTGCCCCACCTCACACCCCTCACCAAATATGAGGTGAATGTCTTCGCTCACTATGATATCGGAGAAAGCTTTCCCTTGAAAGGAATGGAGACAACATTAGAGGGTGAGTGTTTGTTTTTCCTATAGGGTTCCACCTGAAAAGAGAATGGGTTAAAGCATGCAACTGAGATTAATGCCAAATTGCTTCCAAAGATATTAAGTATGAATTAAATGTTAAATATTAAACTAAAGATGTTAAATATGAACTCATTATTAAGAAAATGATAAACAGTTGAAAATATATAGCGTGAAAATACCCAATAGCCAATGCTAAGACAGTTAAAGACATGCTAAAATGTTGGGAACCCAGCCAGGGCGTGATGTCGTTTTGGCGTGGGTAAGGGAGCTCAAGGTGCAGGAGTGACAACAGCGCTTCTCTTTCAGAACAAGGAACAGTGCGGAACCTCAGGGTGTCGGAGGAGACGACGGACAGTTTCCGGGTGTCGTGGGGTGCGGCCCCGGGGGCGGTGGTGAGGTACCGCCTGTCCTACGTGCCGGTCAGCGGCGTCGGGCCGAGGCTGGAGACGGCCACCTCCGGCCCCGAGACCTCCATCGTGCTGAGAGAGCTTCTCCCCGCTACCACATACCGCGTGTTTGTGACTGCTGAGTACCAGTCTGGGCTGGGAAAGGAGAGGCAAATCGATGGAACCACCAAAGAAGGTTAGCTGGGAGCTCCGCCGCTCATCCCTTAATTCCCTTTTGTTCCGCCCCTTGGCAACCTGATGTTACTCAAGTACGTCAGCTTAATTTGGCTTGTTCGTATGCGTGGAAGACATATGACTGGGAGATTTTGGAGGGGGAGTGGAGAGTTTCCTGCCAGGAAGCAATAGTGTGTGTGTATGTGGGTGTGCATTTAACAGGAGCAATTTCTTTGCATGGACACATCTGCGGGAGAAGAAATATTTTCTGTTCACTATGGAAACCAAATTCTTTTAGGTGATTATCTATACTGTAGCCCCACGAAAGCTTTTAGCTTGGACATGCATTCCAGTTCCATTTTTTTTGTTTCTGTTTTTTCTCCAAATTAATTAATGACCTAAAATTGATCTTTGTCCGTGGCTATGCTTCATGGTTCTCCATGCTGTTGTTAAAAAAGTTAAATTCTTAGAGTTATAATCACAGCACTTGGATAAGAGCATATGGTTGATTTTAGGCACCCTGATATTATTTCTGAAGTTATAATGCAGCAGCATTGGCAAATTAATTGTAGTAATTGCTTGACTCACCAAACACTGCACGAAGAAAAAAAAAAAACTTAATTATAATGCCAAAATTAGGGACAGATGTCAATTGAATTGCCTTTCCCAGTTCTCTTACATTATGCGCCCTGTATTACACAAATAATTTTAAGATATTTGATAGGATCCGTTTTATTGGTGGAGAAACTCCATAACCTTAGCTCCGATTGGCGGGGAGGCACACTTTTTGAACCGCGTCCCCTCTTTTCCAGCTCACGGGTCCCCGCGTAACCTGCGAGTCTTCAACGAGACCGTGTCCAGCATGCGGCTCTCCTGGGGGGCGGCGCCGGGCCGGGTGCTGCAGTACCGCGTGGCCTACCAGCCGGTGGCGGGAGGCGAGAGGAAGGAGATCTCCGTCAAGGGCGAGAACACGGCCGCGCTGCTGAAGGGCCTGCGGCCGGCCACCGAGTACGACCTGTCCGTCAGCGCCCGCTACGCCACCGGGCTCGGGGACCCGCTGGCCGGACGAGGGACCACTCTCGAAGGTATTCGTCTTTCTCTTCGTCTGTGCCTTCGTCCTTAAGTCAGTCTGAGGCGAGGGATTTCTTTTTACAAGGGAGTCCGCTCTCATTTTCTCACTTGCTAATCTATGGTATATTTGATTTCCTGTTTCCTGTCATTTGCACTTCCCAGTATTGTTGTAGTAATATGGTGTATGCTGTGGCAATTATAGTCATTTAGAGACAGTGAAATTCTACAACAGAAACAGTGCAGTATGTAATTAGATCAATAGGAGTGAATCACTTTTTTCCAAGCTCAAGTCATGCCGAGCACAGTCCCACACACCGCTCTCAAACCCGCCAGCTGTCTTTCTTAACTGCATTAATGTACTCTATGTCATGCAGCTTAATTTATATTAAACAGTCTTTAGCTGCCATAGTTTCTAAAGGCTAAGCTCCATTAACATATATATCTGTTTGAAAGAGTTATGAATTGCTTATCTCAAAGACAGTTTGAAAGGGCTGACCTGTAGGCAGACAGAAATAACAAATGGTTAGAGAGGACATCTGTTTCTGTTATAGCTGCTTTGGAGGTTAGAACTGACTCTAGTGGATCATGGGGAGTGGGAAGGATTTCGGTTAAGGTCAAGTGGTTTTTCTGCTACCGTATCCTTTAATGAAATACCCTAGAACAAATCAGCCACAGCTTGTCAGCTATCTCAAAGGTCAGTAAACTGTGGTATCAGATGCAAGTACTTAAACCCAACTGAAAGTGGTTGTGTTGAAGAGGCAACACTAGCTTGACAAGACATGTATAAAATTGGTTTATCACTTGGGCTGGTGTTATTCCCTGCAACTACGTGGGTGAGGCTTGGAAGAGCTGCACTGTCAGATGAGGTGAGGTGAGGTGAGGTAGAAGTTACTTGTACACTGGATGCCAAGGGCTATACTGCCATGGTGCCCAAGTAGGTGATATGTAGAAACAAAATGGTGGACGAGTTGGCTCATTAAGTGGCAAAAATGTGCAGCCACCTTTGTATGAATAGTAATAATAATAATAATAATAATAATAAGAAGAAGAAGAAGAAGAAGAAGAATCATAATCATAATAATCTGTATGAGTGCATGTCCTTAGCTACTGATTGTTTGTTCATTTATTTGTTTGTATGTGCTATGTGTGGATTCAGATTAGTACTTTGCAGGTCTAATAGGAGAAGTATAACTATCCATGCTAACTATAAAGTGCTACCGTTTGTGTATTTGTTTATATTTTGTGGAGGGGAAGCCGTGGTTTGTGCCAGTGTTACAAAGAATAGTCTAAATGTTCACAGAGTTGTCTTTTTAAAATAAAAATGAAAAGAGAATATTAAGAGAGAGAGAGTGGTGGTGGCAATTTGGACAGGATTGAGAGATGATGGTGGAGATACTGTAATTCTAAGGCCTCTTGTCAATACTTATGTAGTTCTGTGTTTTATGTGCACTTCAGCTTGTCATTTTGCCAACTGTTGAGAGAGTATCTAACATTGTGTCAAGCTTGGACTTGAAGTCCCCAAGGCTCTTGGCTTAAACTTCATGACCTGGCAAGCTATTCCATCATTAATGGCTCTGTAGCAAGGCTTCCTGAAAATTAAAACATTTCCAAACATCTATGTACTTTTGTTCTTTTAGTAGAACTCAGCCTGAAATATGTTCTGCAGTGTTCTTCTAAGAATTGCATTTCCCCAATGAAATCAACCACCCTAATAGGAAATTAAATGACACAGCGATCACTGTCAAAAGTGTCAGCCTTGTGCTGGACAAGGAAATTCTTTTACAAAGACTAAGCAACTCCATCTGCACATGGGCTTGTATTCATTTTTCAGAATTATTGATGTTAAATTTGAATCAATGATCTGAAAAAAAGATTAACTGTCATATTTTGTATAATCTATTTTTTGTAGGTGGGAAAATGACAAAAAAAGACCGATATAATAAATGTATGTTTCCAATTAAAGGATGAGGGACTTAGCATTGTGGATAGTCATGTATCCCCGTGCTTGCAGGACCTGGCGCAGTGCAATAGTTTAGCTTGGTTCTTTGAGCTGGAAATCCCTATAAAGGTGCTTAGCGGCACCTCCAATGGCAATACGGTGACACATGCGCCTGGATTGTATCACCAAAGAAGGAGCTGTGCAGACACGATGGCCGCTCAAACCACTGGGCCTGGGTTTCCTTCATGTTCTCCCAGTCCTCATATTGACGTAATGGATTCATGGACTGTGTAATGATAGATGATTCTGAATTGTAATGCTAAAAAAGGGCGGCTAGTAACGCTGGCAGATATATTCTGTTTTCACAATATCAAGACAGAGAAACGGATCTGTGCATAAATTAAAAGGAGAGCTTTTACGCGTGACATATGGAATGTGTTACCTGAAAGGCACTTCAAAGAGGCGGCTATGACGGGGGCCATTTTAAGAGAGCGGGCTCTGTACTTCCTCTAGGGGTTGGTACAGGGGGCGGGGGGTGGGTGGGTGGGGGGGCTATGGAGAGCAGTGGAAATGAAATCAATCATAATCAGGATGCGGGGAGCAGGCCATAAGGTCCATTCCTGTGACTTCATCCTCTGAGGATTTAGAAGTTGGGTCTTTGTGAGGATGCCGCATGTGCGATTCCTTCCTGGGCTCCGCTGTCTGACATTCATCAGAGCAGATAATACTGTCAGGCCTTCTGCCGCTTTCCTGCTCCCGACTGCCAAATCAGGGAGAATGCCCCGTCAGCACCAGCATCTGCATGTGGACAAGAAATGCGAGAAACCAGATTAAAAGTCCAATATTTGGTTGTTGTTTTTTTAAATACGAATTTCATTGATTGTTGATTTTGAGCTCAGTTGCACCAGTGCTCAATGGCGAGGAATTATGTGAATGCTCCAGATTATTTTGAATAAAATAATCATCATTTACAGTACATGTGAGCGAAATGTTAGAGCTTTTTCAATGGCAAAGATAAAAGTAGCACGCACACACATACACATTTTTGGTGTGCCAACTAATTACAGCCTAATGTAGACGTTGCTGATGATGAGCAGTTTGAGACTGGAATCACAAAGTCTTCTCAAAAGCAGAAGAAGAGTGTGTGCCATATTTAATAAATGGCACATCTGCATTCAAATGGAATTGTGATGGAGAGCAGAGAGAGCCAGTGAACTAAAGGCAGCAATTGAATTTGGTCTGGTTTTCTTCAGTTGTAGTTCATAGCGGTCTTGAGAAGATTGGTTTGCTGGAGACTGTGAGGAGATTCTATGCTGACAAGCTCATTGTCAGTGTAGTATCTTGGAAAATTGAAACCTTTCTAAAGGTTGATCCCCATCTCTGTGGCTCCGACTGCACATGTGCAGTAAAATTGCCAATATTAGAATGTGTGCTTAAAGAATATTTTTTGATAGATTGTTTTTGGCAGGCCAGTTGGAAAGACTTGTTATGAAATCAAACACAGCTCACTTTCTAATATATGAAATTAAACGCAGGCTTATAGTTAAAATCTTTCTCCAATTTGCACTGAGGTAGAAAATATTTTCTCTTCTTGATGCACATCTATGTTGATTTTTAAATTTGATATGCAACATAGCCCTGTGTTGTCATTTAAAAATTGTAGTTGAATAATTTCATTTCAGCAGTAACCTGTAAGCAGCAAAAGTTGATAATGGATGTACAAAAAAACACATTTACATTTATTAACTTATGATGACATGATCCAATGATTTTTCAGAAATGTTTTTGTCTTGTCCCTTTTAGGGCATGCTGAATTATTCCATTAGTATAATGAATAGAATAGAATATTATTATTGAAATTTGGAATTCTATATTTAATTACTGTGACTGCAGCTTTATTACATACCTTAAAATGATATTCAGTAATTAAAGAACGAATCTGTGCCCACGTCTTACTACAGCCTTTATCAGTAAGCCAAAATAAAAGCCTGAAGCTGGAAAACGGGGATGGATAAGCAAGAAGCAGACTGTCACTGTGCATTATTAGGTTTCACATCATAATCGGCCCATTGTCTTTCTCCATTTAAACTCCCTGCTTTTTGCGTGAATGGTTCTGACCACAGTGTTTTCCACAGTAGAGCCTCTTGGCTGAAGCTAAGCAGGGCTGGCCTTGGCTAATATGTGAATTGGCAACCTGGGAAAACTGAGTTGCCGCTGGAAGTGGTTTTTGTGGGCCAGAGGGGGCCAGCAATTCCTCTGGACTAATGAGAAAATGACATGTCCAGTACAGTGAGAGGGATACTGTGCTGTAGGAGATATCAGGAGATTTTTCAGATGAGGCATCAAATTGAGTTCCTCAATGTCCTGACCAAATGCATTATCATCATCCCCAAGTTTAATTGGCCGAATAATTCCCTCCTTGTTGATGTGTTGTGAGCCTCCTATCTGTAAATCCTAGAGTGTGCTACACATTGCTAATGGTTAAGGAGAACTTCAGAACATCATTCTAAAACAGTTTTTAGATCTTGATAAGCACTGGCTAGTATAAATGAAGTTCATTACTTTGATTATTATAAATTCAGCACTGACATGGCACATAGGATTTCTACAGCAAAAAGTAAATTGGCCCCTTTTGCCGTGCTTTGGTACTTGGTTTCACGAGAAGCCATCAAAATGACCACACACTCACAGAAACCCATGCATCATCCTCTGTAGGAAACCTTTAATCATATAGCTGGGGCAAATGTTTCCCCTATGCCTTTATGGGGATGCACCAATATGCCTCCGGTCAAGTAAACCCCTGCTTTTCATGTCTGAAAATCCCGTATCCATGTCTTAAATATATTCAACACTGATGATCAAGGAGGTCTGATGCACCGGGCTTTTAGTTCTTTCACTGATTGCGTCCCATCTGGTTGTATGTTTAAACTGGGAGATGCTCCACAAGGCCACACAGATGCACAGATTCTTTTGAACCCTGGGAATCAACAGCACTGCCTTGGAGTATGTGTGTTTGTGTGAATGTGTGTTGGCCGGCTGGCGATATCACTTAGAATTAGTCTCTTATAATTCTTTCATCTGTGCTTTCTCCGCTCTTTGACTTTTCGAGGAGGAATCCTTTGGGAGGACAGAAGCACATCTGCATTTATAGCTCGTGCACTTTCATGTATCGAGTTTCTTGTTTTCAGCGGAAAATTAAATACTGTTGGAAGGACTTCAGTGCTTAAGATGGACGATTTAAACCTTTGTGCATATTTTTCTCTATTCACACTTGGTGACCGTTGAAGAAATATATCACTTACGCGTCAAAGACCGAGGCTGGTTCCACTCAACCGGATCGAGAGTCTGGAAGCATATCTTCCAGCCAGGGAATTAAGTTGCTTATTCAGTGTTCCATTATCAGAATAAATGCCCTCTTATTCTATTAATGGTCCAGAGGACTACAATCCAGCAGGTTCCAGCTGTCTTTAAAGAGTGCTGGAACCTGTTGAATTGTAGCCCTCCAGTCTTAACAGAATAAGAGAGTACTGTGTCCTGCTGTTCACTAGATTTAACAAGCCAATTAAAATATTAATCGTGCTCTGAACCATGACATCTGCAAAAATGTGTATTATCGTTGACCAGGGAGGGATTAATCGACCCCGCATTATATACAAAATACACCATCAATCCTCTTAATGACCTTACATACTTTATTTATTTCTTTTCAGAGATGGGCTCCCCAAAAAAGCTGGTCACAAAAAACGTTACGGACACCAGCTTTGAGGTGTCCTGGACGGCCGCCCCCGGCAACGTACGGTTGTACCGGGTGACGTGGAAGTCGCTGTTCACCGGGGAGGCCGGGGAGAAGACGGTCCCGGGCGGCGTTACGGACACGGTTCTGGACGGCCTGACCCCGGAGACCCGGTACCAGGTGTCCGTGCACGCGCAGTACAGCCGCGGAGAGGGGCAGCCGCTCGTGGGAGAAGAGACCACAGACGGTACTGCTATTCCCCCATTTTATCCGTTTTCCTTATGCTGAGGGAAGTGGCGGGAGAGACGTCCCAATCGCCCCGTTAGTCCGAGGTTGCACATCCTCGCGATATCGCTGCCAGCAGCATGATGTTATGATGATGTAATGGGAGAATGCCAGCAGTGGAAAGCCATGACCTCCTGCCTGGCTCTGCTGCTGTGCTGATTAGCGTACATGACGGAGATGTTTCCCCCCTACCTCCTGAGGTTTCAAAGAGGGTAAACTGTATTCCACATGTAGCTAAGTGGTCACCCAAAGCATTCACTTGCTGATAACATTTGAGCGTGAACTGCCTACAGGTAATGCTGGTCATTTGCTGTATCGCATTCACTTCTGTCAAGCTGTGCCTGTCACTGATCTGAGATCAGCACGGCTGCATTCACTTCTGTCAAGCCATGCCTATCACTGATCTGAGATCAGCATGGCTGCAATCACTTCTGTCAAGCGGTGCCTGCCACTGATCTGGGATCAGCATGGCTTCAGAGAAGTGTGTCTGATACAGCCAGAGGCCCCATGTTCCAATGTTTTCTGGCCATCGCAGAATAATTGTGCCGGTGAGCTCCCGCTCAGATCTATAAAAAAAAAGATCACGCTTTGACCTCTATGGGGGGGGGGGGGACCCTGTTGGTTTCCTTCAGAATTGTAAACAAAGTGAGCTACGTAACAAATAAATACACTGTTGACTTCAGCATCCACCCCCTTGGCTAGAGCCATTTTTTATGTGGTCATAATATTTTTACGGCTTGCCTACGTAGGAAATGAGCCTTTCATTAAAATGCCACTGAGGAGCTGTGAAGTTTTTTTTCATGAAATATATAAAACATTTGGAAACTTTTATTATTTGTTCCCTGGAAGGCACTAGTTGATTAGCACTGACACAGATCTGCATGTGATGACCACAGACTGTATAAGCTCTCACAGCTGAGCAATGGTTCTGATGCTAATTGGGTCTTTATTAAAAGTGATTCAACAGAATGGCCTATGCTCAGGTTAAGAGGGAAAATAGACACGGAGAGAGAAACCGTGGCTGTCAAAATAGCAAATAAGCAAATTCAGAGCTTTTTGAAATGAATAACTTTAGGTATTAAGGCTTGGTGGGGATGAGAGGACACCAATATGAAATTGCCCTTACGATAAAAGATCACGTGTGAAACTTGCCTTTTTGATTTTCACATGTGAATTGAAATATTCATTTCAAATGTGCTTTTTCCTTTTTCACATTTTGGCTTTTTTCAAACGTGAATGAAATTTTCCACATGCTAAAACAAAACATGAGACATTGAAATCACGTGAAATTCCACATTTTCATGTGTGACTGAATCTTTCCAATGTGGACTACAATTTTCATACGTGAAAACACAAACATGTGGCTTGAAATAGCATAGGGTACCTTGTGCCGCTCTCATATTGTAAGTGGGATTATTTTCAAAGTTCACGTGTACTCTTCACATGTCGGGTGTTCACTTGTGGTTTTGGACACGTGATTTTTTTCCTTAAGGCTAAACACTGGACATTGGGCTGGAGAATCAGCAGGGTTTTTCCTGCATAGGATATTCTGTGGTGCTGTACTGTAATCAGCACAATGCACCAGGAAAGGCGTTATGGAAGAAGAGCGCAAAGCTATAGCAATGTAGTGCAATATCAGACATCGCTCTCATTTTGCTGCTTTCAGACAGGTAGTCTAAAGCAAGTGCAGTTTATTTTCAAAAAAGTATCCACAATTACACAGTATCAGTGTAATGTTTTCAACTTTGCATATTATGGACCGTAGAATACCCAATTTTTTTAAGAAGTAGAGTTCGCTAGGAGTTTGCTGGTGAAAAGACATCATCTGATCACTACTGCCCATTAAAAAGTATAATTTACTCTACTAGATGTGATAAATTTGGTCACATGATCACACGATTAAAGTACCATTTCTACCTCATTTTGAACCAGGAAAAACCCTGTTCAGGTGTCCGAATCCTAAATTGGACATTTCTGTGGTACTTTTGACCAATTGGTGGAAGCATGTCCAAAAAATGCAATAGGACACTGAATATGCAGTAAAACCACAAGAAGGCACTCACCCTTTGCCATTTTTATGGTACGTGTCTATGGGCCTACATTTAAAAGTAGTTTACTGGCCTGCGAGATATAGCAAGCCAGCTAAATCACTCAAAACCAATCAGTGGGAAAAGCCTAAAGCAATAATTCTATGAGGTGACCTACTATCGACCTGTTTTTCCACATTCTGTTTATCCAGAACAGTATTCTGGAAGTGAGGATTTTTCAAGATTATGATTTAAGCCGCAGTGTTGGACTTTCTGTGGAAAATGTGCGTGCAGAGATAACGTCATTGTTCTTGCTTTTCACCTGATCTTGCCGAAAGACACCGCGGCGCTGGCACCCCTTAAAACGGTGCATGTGCGCGCCACATGACGTAATTGGTGCCGTCTGTTGTCCGTTATTGGAAGGAGGGGGTTCAAGGAGATGCAGAACTCAGACATGGTCTGGGACTGGCTGTATATACATCCCCTGCCTGACATATGCACAGAACTGGAAAAAAAAAGTGCACTGATGGAAACTCATGCTGGCTGGGAATTTAATGTGCCGGTTTTGCGAGACTAAATGCGCTAATGGAAAAACGTGTGTCTTGGCCATGTTTATTCATTTTGGCAGGCGGGTCAAGTATTTTTTTTTTTAAACAGAAAACAACCTTTAAGCACCCCAGGGATCTTGTCATCTCGCACTGTACATACAGTGAGACCAACTGAATCTTCGTTCTGGATCTATCTGGATCAATCAGCATGTCACTAGACTAGAAATTTATGTTTTTTTTTTTCCAGTGAAAGCCAGTTGTCTGGATTTTTCTTGGAATCATGAAGGATTCAGATGGCTCATATTTAATTTTATTGCAAAAAAACACTTTCTTAGAATGTTAATTTGAAGAAAAAAAATGAAGTGTTTTGTAAAACAGTTTTTTTCAATCAAAGATATTTCATAATGCAAGAAGACACATCTGCCCATACCCTAGGCGTGTATGCAGGGTTTTGTTTTCAACAGTTACCCTGGCTAAATGACCTAACTGGCTTTGAACCCTGGTTCACTCATACATTAGGTCACAGTGGGGCACAGGTACAATGTTCAGCTGTCATTCATATCAAGAAATGTAGCTAAAATGTCAGATGGTGTCAATGTTAGGGCTGATTAAGTAATGAAGGCCAGAAGTTGGCATGACAACCAGAAACAAATACGGGCCTGGTTGCCCACATTTGGTCTAGATGATGGTTGATCTAACCCGCAGCCCTTCTCACCCTGCTTCACCCCCTCAGCTTCGGAGGCTGCCAAAACATTGGCCGTGTCCGAGGAGACGGAGAAGAGCATGAGGGTGACCTGGCAGGCGGCGCCGGGCAAAGTGGTGAGCTACCGGGTGACGTACCGACCCAAGACCGGGGGGAAGCAGCTGGCGGCCAAGGTGCCGGGGAACGTCACCACCACGGTCCTGAGGCGGCTGCAGCCCCTGACCACTTACGACATCATGGTGCACCCCGTCTACAAGCGAGGAGAAGGAAAAGCAAGGCAAGGAGTAGGAATGACACGTACGTTGGTCTATAAATTCACCACATGAGTGATGAGACTGTGCTGTTGCACTGTGGGATTGGGGGTTGGCTTTTCTGAGGATGGCAACGGCACTTCATGCACTTCATTGCACCTTGACAATCTCATATGAGACTCATTCGATCACCTAATATTATTGGTGGGTCTTGACGCTCATTAATGTAATGGACTAGGTTTAAGGAGCCAGCGATGGTGAAACTATGATCCTTTCCCTCAGTCTGGAATGTAAATTTTCGCTCTGCAAATGTCTGTTTCAATTCAAATTCTGCTGATTCATGTTGTTCGGTGCCTCCTGCAGTTGGTAGATAACATTTTCTTCTTGCTTGTTTTCTTCCCATGTAGTCTCACCTTTCAAGGGTCCTAGAAACCTCCAGACTTCAGAGCCAACAAAGACCAGTTTTCGGGTTAGCTGGGACCCCGCTCCGGGGGATGTACGAGGGTACAAAGTGACATTTCACCCCTCCGAGAACGAGGTGGACCTCGGCGAGCTTCAAGTTGGGCCGTATGACAACACAGTGGTTCTGGAAGAACTCAGGTATAATAGCATTTGTTGGATCAAATTGTGATCTCTGTTGCCAATGCACGCGTGCCTTTTTATTCCTGCTTGACTCATTATGTCTGTATGTTTTCTTGTTGGGTCAGGGCTGGCACAAAGTACACTGTGAGTGTGTCTGGAATGTTTGATGGAGGACTGAGCTTGCCATTGGCTGGAGAGGAGAAGACCACCCTCTCTGATGCGCCTGACCCCCCAGTCATCGCTACACCAGGTAGAACATCTCGCCTCCCCCAAAAACCAACAGGACCAACTTGAAGTAAAGAAGCTTGCTACAAACAACACAAAGCTCATTCACATAAGTACTCTGCATCAAAATCCAGCTTCAGCTTCATTTGAAGTAACGTAATGTTCATTGTATTCATCAAAGCATATGAAATGTAATGTGAAATATGAATAAGCAGTATCAGCATTTACTTTCACGGGCAATGCGACATGTAGTCTGCAACAGATTCGTATTTCATATTTTTGTCTTCCTTCTCTTTGTTATTTATAACCATAAAAATATTTGTACCCTACACTCAAACCTAATTGTGCAGTCGCAAAGTAATATTTTAATATTCCATCTGCTCGGATTTTCTGAGCTGTAAGTTTTATGGCTGCTTGACAGAGAGGGTTCATTTTTTTTCCCTCCGCAGCAGGCAGAATGGAAATAATAATAATGATCTGTTTGCAATTACAAATGTTTGACAACCCAAAAAAAAGTCTGCAGCACTTGGGCAACCATGAAGAATATGAGGCAAGGAGAATGTTATGTTTTTCATATAAGCCTCTAGAGACCTTGGTGACCTTCGGCAGAAATTCTTTGCGTAATCAGTAGCAGATAGAGTGATAGTGCCGGCCAGCGGGGATGTGACATCCCAGAGGTGTAGGGGCGACACTGAGAGGTAAGGCTCAAAGGCTTAGGACAGGACGCACTTAACTTTTAATTAGGAAAAGGATGGCCTGCCTAATCTTCCTGTTCGTTCCTCTCATGAAAATTGCATTCCTTGGTTATAGCCTTTTCTTTGCTGGAGTTTTTTTTTTTTTGGGGGGGGGGGGGGGGGGGGGGGGGACTGAAATAAATCTCACTTTGGACTGACAGGTAATTATATGTTTACAGAAGTCCAATAAAGTAAAGAACTACTGAATAATGCGATTAATTCATGTAGCAATTAAATTAAAAGTAATTAAATCCTTAAAATTATTATTAAAAGTTATTTAATGGGAAAAATAAAGGTTTCGCTTCTTTAAAATAACAGCATAAAAACATTTTCTACAGCTTTGATAGCTTGAAATAACTCATCCTCATAATTTGTCAGACATCAAGTTCATTCCTTTCCTTTCATTAAAATAAATCAATTTTCTCGTGACCTGTTTTCAATTGTGGAGACTGCGGCAGATGTGTGCTGTGTCTAAAGTGTGCATCTGTGCTTTTACGCAGTGGACGAGAGATCTTTTTCACCCTGCAGGTGCCTGCTGAAGCGAGCCCTGTGCCGACGAGGAATGTGCAATAATTCTCACAAATGAGCCTCTCGTATATCATGTGTCAAGAGGGTGTCTTTTGTTGTTCTGTGGGATGAGTTCCTTAACAGCTCCAGAAACCTCCTCCAAGCCTCAGGCGAGAAGAGCCTGTATATTTCTCTACTGGAGGATCGGGACAGAGAAAAACAGAAAAGCCCGGCGTGGAGTTTACACTGTGAATGCCTTCGAAGCTGTAACAAGAATGATCGATGTACAGAAAATCTGTTTAAAGAAACAATAAAATATATGTTTGTTCTGCTTGTCGTGATTGTTTGTGAAAACGAATGAAGAACTGTTCTGTGTTTTTGCTTGTTTGACTTCAGTTGCCGTTTCTTTTCCTTCATTGCTCATCCTTACAACTTTTTTCTTTTTCACCTTGTTTTCATTCTTATCTCACCCAAGTCATTCGGCAAGTTAGCCTGAATCATGCTCAGCAGGCTGGATGTAGTCGATGTAGGGTGTAGTGGTTTTTCTGACTCTCCTGTTCTGTGGCCCTACAGACGTCCAATGTAAGACCGCCGCCAAGGCTGACATTGTCCTGCTAGTGGACGGGTCATGGAGCATCGGGCGCCTGAACTTCAAGACCATCCGGTCGTTCATTTCTAGCATGGTGGGCGTCTTCGACATCGGTCCGGACCGGGTTCAGATCGGTCAGTCTCCTGTTTTGGTTTTGGTTACGGTTGAAGGAGTGCTTTATTTTGGTGCAGTGCGAGGTCAGATGTGTTTACCGTGGTCCCGTTGACATTGCAGGGTTGGCTCAGTACAGTGGTGACCCCAAGACCGAGTGGCACCTAAATGCTCACAAAACTCGTCAGGAATTATTGGATGCTGTGGCCAGCCTACCATATAAAGGGGGGAACACACTGACAGGTATTATGCCATTTTCATATTTCTTTATTCATTTTTGGGGGAGGTGGTGGGGAATATGTAAACATCAAGCTATACAAATTTGGTTTTTCCTACATAAATTGTATATATTTCCAGTATGTATGATTTACATATAACTTATTCTTGCTTATTTTCTCAGGTCTTGCTTTGAACTACATCCTCCAGAACAACTTCAAACCCAATGTAGGACTGCGGCCTGATGCTAGAAAGATCGGCGTGCTCATCACTGATGGAAAATCTCAAGACGAAATTGACCAAAACTCTGCAAACCTGAGGAATGAGGGCATTGAACTGTATGCTATTGGTGGGTAATGATTCCCATTAGTGCGTGAAAGAATTTAATTGCTTTAAAACTAAATGTAAGTTCCCTGTGTCCTCAGGTTGACATGGTGCTTGAGGGACACTATTGGAAGCTCTTAGCTGGCTATTATATTCATTTTTTCCTATTTTCAGTGATGAACTTTGGAATGGAAAAATACTTGCTATGCTTGACTGTGTTCATGGGAAAATGGGTCTCAAATGAGTGCAAATGTGTTGTTGGCTGTGTTTCACTTCGGCACAGAAAGAGGAGCTGAAATACGAATGTTCTGTGTTTAGGTGTCAAAAATGCAGATGAAAATGAATTGAGGTCCATTGCCTCAGATCCTGATGAGATCCACATGTACAATGTGGAAGACTTTTCTTTCCTGCTGGACATTGTGGATGACCTCACCGTCAACCTCTGTAACAGTGTCAAAGGTTCAGGTAAAGTTGCCCTAGCGAACCCCATTTCTCAGTTTTACTGTCCGTCGATCTCCCTTACTTTCCAGTCTGAGACACAATGAAAAATCCCACTAGAGCACCATACTAGCAGCGCCAATGTTGTAGAAACCCATTTATCTGAAATATTTATGCTGCCCTGGCAGCTAGACACGTGGACGCGACAGAGCCAAGCTGATGCTTTTCGAATGTCGGCAGCAATGGCTGCTATATGAGCGCACTTCAGTCCCGCGGAGTTAGGAGAGCGGTCCCTTCTTGAGGTCATTATTTCAGCGAGGCAGAACAGATCGTGCCGAACTGCTTTCTGAGCTTCATAAACAGGCTTAACTGTGTACGGGAGTCACGGAGGCCTGGTAATGGCCGCCTGAATTGGCTCACACAGAAGGCAAAAGAGAAAAACGGGAACATTCGCCAACCAATATGGAAACAGTCTAAAAGCCTGACAGATTGCGCTGTGTAAGTAGTATTATTAAAAAGGAAAAAAGAAAAGATAACAAGGTTATGGAAAGCTTTGGGTCGAATGCTTTCCTTTTTTTAATCAAAAGTAAAAGGGCTGTTTATGATTTAGCAAAACGCAGAGGGGAAAAATTAGGAGTCTTTTGAGAGGATGATGTGGATAATTGAGGACCCCACTGGCAGCTAAGCCCTAGTCGATCAGCAGGCGTGGCTCACACTGTGGCCTCAGAGTCATGGGTCAGACTCACATTCCACGTGCTCTCTCCCAAGATGAACTGGAGCCGCCCACCAACTTGGTGACTTCTGAGGTGACCCACCATTCCTTCCGTGCCACCTGGACTGCACCGTCCGGGCCTGTGGAAAAGTACCGGGTGGAGTACGTGGTCGCAGCCGGGGGCCGGCCCCTAGAGGTGAGCTGACCAACCGCTCTCTTCGCCCCTCCAGCTGCGAAGCTGCCCCTGTCATAGCCTCTTTCAGTTGGGCTCAGGCTTTCAAAAAAAAAGGATTCACTGCTTGCTTTGATTCGGACTTCCCAGGATTCCAGAGCACCTCGGCTCACGGCAGCGAAGGCTGACAGGATCGATTTGACGCTGGGGTTCGGTGTTGCCTCGACCCAGATGTACGCCCGCTTTGAGACAGTGCCCAGGTTTCAGACCTGTGACGCTCCCATAGTACAGTGCCTGATATATATCCACCGGTTGTTATCAGGTGCCCCGCTCCCGACAGACTCTGTCAGAGGGGAGGGTTTGGTTTCGTTTGATCTCCCATGGCTGAGATCTGTGGCGTTGTGCCTCGTTTAGATGCACCTGCCATGAGTTACGTTGCTCGGTCTGAGGTTCACCCCCAGGTCCCCGTGGTCCAGATGCCGGGGGCTGGCTATTTTCCACCCCTACTCTAAGTGCTGCTGGACCTGCTGAAGCTAGCATGGCAGAACACAGGAGTTTTGACTTTGTCTAACAAATGAAATGGCTCCCAGTCAGTCAGGAGTTTATGCAAGCACAGCCATTCAATAAAACTTGATTATGTTTGTGATTTAATCTTTTCTGCTACTTAAGGGACAGTAGCGTATGAGTGTGGTTGAATTTTAACTTTTCCTTGATGGTCCTTGATGATAACGGCATCTCAAAATTAACTCTTTCCAGAGCATAGTGTGTTCCTTAACTGATAAACAGCTTCTTTAACTGATAATTGATGCAAAACACCAATGAATGTGGAGTTTGATTGGCATTACTCCAATGTATTCCAGTGACTGATCTGAAACAACAATTGAGCTGGGTAACTTAAATTACCCAGCTCAAGTGTTGTTGGAAGTATTTCTGACATGGTGGTGTTGGGAAAAAAAAACCTCCTCCTTGCCCAAGCTTATCGTCCTCTGTATTTCTGCAGATGTTTGTCGACGGGACGGTGACCACTGCGGTCCTGGAAAACCTGACTCCTCTGACGGAGTACATCGTCAAGGTTCACGCCATCTCGGGTGAAGTGAGCAGTGAGCCACTGAAAGGCACAGAAACCACCTGTAAGCACGAGGCTGTTTACTCTCTTTCATTTTCCTTATTTTGTTTCCCATTTTCTTTCAGCCTCTTTTCATTTGGTAAAAGTAAACCCTGAAATCATTTCCATGAGTCCGCTGCGTAGTGCATGTGTTTGGGCTTGTATCTTTCTGCGAAAGCAACGGCACTGTTAGCTCAAATCCATCACAGCCTTTTTTGCCCCCTTGACTTCTCTCTCCTTCTAAGAACAAATAATGATAAGAAATATCTAAATACTGGCCAGAAGGAGCTTCTGAAAAGACTCAATTTGCCAGAGAGGTCTCCGTTGTTATTTTTAAGGCTCAGTTTTTGGTAAATTTCATTAAATCATTTCACACAATATTAATCTCAAAATAAAATATTTCCGTAGCACACTGTGATTCTACTCTTTTTAATAAATTTGGTTTGGAAGGGCACCCGTTTACATATTCTGGACTTGTCCTGGAACAGGTTGCTGGCCTATTCATTGCTAAGTTAAACATTTCATTTTGCCATAGACACATCAAGCCAGGCTATAAAATACCTGTGCAGTAGCATTTTCTGGTCTGTTTACTTTTACCAGCTGGAATTTAAAGTAACTTTGCTGCAACAGACAAAAGAGAGAAAGAGTAGTATCTTCTGTATGCATGTGTCATTGCACGTGTGACTGTGTGTGATTGTGCTTGGCAACCCTGTGTTATGGTGACCGTTGTCTGGGACATTTACCGTAGGATGAGCACAGTTTTTCCATGTTCCTCCATGTGTGACTCATCCACCCTGCAGTGCCACTCCCTGGTGTGACGCGCATGAGGGTGTTTGATGAAACCACCACCACCATGAGGGTGAAATGGGATGCGGCCGCGGGGGCCACCGGCTACCAGCTGCTTTACAGCGCGCTCAACGCCACTGTGCCCACAGTGGAGAAGGAGGTAAGACTTACCGAGCACACTATTTTTATGACTGTCACACTGGTAAATACCCTGTTACCTTTGAGCAGTGCCTTCAGCAGGACCCCGAGGTCAGTTGATGCTAGTACCATAGCAGGAAATAAATGGGATATAAATTTGGCTCCCAGCATGGGACTCAATGTATCCAAATACCACCCCAATTAGGGCATGAGCACTAATGCCAGTTTGGGAGAGTGTAGAGATCCACGGTTTTCCTTCAGAGGACTTCATCAGCTGCTTCTTTTCACGCCGCGGACTAGAGCTAAGCTTGCATATGGTGGAGCTGGAGGAAGACCTTTCATATGCGACTTTAGCGTGCAGTCCACGGGCGCCTGATCGACCAGCATGGGTCACTGGATTGCAAGGAACATGGACCCCTAACCGACTGAACCTTCCAATACCCTGGGCAATGCAATCAGCAATCGCACATCACCCTATGGTGCTACCGACCGCAGTCAACTCTTGTACATACAGTACCCTCCATAATGTTTTTGGACAAGTCTTTTTTGTTTTTGATTTGGCTCGGTACTCCAAAATTTTAGATATTGTAATCCAATAATTCACATGTGGTTAAAGTTTTGGTTTCATGTAGAAATTACACGATTTTCATACATAGCCCCCTGCCATTTCAGGGCACCATACTGTTAATGAAAGTTGTTCATATTTAGTACTTTGTCACATGTCCTTTACATGCAATGACTGCTTTAAGTCTGTGACCCATGGACATCACCAGGTGCTGAGTAACTTCTCTGCTGATGTGGTGTGGTGTTCACACCAGGTCTTTCAAACGCAGCTTGGACGCTGCTGTTAATGGACAGGATTAGCTCGTATTGACTCTGTGTATGTTTTTTTAAGGACGTTTCCCCTCTAGACGTTAGAGATGATATGTGTTGACTATAATATGTGAACAGATGCGGTTCATTCTGGGGACGTTTCGAGCCACGGGGGTCATCCGGATGGTCATGCAAAGCCGTCTGTGACCATAACTTAAGACTGGGTGATTGCTGGCTTAGACCACAGACCAGGTGTTCAGGTTCCGTCCTGCGTGAGTTATGGCTCAGCCACTGTCTTAACGACTGGGCTGTTAAACTCCCCGCAGGTGCGCGTTGGGGGAGAAGTGACCGAGGTCCTGCTGGAACATCTGATCCCCAACACAGCTTACACTCTCTCCCTCATCGCCCTCCACGATGAAGAGGCCAGCGACCCCCTGAGCCAGCAAGGGGTTACCCGTGCGTACAGCTCTCAGCTACCGTTTCTTTAACCGCCGCATTATTCAGCTGGTTCCCGCGCTCAGTCTCATTCTTGGCTGTTCTCTCTCTCTCTGAGTCTCCATCTTTATCTCTTTTTGTGCCAGGGCCCATGCCGCCCGCGGGCAAGCTAAGGGTCACCGATGTCACCCACAGCACCATGAAGCTCAACTGGGATGCGGCACCGGGCAACGTGCGCAAGTACATCATCACGTATAAACCAACGGACGGAGATCTCAAAGAGGTAAAAATCTACCACTGGAACGTTCCATCCCAAAGGTTTGTTTCTGTGATCTGACGTGGTTTCCTTTCAGAGCATTATATCTGCAAGAGCAATTTCAGGAAAACCTGGAAATATTAATGATAGAAAAATTCAGACAGTGCTATTTGAATTTCATAAATGAAGGTTTTTTGTTTTAGCAAACTATCAGTAGCAAGGGATATTCAGGCCTCTGAAAAGCTCACCAAATGAAGGATTTGGCTTCCCGAAGACAAAGTGGAAGAACAGATTCCTGGCCCGAACGCACGGCCATTGGACTTTTCGACAAGTCGCTGGAGCCGAGCCACCCTTCGCTCTCCCCACAGCGTGACCCGCCCCTTCTACAGACCAGGAGCGGTGAGGGGGCAGAGGCTGGCGAAGGCCTCTGGGTCCAGCCCGGCTGCCACGCCTGGAGGGATAAACGTGCCCGTGGCACTCCACCTCTCTCACGTGGACCTTAAGAGAAATGAAAGGCAACTTAAGCTGTGCCTGTGGGCCAGAGCCCTCAGGAAATGCGCCGCTCCAAAAAAGAAAAAAATGACTGGGCAACAGCTCCGATGTCTGATGGATGATATATACTCCTCCACCTGATAAGCCGCAGGACCCTGGACTGTTTTTTGGAAGAACTTTTTTTTTAAGTCAAACTAGAATGTTCTTTTCAACATTTTTCAAAAAGCTTTTCAGCTTTCCAGAAAGTAACCAGAATGGATTTATGTTTTGAGATTTCCATTTTTGCTCCCCATTTCCATATTTGCATCCCAAACTGGGAGAAATGTAAGATGATGGATCTATGGCGACTTGCAGTAATGGACAGCCCTGCTGACTTTGCTGTACTGTATGAAGCTGAAGCTGTCACTTTTAAGCCAGTTCCATGAGGGTACACAGACTTCAGACTGTGTGATGCTCGAGATTAGTTTTATGGGTATTTTTTAACCACGACTGGACAAGCTGGATTAAGAGACTCATTTTAGAAAGGACCATGCCTTTCTTTCTGGTTTGGACCTTTTAAAAATGAATGGGAGAACATTTGAAAGAATGTGATTCATTCTAAGACATTCTTTCCAGTGGTTAACCTTCATATCCCATATCAAAAAGGGGAGTTCAGTTGATTGTCAGTAGATATAAAACATGCCAAAGTAACTGTGAAGTAAAAAATCTTGAATAAAGATGGCATAGATCGAAAAGCAATTTTTTTACACTACATTATACTTGCATCCTAATTTTTATTTGGGAAGCATGTCTACAATTCAGATGTCTCTCTTGGTACTTTTCCTGTTGTTTTTGTAATTCTACAAATTCTACGCATTTGGACATTGCTGATCTTTTTTTTCTCATTTGATAATAGATTGAGGTAGGTGGTCACATAACAACATTGGATGTTGGTGGCCTCATCTCCCAAACTGAGTATGACGTTGCGGTCACACCACAGTATGATGAGGGAGTTGGAAACCCAATGCTTGGACAGGCTGTCACGGGTATGTCATAATTATCTCCTCAGAATCATTCATGTGTGTGTGTGTGTGTGTGTGTGTAAGAGAGTCTGTTCTTATCAGACTCTCTCTCAGAGAGTGTAGAATACGGTTTGCCCTGCTCTAAAAGGACCTCAGGGTTTCTCCCAGGAAACTAGTTAGTGGTGGGCTAAGAGCTTCAGAGGGTAAGCAGCGGTGGCATGAAGTGGTGATGGACCTAATGGTTTTTCAGTCACCAATAACATGGTTATCTGTGGTCCCCTTACAAATGTATTGTCTTCCGTACAGATGTTGTTCCTGCTCCGAAAAACCTTAGGTTTTCAGAGGTTACCCAGACCTCTTTCAGGGCCACCTGGGAACATGGGGCACCTGATGTGGCCCTCTACAAAGTTTCCTGGACGAAGAAGGGCGAGCAAAACTTTGAAACTGTAAGCACGCCAGTTGACTCAGCAGGACATAGCAAAGATAATATTCCTGTTTGAGTGTATTCCTACAGTTCATTTTTTTATCATTTGGCGGACACTTTTATCAAAAGCAATTTAAAATTATAAAATAATCAAGCACCACAATACAATATGCAGCAACACTGTAGACTCAGCCACTATGCAAGTGAATGAAATGAGATGTGATTAATTTCTTGATCATTCTCTTAGTGCCAGTCAAATAAAGGCAAGTACAACTGCAATATGCACATGAACCTAACATCTAAATATGAGTATTCTCCTCCTAGGCCATTCTTAACAGCGATGAGACCACCCTTGTTTTGGAAAACTTGGAAACTGACACTATGTATGATGTGACCGTCTCAGCCATCTATCCAGACGAGTCAGAAAGCGAGGAACTCATGGGCAGCCAGCGAACCTGTAAGCATCCTCTCATTTCCTTCAGAAACAAATCTTTCATTGTGATCTACTTTTACACAGCTGAAACGTACTAATGTGAACCTGTTTCTAATATCCCTTCTAGTGTCAAAGAGCAGTAAGCCTGGTACGTTTGTTTGGTTATGACGGTGCCGCTGTACCGATAATGCTAATGCTCGCAACAGTGATGCTAAGCGCTTCTGTGCCTTTGAGCTACGACTGAGTGCAGTACTTGTTCTTATCAGTTTAATATTTCATGTGCCCCCATTGGTCGGCAACATATTAAACAGATTTTTAGAACAGGAAGACAGAGAAAAGGCTTGCTCCGTCTGTTAACATGTCCATAAAAATGTTGCTGTGCCTTCCATGTGTACGATGCACTTCTCTGTGTAAAGTTTTGTCTTGTGTGTTTGTCCTTGTGTAAAGTATTGTCTTTGTGGAAAGCATTGTCTTTATGTAAAGTATTGCTATGTCTAAAACATTGGCTTGTGTAGATTTGTGTCTTTGTGTAAAGTATTGCTTTGTGCAAAATGTTGTAAAAAATTTTTTGCGAAGAGCTTTGTGTTCGTGTAAAATATTGTCTCGTACTGTATAGTCTTGTATTGTATTGTTTGTGTGTAATGTATATCGCATACAGCTCTGCATGTGCAAGACAATTGTCAGTGAGTTAAAAATATTTTCATTAAAAAAATTAAATGGCGCGTGCTTTTTAGAAAGCACCAATTCCTACATGTCCTCATTGTACCATGTGACTTTCCAGTGGTCATGGGGCCTCCAGGGAAAATGCACGTGTACAACGCCACCACCACCTCCCTGTCAGTGAAGTGGGACCCCGCCCCGGGCCAGGTCAAGAACTACCAGATCACCTATGTGCCAGTGGCCGGGGGAAAGAACATTACTGTAAGTGTCCCCGAGTGTCAGTACTGGTGTTCGGTGCTCCAAACTGCTCACAGACTCTAAAACATAAAGGAAGGAGGCACTGTCCACTGGGTAGTCAAGCAAAGCCTATGCTCACCATTTTCTCAGCTGCACACACATGCTCACACACACTATGCTTATGATACTGTTATAATGTTATACTTTAGTTTCAGAGAAATGGTAGTCCATATTTGGTGGACAAGCCAGGGCCGTAGTGGTTTGCGTCAACAGTGCGGGCTGCCAAATAGAGATTCCACGAAGCTCTGACCTTTCTCTGGTGTTAATGCATCCAGTGTTTACTGTAACTGTTGTGTTTACACAGTCAAACAATATGAGCTAGTGGTGATGCCATCACTTTCCTGGTCTTCAGATGGACACTGGTTTATTTAGCCTGGTTTATTCTTAGTTGTTTTTAAAATGGGATATTGCAGTAAGAAAGTCCAACAATGTGTGACATGGTCATTCTTTAAGCAAATCTTTGGTTTTATTCTAAATTATTTATAATAGTCTTTTAATCAGATTCATTGTTTTAATTTTGTATTAACTGAATTAAACTAAATGAAAAACTAAATTAAACTAAACTGTTGCAAAGTAATCTGAAATCTGGCATTCAATTCAGTGCTCAAGGGGAATTTTATTTTGAATGTAGAAACACTACTGGAAACCTGGATTTGGGACAAGCAATACTTGCCAAAAATGTAGTTATCGGAACCCAATAGGTATTTTTCTGCTTTTCAACAAGTAAGTGCTTTGTGTTTAGTTTAATTTGAAACAACAAAATGTGTGCTGGATACCCCAGTCACCAGGGCCTTTTCCAGGCAAATTCTGATAATACAGTGTTTTGACAACGCCTGAATTTTAATTTTTAAATAATTTTTCAGGATTTGTCCTGACCAGCTCTTGGTAATCTTGCTCATATTTTGCTATTGCTTGGTACTTGTCAGATTAGATTTAATCTCCAAAATACAAATTGACATCTGTAATCCGTTATATTTATATGATTATAAGCACACCTGTTTCTCCATTTGCTATTTGTTTTTGAAATAAGTTATATGTTACCTGTGTTTAGAATATACATGGTAGATACCAATATAAATAGACTAGTCTAATCATTGGTGCACAATGAGCAGTCACTGACACCTCATTCGTGTCACATAAATGGTCACTGATCATCTGTATAAAGCAAGTAGTTGATTTTCACTTCTGGATTGTCATGGGTTACTAGTATTAAACTCTACACACAGGATTATTCATATTCACTCACTTCATTAGTTTGGATATCAGTATTGTTCTTCAATCTGTTTATGTAGTCAGAATGCTAAATATCACTGCCAAGTCTACATGTTTGTGTGATACCACAGTTTTGATTACCAGTCGAAATATCTTGGGAACAAATAGCCTTTTGGAAACATTTTGTCTGGAACATTTTGCAGTTATATGAAAAACATCCTGTTGGTTACACATTGCATTGCGTCTTTGAAAAGCTATGACATTAATCTCTAAAGTGCCTGCATGCTTTATGGACTATGACATGCTGAAAAAGTTAAAGATTTTAGCATACCAGTATTGGATGAATTTTTACAGATTGTTTTGATCACTTAATATCATCTCTCCCCTCCAAAATAATTGAGATAAATATTTTATTCTGATATCTATGATTTTTTTTTGGAAAGCTTTTATTTATTTTTTCATTTAACATAATGAAATGTAGTAACCCCTGTTCTTTTAATTTTGTGGAGCCTTTGAAATATGCTATATATCTTTCAAGATGACTGAAGTGATCATCATCAATGATATCTTCAGATCTATCATTTGTTTGAGCTACATTTTTGTGAACAACACGATGAGCTACTCTATATTTCGTTTGAAGTAACAAGTATATTTATCTTATGAAAAATCATGGTTAAAAGCATAGTGTGTGAAGCTTACTTTCTAAAATATGTGTACAAAACAGACAAAAACAGGTCCTGCTATAGAGTCCAGCCCACCGTTCAGAACCAAAACCCCGAATTAAAAATAGTTAATGCTGTGCTTCCATGAGCTGATTTATTGCATGTACTTTACCATGCCACTGTAATTAAAATTCACATTTTACTGTGAATCATTTGTAAATCTTAAAATAAGTTCCCTTTTGTTCTAATTCACCAAATTCATATATTGCACAGAATGTATTGTAAATGTCTAAAGGAGAGCCCAGTACTGCATTTATTTTGAAGGAAGCCATTTATAATTTTTCTCCAAAACATTTTGGAGTATGTAATCTAGTTGTTTTAGTGTTTATTGTGTAGGCCAAGCCAGGTTGCAGTATCCTGAAAAGAAGCACTGTATACACAATAAATGGCAGAGGATTAAGATCTGGCCTTCGGGGAACTTTTTGTTGCAGCGTTAGCTTATACAGAAATGACTTGGTGGGGAATTTGGTGAACTAGACTTGAGGGAAGGGCATATAGCTGTTTGCAAGTCTACACTGTCCCAAGTAACAGTATGCATTAGTCTCCACTATACGGAAGATCTGGCAGTCCAAAGTTCTAGTTGAGCTTCCATTGGACAGGTTTGCTGAAACATTAAGTGTGATGAAGCACAATGGTTTGGCGCCAGACCCGCCATAGCACAGAAGGAAAAGAGGCTTGTGTATTCAGGGCTGATGTTGTATTTGTGCTCAAAGTGTTGCTGCATAGCCTGTCGGCTGCCTTCAACTCCTTTTAAATGAATTGCTTCTGGACTCCTCCTTCTGAGAAAAGAAAAGAAAAATAAGTGATGTTCTCATCTGTTGAAAGCAAACGATAGTCACTAAGTGTTGACATCTGTTCCGAACAGGTCCAGGTTGGACCGAAGAAGACCAGCACCGTTCTCCAGAAGCTTATCCCTAACACACTCTATTCCATTTCCGTGGCTGCAGTTTATCCTACTGGGGGCCCCCTGAGCATATCTGGCACTGGAAAGACAAGTAAGTGGCAAAAGAAATTTGACCCACGTTGCCAACCCCAAACAAAGGGAGGGACCACCCGTTGCATTTGGCCTTCTTCATGACGGTGTGTCATTAATCATCGCTGAAAGGGAAGCCTTGTTCCTTAGTGCCACAGGAGGATTGTGTCCTGAAGTGCAAAACCTCACTCTGCATCACTGTCAGGGTTTGAGCAGGATATATTCAGAAAAAGCATATTGTATAAGCATTGTATAAGCACGCTAGGCTAAAATGTATATTTTTAAAGGAAAACCCAGACTTTGAAAAATGTAATTTTGACTTCTGCAGATTTTAAAGTGGCATGCAGGCAAAGAGGCCGATTGTTTTGGTCTCTTGGAGAGCACAGGCAGTTACCTGCATAATAGGTGCATAGTTTAATCAATAAAAAATGATTATGATCGGCAGTATGCAATTATATCACCTTTTCTTTCTCCAGATCCTTTTAGTGGAGTGAAAAATCTGCAGGTTACAGACCCAACCATGACTACTCTCAATGTACGCTGGTCACCAGCTGATGGAAATGTGCGACAGTACAAGGTCATCTACGCCCCTGCGGCAGGGGGTGATGAGACCATGGTAAGAGTTGTCTTCCTACCCTCATGACGTCCCTTTATATACATAGTCATTTTACTTACATATCCCTCTACAATTTTGAAAGTGTCTCTTATGACGAAAGTTACGGTCTGCTTTTAAGAATGTGCCACGTGAGCCTTTCTGTTTGGTCTTGGTATGGGTCTAGATCCTTTTGTGATGCGCTGTTGCTGCTGATTTGTTTGACTTGTCTTGTCAGAAGATTTGCATTGTGTTGTCAAAATATTTCACATTTGTTCAACATCACTCCGAGCTGTAAACAGATGAGGAAGATTGTAGGAATGGTCGATCCTTTACTGCATCACAAGCCAGCAGGCCCATGTCATCACATTGGTTATTCGCTGATCTTTCTTCATCCCAAGCACTGCATTTGCAAGAGCAAAATATTTGTCCCATTTTTCAACAGGAACAAGTGCCTGAAAGTACAACGGCTACTGTCCTGAAGAACCTTCATCCGGACACGGTCTACACAGTGTCAGTGGTTCCTGTGTACGCCGAAGGAGATGGGAAACGCGAGTCAGAAAATGGAAAGACAAGTGAGTGTGTTCTCTCGTTTTGTTCCTCTCACCCGCGCTCTCATTTTTGTTGAATGTATATGTTGTTATTGTTGTGAAGCCTGAGGATGGAACGTCCAGTTAATTGCCAATCAGCTATGGCACGATCCATGATATTACCTTTTGTTTCTCCAGGGCCTTATGGTGGAGTGAAAAGTCTCCAGGTTACAGACCCGACCATGACCACTCTCAACGTGCGCTGGGGTCCAGCTGATGGTGACGTGCGACAGTACAAGATCGTCTACGCTCCGGCGGCAGGGGGAGACGAGTCTGTGGTAAGAACTGCTTTTGGTAGCTTCCCACCCCATTCACATCTCTGTATTTGCTTAGTTAGTTTGCTGTAATCCGCTTCAGACACGCATAACCCTCCATGGTTTCTAAAATGTCTTAATTTTAAAAAGACTGGATCCGCTTTTAAGGATTCTCATGTGCTATATTAGCCTTACTGTTTAATCTTAGCAAGGAGCAAAGATTTTCTGTGATACATCGCTGCCACTGATTGTTTGGGTCGTCTTGTCACCGGATAAGCATCGTGTTGTCCAAATATTTGACGTTTGCTCAACATGTCTTAGAACTGTAAACAGACGAGGGAGGTTGGCACAATGGTTAATCCTTTATTGCACCACAACTAACCGAGCCATGTCATCACATCTGTCACTTGTTGACTTGCCTTCATCCTCAGCATCACATTTGCATGAGCAAAATGCTTGTTCCTTTTTTCAACAGGACCATGTGTCTGGAAGTACAACGACTACTGTTCTGCAGAACCTTCAACCGGACACAGTCTACACAGTGTCAGTGGTTCCTTTGTATCCTGAAGGAGATGGGAAATCCCAGTCAGAAAATGGAAAGACAAGTGAGTCAAGTTAAATGCATTTTAGGGCCAATGATACCTCAAGGTCAATGAAACTGTTGCAGCTGTTACAGATTGTGTTATTTTTTTATAAAGATCATAGAGTATAACACTAGCTTGTTCTGTTTGCATAAAAAGTCATATGACCCTGCAAAAGTCATACGACTAATGGAAAGACCAAATTCATTACAGCATAATGGGGAAAAGACTAAATCTCTTGGGGAGGACTGGCATTTACATTACATATGTAACACCTGCATAATAGATGGACATTCTTATCCTAAGCATTACCTAGAAAATACAAATTGATTACAATCAACAGGACGTAACATCCAGTTAATTGCCGATCAGCTATGCCATGATCCATGATATCACCTTTTGTTTCTCCAGGGCCTTATGGTGGAGTGAAAAGTCTCCAGGTTACGGACCCAACCATGACCACTCTCAATGTGCGCTGGGGGGCAGCTGACGGCGACGTGCGACAGTACAAGATCATCTACGTCCCGGCGGCAGGGGGCGAAGAGACCACGGTAAGAGTTGTCATTGTTCACTTCCTGCCCTTATGACAGATCTTTATTTACACAGTTATTTTGCTGTAATCTGACTCGGGCTTGCATAACCCTCTATGGTATCTAGATAGTGACTTGTGATTAAAGATTTGATCTGCTTTTAAGGATCATGCGCTACGTTAGCCTTACTACGTTTGGTCTTGGTATGGAGCAAAAAGCTTCTGTGAGTATTTGCTGCCACTGATTTGCTTGATTTGTCTTGTCACCAAATTTGTATTCTGTTGTCCAAATATTTGTTCAACATCTCTCAGAACTGTTAACAGACGAGGGAGATTGTCACAATGGTCAATCCTTTACTGCACCACAACTAACTGAACCATGTCATCACGTCTGGCATTTGTTGACCTGGCTTCATCCCAAGCTCCACATTCGCATGAGTAAAATGTGTTCCTTTTCTCAACAGGACACTGTATCTGGAAGTGCAACCACTGCTGTTCTGAAGAACCTTAATCCGGACACAGTCTACACAGTCTCGCTGGTTCCTGTGTACGCTGAAGGAGACGGGAAACGCCAGTCAGAAAATGGAAAGACAAGTGAGTCAGGCAAAATGAGTTTTAGGATCAGTGATCGACGAAGGCCTGTTACAGATCACGATGTGAACCGTTAAAATCTTTTACAGAGAACAACACTAGCTTGCTCTGTCTAGAACTTCCAGATATGACTTGGATGGAGTTCCACATAGGCAAATACATCAGAGCCTAGGGGCAGGGTTTAAGTTGCATTACTAAAGCAGTTCAGATGTCTTACAGATTTATTTATTCATTTTTGTCAGTGATATGTTTATACAGTCATTTATTCAGTATTTTCTTTTTGTCAAACCTATCTTGTACTAAATTGTTGGCACCTCACCAACAGGGCCGTTGGCGGGAATCAGGAATCTGCAGGTTACTAACCCCACAATCAGCACGCTCAACGTGCGTTGGGATCCCGCCCCAGGGAATGTACGCGAATACAAAATCATCTACACGCCAGCTGCCGGGGGCCCCGACAACATGGTACAGTGCCACTGTCAGCTTGTTAATCAAACATGTGCACAGTGTAAACGTTCCAAGCTAATTAAAAAAACATTTTTTCAAAAAAGCTACCTGATTGGAAATCACCAGGTTTGCATACGTTTGTCTGAAATGTCACTTTCTCTGTGAAATTAGCCATTCTGAGGGCTGAGATGTTGGGAAACAGTCTCACCCTTAGCTCCATCTTGTCCATTAGAATCTGAAGATCAGGGGTAAACTGGCATTTATTATGCACTTGTAGTGCCAGAAAGAAAAATATGTTTGTTTTTATCCTTGAATGGGTTCCAAGTCGTACACTTTCTCCCTTTTTTTGAACAGGAAAGAGTTTCTTCAACCAACACTGTTCTGAGAAATCTTCTGCCGGACACCCTCTACACCGTGACAGTTTTGCCTGTGTACCCAGCAGGGGATGGCAGACGTCAGTCTGAGAAGGGAAAGACAAGTGAGTGGAAGGAATCCGCGTGACAATTTTAGTCATTACATGCGCCTGCGGTGGAGTGGGCAGGGAGCTTAGCTTATTACCTCAAAAAATTTGATTCCCAGGGGGTACGGCTGTTGTATCTTAAAGAGTGGTACTTAAACCTGCATTGCTTCAGCAACCATCCAGCTGTCTAAATGTGTAAAATATGTTAAATCAATCACAAGAAAACAACTTTTTAGATTAAATGTCTCCATTTGCCGAAAACTTCAAAAGACTGGAAATTAAATTGATCAGCCCTAAAACTAACATCAGCCTGCTCTCCATCAAGTGGTATCAGCACTGATTGACAACTGACACAGCCCTGTTTATGTCTGCTGTACTTAAAACAACATGTACTCACCACTGTTGTAAGTTTGTGAACTGCCCAGAATACAGTTTTCTGCTGAGCACATAGGTAAAATAGACAATAGCTTTGCCCTCTAAAAGCTAGATATGGGAGATGTGCTATTCATGGAAAACATCTGTGAAACGATATTTGAAAATCAATTTTCAAGGAATGAATTGCTGTGCTTTCCTCAGAGCCTTTGGGTGGAGTGCAGAACTTGAAGGTCACGGACCCCACCATCAGCTCACTCAACGTGCGTTGGGAGCCAGCCGCCGGGGACGTTCGCGAGTACAAGATCATCTACGTTCCCACCGCGGGGGGCGATGAGCTCATGGTAAGATTGTCAGCATCTTGTCTTCTCCATCCTGCTGTTCCTCTTCAAAACTCTACGCTTTTAAATGGCAAAATGTGTACTGGGTTGAAGCTTGAGTGTACCCCAAAATCTCCATGGAAACATCTCTTTTTTTTGTGAGCAGGAGCAGGTATCTGGAAGCACAACTAGCACCGTTCTGCAAAACCTCCGGCCGGACACTGTCTACACAGTGTCGCTGGTGCCTGTGTATGCTGCAGGAGACGGCCAAATCCAATCCGAAAACGGCAAGACTTGTGAGTACATTCAGCACATAAATTAGGCAGTTTGCTGGTTGTCAGTGATGAATTGATATGCATTACCCTCCAGCACATTAAAGCATGGCGTTAACAGCAACATATATTTTAGTTAACTGTCAGTGTGGTAATTAAGGGCTGCTCTTTTCTTAGCGCCCTTGGGGGGAGTCAGGAATCTGCAGGTAACGGACCCCACCATCAGCACGCTCAACGTGCGTTGGGAGCCAGCCGAGGGAAACGTGCGCCAGTACAAGGTTTCCTACGTTCCTGCCACAGGAGGCACAGAGCGGACGGTAACACTGCCATCTTATTGCCTCTAATTCGCCCCTGAACCTGTATAGTGCTCAAAGGTTAAGTGGTAAAATGAATATCTTTCAAGTGTTTATGGGCCAGCGTTTTATGAGGAATCTACACTTCATGAAGCCTCATTCATTAATTTCTTGTATGTAACAGGCTGACTCATAAGATTCTTATATGTGACAAGTTCTCCGCAATCATCTTTTTGAAATGCATGATCCTCATTCTCCATAATGAAACATCCTGAACTGAGGGAATATCTTGACATTTTTGTAGTTGAAGTCATTCACTGCCACCTGAGTGATCCCGTGGCTCCTTTTGTCATGAACAGGATTACGTTTCTGGGGGCACGCCTTATACAGTTCTGCGGAACCTTCTGGCAGACACAGTCTACTCAGTGACAGTTGTGCCTGTGTACCCTGACATGGAGGGCAAACCACAGTCTGAAAATGAAAAGACAAGTAAGTGATGGGTGCCTACAAAACATCAAACGTGTAATTGCATTATATTTATCTTAATCTCATAGTTAGGCTGGCTATGGCTATAAGGTAGCACCCTTGTGCGTCTCAAAAATAGTGTTTACGGTTGTTCACAATGGAATCACGTTGAACTGTTTGCTTTGTATTGACGATTGTTTTAATAATGTCCTTCTTTTCCCCAGAGCCCTTGGGCGGAGTCAGAAACTTGCAGGTCACCGACCCCACCATCAGCACTCTCAACGTGCGCTGGGAGCCAGCCGAAGGGAACGTGCGCGAGTACAAGGTTCTCTACGTTCCCATCCCAGGGGACGTGGAAGAAACGGTAGGACTCTGCCTCTCCAGAGCATCTTGGTCTGTGCAGTTTTAAGGGACAATCTATTTCAAGTAGGCAGGACAGTACTGTTCTCCGTGAATATTTTCATACTTCTCTGATCCTTAAAGAAAAAAATGCTGAAATGTTCCTCTTTTAGATGTTATCTTCAGATAACATTTGCCCTCTGCAAGGAGATTAGCAAAGCTGGAAGAAGGGTAAAGGTAACGCACACTAATTTCAATATGTTCTGAACAGCAAACGGTCTCTGGAGGAACCACCAATACCGTCCTGCGTAACCTACAGCCAGACACACAATACCAGGTATCGGTGGTGCCCGTGTATCTAGATGCAGAAGGCAAGAAGCAGTCTGAAAACGGGAAGACAAGTGAGTGTCACATTCATCCGGATAAGCTTAACAGTCAATTAACTATTATTGTTGTTGGTGAAAGAGAGTATGCTTCTCTCTCCTTCTTCTCTTCTATCGAGAGACTGCAGCGAGTGAAATGCTTTTGCCATATGCAAGTCTCTGAAATGGCAGTAATGCTTTATTTATCTCTTTCCAGGGCCCTTGGGTGGCGTGAAGAACCTGCAGGTCATCGACCCCACTGTCAACTCTCTCAGGGTGCGCTGGGAACCAGCTGATGGAGATGTGCGCCAGTACAATGTTTTCTACGTCCCTGCTGCAGGAGGCCAAGAGTCCATGGTAGGTCTCTCTTGGCTTATTTTAGTGTTTCTTGACTCTGAGGAAGACGTCGCTGACGTTGAAATGTCAGTCCATTAAATAATGTCTTTTGCCCTGAACCAAGCGGTGTTCCTTAATTTGGGCCGGTCCCTCTGAAGTGTCTGGGTAAGGATTTTTTTATTCTAGGTCTCTTTAAGCTTTGTGCTACTTCATCACATCTTTATGCTGTATGAACCTTTGGCAGTTGACGTGCATTCAATTTTCACATATGGCTCTCTTCAAGCGAACCGTTCTTGGTTCACTTCTAGGTTGACGCTGGAACGAAAAAGATATGGGCTCTTTCTTATTCAAACTACACAAGAAAATTCCATGACTTAAGTAGAACAATGGTTTGATGGGAGATGGTTTGTATAAAAATAAGAAGTTTAGCTAGTTGTCTGGGAAATCCTCAGCTATCACAGAGACACGTGGACACATGATTCCCTTGCTCTATAAGGTTTCTTAGTCTTTGCAGTAACACAGGAGAATATCAGCAATCAATATTCCAGAAGCATGCCAAATATCCAACTGCTTGACATTACAAAAGCAGGCCACATGTGATTCCTATTGAAAAGCTTTTGTGCTCCATCTGAATGTTCCATTATTTCCTTCGCAGGAGCAAGTCTCTGGAGCAACGGTCAACACAATCCTGAGGAATCTTAAGCCAAATACCGCATACAAAGTCTCTGTAGTACCAGTGTATGTGGACGTAGAGGGGAAACGACAGTCCGAAAATGGAAAGACAAGTGAGTCATGATGAGATTTTCAGCAACAATGTGTGAACTCGGGTTAACTTGACTATTTATTTGACCATTTGAAATCTTTTCTTTTTTTTTGTCTACGTGGTCTTACAGACTTTTTATGTGCCTTAAAATTGGAACCACATTTAGGGTAATGTAAGGACTTCTCTCACTTTTTCTTCCCTCCAGAGCCTTTGGGTGGGGTGAAAAACTTGAAGGTAACAGATCCTACCACAAGCTCCCTCAAGGTTCGCTGGGAGCCAGCTGAGGGAAACGTGCGCCAGTACAGGCTTTTTTACATTCCGGCTACTGGGGGGGCTGAGGACATGGTAAGACCCCACCTAGGGGACAATTGTAGAAAATAGCTTCGTTATCCTTTGACTTCTTTAGATGCTCACTGAAGAGATGGCTTCTTTTGTTGTGAACAGGAGCAGGTCTCTGGTGGCACGACCAGCACTGTTCTGCGGAACCTTCTCTCGGACACACCCTACACAGTGACAGTGGCGCCCGTGTACCCAGAAGGCGAGGGAAAACGCATGTCTGAAAATGGAAAGACGTGTAAGGCCTCAAACAATAAATTTAATATGTTTATTTTATTAAATGATATATAATCTATCATTAAATTTTGGCCCCATTCAAGCTTGCGATCACCTAGGTGAAGGCATCTTTTTCCAAAACGTCAGTTAGTAAACACAGCAAGGAGGAACCTGAGTGTGCGACTTGATGATTTTTCATTGTGACACGCTCGTGAAAAAAAAATTAAAGTTTAGTTTGCTCTGAGTCAAGCTGTCTGGTTCCCTAGCAACACTTTTGAGTAATCACAGAGGGAGAAAGGCCTGCTTTCAACAAACTCATCCTTGGATCTTAATGCAGTTAAGTTACTTTATGCCATCAGCGTCCCTTGAGGTAGAAAGAGTCATAAGCTTAAAAGCAATCCAAAGAAATATCTTTGTTGGTCTGTTTACTATAACAGACCCGGTTGCAAAAGTCCTCTGGTCACCCTTTGGAGTGGACGATAGGAACAATTTATCTAATTATCGATCCCCTAATTTCTCTTTCCTTTGGCGTCTCATATACTTGTTTTCACTGCTTCAGTTTCCGCTCTGATTGTAAGCCACGCTCTTTCAGCAGAATCCTCTCCAGAAAAGATAATTACAAAGTTGAGGCTGCAGCAAAGCATATCTATATCACTTGTGAGTAATGACATGGCAGTTGGGCCAAGGGCTTTGTTGCGCAATGATGTCCTGTGTATGATCTTGCATTATATTCTTATTTTTAATGTGCGAGGCTTATGCCGTAATATGTAACATACCACGCCACCCTGGTTGACATTTTACAATCCGCATAAAGCATAACTCCTCGATTATTAATGCAACAATGTTGGAGCTGTTCGGAACAAGTTCAAACAACCAATTTCAGACTATTAAGGCGTTGTCAGCTAGCTACCAGTATAATAACCAGTATGGTTATTTTCCTAATTGTCTCTCAAAGCAGCATAGCTCCTGATGTTCTGCCCCTCCCTCTCTGTCCTGCAGTGCCACGCACCCCACCCAGGAACATCCAGGTCTACAACCCCACGCCCAACAGCCTGAACGTGCGCTGGGAGCCCGCGACCGGGAAGGTGCAGCAGTACCGCGTGACATACTCTTCCCTGACTGGAGTTCGGCCTGACAATTCTGTGAGTCACTGCCTTGGAACACGATTAAAACTCGAAAGAGTTTACAGTTAAAGGGGGTTTTATCTAGCATTTATTTAAAAAAAAAATAAAGAAGTGTTATTAACATGAGAATGGTCTACGGGTTCAACACCTAATCACTTTGCCCAACCTGTTGAGACTAGTCTCACAGCTGTAAAACAAAACATGTCATATCTATGACATAATATGCGATTCTGAATTTCTAAAGCATGATATCTCATGTAGCAGCATATAATTCTAAGCTTTAGAGTCCTCTAAATAGAAGGTCCAGAATACTGACGGTTAGAGGGTTTTGAGTTCATACTTCAGATGCAGAGGAACCTTTCTAAAGAAAAACACATTTTAGCTGTACTCCACATGTGCTGATGATATGGAAATGCCTCTTCATTATCTCCTGTCCAGGCTTTTCATCTTTTGGGAATTTTTTGGGAATGATGGCACCCACATCTTCTAGAATGACAAGGGATCGATGGAGCTTTTTGCTTCATAAAAATATCCCCCGACTTTGTTCAGTGCGTTTTAAAACGCCTGTTGATACATCACTGATAGTACTACATTTGAAGTTCTGGGATTATCAGACCTTTGAAGACAGATAACAAGACGGTTTTTAATATTTTAAATTCTTATTCTTCCAAAGACACAGGCTTTGTTTTTTTATGGGGTGAACGAAGAGCTTTATCATTGGAGACTTTCAAAGCAGCGGGCAGCTTCCCATGCCAGTTATCATGTGCCAAGTATCTCATGACATATGTCAAACATAAGTTTTGCAGGTTTAGTAAGAGCAGTAACAGATTACAGCTCTCAGGAAAGGGCTCGTACTGTGGCCCTTGTTGCTTAAGACCAGTGGAAGTGAGGCGGATGGGACCGGCCTCTGTCTCTGTGTTTGATGTTGTCTTTCTTTGGCTTCTTCCGCCCAGTGGCCTTACATCACCAGGGAATATTTAGTGGGAGATCAGGGTACACCTACATGATGATGTGAAACTGAAGGCAGAAAAAAGCACATGAGAATCATGTTGTACAGCCAGAAATGAAAATGTTAAGCACTCAATAGCAGGTGGCAGAGATATTTGAAACTATTACCATTTGGCTTTATACTGCAAATGACTTGAGGACAATTTGTTAAGGGCAACAAAGAAAGAGGTGATTGGGATATATTATCAGTATGACAGATTGTCGTGAATAACAATAGTACACAGCTGGAAGGGGACCAGTGCTTTGTAACAAATCGTCTCTAAAAAGGGGTCAGGCAGTGTTCACTGTCCTGAGAGTACTTCATCAATGGAGCATTTTTTCGCTGCACTTCGTTCAGCCATGACAATGCCAACTGAGTAAGGATGAGATACAACTGCCGAGAAATGTGTTTTTTTTCTGGAGTGACACAAATAGCTCTAACAATGAGGTCACTGTGTATAGTAACTGTGCTGGATTAGTCATGTTTTCTGAGTTGCTTTTCTTCAGCTATCGACAGGCGTTTTAAAATAGGAAGTACCTTCTGGCTGCATCACTGTTCCCCATTGATGCTCATGTGACTCAGTGAGTTTTTTTCCTCCACAGGTCCTGGTTCCTGGAAACACACACAACGCCTTCCTAGATTCTCTCATTCCTGACACTCCTTACTCAGTGAGTGTCTTGCCTCTGTACGCCGATGGAGAGGGATCGCCGGTGAAAGGAAACGGCAAAACCCGTGAGTCATCCTACATTTGTGGCAAATCCGGCAACAAACCGAACCTCTTCTGACCTCTGTTAGAACATAGCGCTCACAAAAGAGCTTTGTCATTTTTTGGATGGTGAGGTCATGCAAGGACGCGGTCGCATGCACGAGATTATTCTGTGTATATCGTGACACGGACTGGGTTGTCATAGTAACGCGCTGGCTCTTGTGCACTTATGACGTTTGCTTTGGATACTGCAGTACCTCGCGGGGGACCCAGGAACCTTCGAGTGTTTGGTGCCACCACCAACACTCTGAACGTCGGCTGGGACCATGCCGAGGGGCCCGTCCAGCAATACAAGATCGCCTACGCCCCCCTGACTGGGGACCCCATCACTGAATATGTAAGTGCAGCCAGAGACTTTCTCTGTCTACTGCCAATCCGAACATCAGAGGCAACAGCTTGAAGGGACCCACTCGATTAACAGTGGTCACACAATCCAGACATTGCATATGTGGTAAGATTAGACAGTCAATTTAATGTAAGTTATTATTAATGTTAAAATGAGTGTGTGAGAAATAAGGCCAGATTTCCAGACCAGATTTGCTTCCTGTTTATAACGGCAGGGTTCTTGAGCAGCAGAACGATGCGAAGAGATCTCAGGACTTCAAAAGAGATGAGATCTCTTAGCTGCTTCAAGACACCTTCTAGAAGTACTGTTATTGTTTGGAAGCTGTATTGTTTGGAAGTTCGGAAGTTTGAAGGAATCAGCGAAAAACCTCTACGAAACAAAATCTACAGCTCTGTTTCTCCCACTCCAGAATCATTCAGTTGTTACGATGGACGGTGGTGTGTACAGTAGCGTGTTTTAAAGGAACAGAACTGGATTTCTCCTCCAATGTTTTACCACAGGCCATCGTCCCTGGAAACAGAAACAATGCCATGCTGCAGAACCTCCAGCCTGACACTCCATACAACATCACTGTGGAAGCCGTTTACACCGACGGACCTGGAAAGAAGCTGTCTGGGAACGGACGCACACGTAATGTCAAAGCCCCTATCTAGGGAAATGATTCAAGGAAGCCATCATAGCTTAAAACGATCGGCTGTACATCTGACTTTAGGAAACACCAAACCCATCACGGTTTATAGGTTTCATTGTAGTTGCACCTTCTCAAACGCAACAGTAAGGCTCAGCCTCGTCCAGTCCAACATACAGTATAGCTTTTCCAATCAGGGCCAATAATGAAACTTAACTTTGTAGAACTGTAGAGATTCACAACAGAGCCAGCTGCTCCTTCATGATATTTGCTGTGGTCTTTCATACTGAAGAATTCCTGGCATTGGAATATTCACATTTGAAAAACCAGGGAGACTCAACGAAAATTAGTCCTTGTTACGAAAGTAGCTGACATATTTAGCCTTGGCCAATTCTGAGCTGGCAGCCTGAACTGGCTTTCATCCAACAGAGGAGCTCACACTACAGTTGCCCGCTACCCACATTTCCCTGTTTCACAAAGAAAAACAAACCATAGGTAAACACGTATTACTCATAATAAATCCAAAACACGGCGAGATTAGAAACGTTCTCTACAGAGTAGCTATCCAGCTGTTGTTATGGTAGTTCTCTGTTGACCGATCTGCACTGGGGTCAGTCTGGAAACAGCAGGTCAGGTTTGCCATGCCTTAATAAGCTTTAACTGGCATGACTGATTGGATGCTGAAACGTTTCTGCTCTGCCACGCCTGCAGTCTCCCTCTCGGCGCCCCAGAACCTGCGAGTCTCCGACGAATGGTACACCCGATTCCGCGTGTCATGGGACCCTTCTCCTTCCCCAGTCCTGGGGTACAAGCTGGTCTACCAGCCTACAGGTACGGTCACCTATGGGGGAATATAGGCACACAGCAGCTCATGAACCTGTCCCCAACTGTCCTAAGCAGGCATTAGTCAGACACGTTCCAAAGCTATGTGTATATTTTTGCCGGCATTTTCCATGATACATTTCTATTAATTACTCACCCGCTGTGCAGTAAAGCACTAATGGCTACTCTTAAGCTATAAATAAGTAAATGTTTACAGTGTAAGGAAGGTTACAATCCAAACAATGAGTCACTGAATGATAAACCTTGAAACCTTGTTTTTTGGCAACCAAATGTTTTTATTTACAAAAATGAAACCTTGATCTTGTGTGGGCTGACATACTCAGATAAGGACGAGACCCTGGAGGTATTCGTGGGTGATGTGACCTCATACACGCTACACAACCTGCAGCCAGGCACTACCTATGATGTCAAGGTGTTCGCCCAATATGACGGAGGGATGAGTGGATCTCTCGATGGACAGGGAACTACACGTATGTACCTAGGCACTCTAGGCTATGGTAGTGTCTTTTTTTGTCCTTAATATGATTTCTTCCCCAAACAAAAATTTTAAAGGCACCAAAGATAATTCTCTAGCAAACAAAATATGTTGCCTGTATATTTAAACATATTCAATTGATGTTAACCCTTGATTAAGATATTTAAAAAAAGAAAATGGTTAATATCTGAGAGAGATACAGAATAAAAGTTTGACTTAGTTGGATATTTCGACCAAACACATTCCTGGAAAAGAAAAATGGATTCACTCAAGCAGAGTAAAATGTTATATGATAACTGCATTCCTTATTTTTTCCACAGTGTACCTAAATGTCAGCAACATTGAAACCTTTAACGTTGGCTACGACAAATTCTGTGTGAAGTGGACACCACATCGGGCCGCCACCTCTTACCGAATCAAGCTGAACCCTCTTGACCGTAAGTCTGAACATTTGCACTCAGATTGTTGACGGAGATTCACAAATGAAACCACAAGAGCATTGTTCTTTTCATTACAACCCGCCACAAAAACACAATGTCCCAAAAGTCTGTGTGAAGGAATGTGACATACACCCATTACACATGTAATCGTTTAGAATTGCTTAATGATATTCAATATGGAAATTCTGGGCCAATATGAATAACCAATATTTGTCTGGCAAAATTGGCTTATCCCGATAATGATACTGGCCAAAACTGCAACCAAGTTTCCACATTCCTGGAAGAAGTGGATGAGCACTAACGTCAACTTATGCAGGACAGATGTAACAAATTTCATTTGTATAATAAAAAGTTTCAACTTGCTTACATTATTAAGCGGAGAGCATGGGTCTAGTGCTACTGAGAATATAGCAACTTTTTAGCTTTTCTTGTGAGCTTATCCAGTAAAAATGAAAAACATAAATAAAAGAGGTTCAGATGACTATGATTAGGCTGGTTTTTTTTAGCATGTTTTCACATAATTTATAACATTAGCAGTGCATCAAATGCGCATATGTTGCACCATCATAAGCTTCGCATTGGGCCAGTACTGATATGGCCCAGATTTAGTTCCCTCAAAATGCTTTTTATTCAGTGCGGTTGAAGTCCATAGTGAACACATAAAAACACTGAGGCTAAAACACATTAAGGCTAATGTGAGAGTGTGTATATGATCAAAGAGCTGTTTATTTTAGCTCTTTTCTTATTTTCCCCCAATAGCAGGATGCATAATTTGGCATGTTTTGAAAGCAGCCAACCGGAAACTTTTAGGTGAAAGCTTAGATCTCATTTCTGTTTGTTTTTTGAGTATGTCTGTTCTGTATTCGCACTTGGACTCCGGGTAACTGTTAAAAACAGGAAGTCATTTTTAAATCAATTTATGATACTCATTCCTTATCGACACTGAGTTTTCCAAATTAAGACTGCTGACAGCACTGGTCCCAGGGGTTGAATTATCTGTAAGACTGGCATCTCAGTAATCTTATCATAAGAGAAAGAGCTAAAATGTCAGAGCACAGGTGTAATGTTTGCTTTGAAACACACTACAGATGTTAACTGTTAGTTATCAGACATGGAAAAATTGCATGGTGGAATAACTAAAGCTTTAAGGGCTCAAGGGGCTTTTTTGAAACCCATGAAACCAAGTTTTTTTTTTTTCCAACTTTTGTTACTTAACCATGAAAAAAATGAATATGATTAGCCTGGATTCAATAAGCATTTTCCTTAACTTAAACTCACAATCAAGCGTAAATGTTCTTTATTTGAAAAACAATTCATCAGTCATGAAAAATGAGTCAACATGCTGTGTTTGTGAGGAAGGAAGCCTTGCATTTATTCGTAGGTCAAAGTAGCAAACAATGCTGATTGAAATTAGGTCATCGGCTTGAGCCCCACATTAAGTATTTCGAAATGGAAATATTACGGGTAAATGCTCATGTTTTTCTTCAAACAATATCGGGTTCCAAACACAGCATGAGCTGCAGCGTGTACATCACAATACCGTAAAGCCTGTCACGCCCCATTACCGAGTTCCTGAATCCACATGAACCCAAGAACAGAACAAACCACTTCAAAAGGATTTAGGAAATGGGCTCATGGAGGTCTGGGCAATATCAGAATACAGATATTGCTGTCGATTGGCAGCTGTCAGAAATTCACTGTGCAGTAGAATGAGGTTTGCATTTAATCAGCACTCTCTGACTTAAACTTTGACTTACAGTATAAATATGCAGATATTCAAATATGTATTTCCTCATTCACAAACACATCTTGTCGACTTAAGGTTTACTCAAAGTCTCAAAGTTAAGGACAGGTTTTGATTGAATCCAAGTCTGACTGAGGAGCTACGCCTCAACCCAAAAGTCAAAGGCTGGTGAGGCTGGAGCACTTAGTTCAGTTTTCCCCCTTTTTATTACAGCTTCCAGCAAGGGCCAGCAGGAAATCACAATCACTGCTGCCCAGACTCAGTACTGCTTCGATGGCCTCTCCCCTGATGCCTTGTACAACGCCACGGTGTTCGTCCAAACCCCCAACCTGGAGGGGCCCGGGGTCAGCGCCAAAGAGAGAACCCGTAAGCCCTGACCTTTTCGCTTTATAGCGAGGAAATGCGGCTCTTTTCTCATGAGTTTGCGTCCCATTTTAACACGCACGCATTTCTCCTAGTGGTAAAGCCCAGTGAACCCCCAACTGCAGCCCCGACGCCTCCTCCTCCTCCCACCATTCCTCCTGCCTGGGAAGGTAAGCAGAACGCTCGCTGGTCGTAAACGTTAGCACAGCGTACAGCGCAACGTGTCTGCCAGCTTTTTTCCTGAATCCACTACAACCCAGAATAGAACAAACCTCTTCGAAAGGGATTCAGAAAATGGACGCATGGAGGCCCATAATTCAGAAATTACTGTCGATTGGCAGTTGCCAGAACTGTGCTGTGGTTTGGAGCCTTCAATACAGTGCATTGATTTAATTTACCATTGCACATGAACTACATCCCTGAATTCATTGCAGTCAGGAGGTACAGTGCATAGTCTTAGTTAGGAAAGTCTGTTCTTCAGAGTGAAGAATGAAAGATTGGCTCTTCTGTAGGAACTGCCTTGTTAATTAGCCATTGAGTTTGACCTGTTTACTCACCTCTAGGGTATGTTATTACAGATTGCCACAAATGTGACGCACTGCAGTTAGCATTTCTCCTCCAGGTTGTGCCAAATACTTAGAAGAAAAAGAAAAAACTCATTAAAGGCCTTATGGTCGCCAAATGTTTTTGTTTGTTTATTCGCTTGTAATTCAGGAAAATGTAATTAGTTAAGCCATCATGTGTTCATTTTGCTATTTTATTTTATCGCTCGTGGTTTGTGAATCTTCTGGAAACAGTGCCTCACAGCCTGTAGGTACAGTGATGTGGTCAAACACGCACTGCTTACTTTGGTGTTGATTTTTCTCCTCCAGTGTGCAAAGGCGCCAAGGCCGATGTGGTGTTCCTTATCGATGGGTCATGGAGTATTGGAGAAGAAAGCTTCCACAAAGTCGTGAACTTTGTTTTCAACATTATCGGAGCCTTTGATGTCATCAGCACAGCAGGAATGCAGGTACTGCACTGGGGTCTGTTAACAGAGAGCGATGAGATTAGAGGGAATGAATAAATAATGAATTGGGGTAGTTGTTATGTGGTCTTTTTTATGTGAAAGTTTTTCTTCAATCTTGTCTTGGGAAACAGGTATCATTTGCTCAGTTCAGTGATGAAGCAAAGACGGAGTTCAGGCTTAAAACTTACCACGATAAAGGCAACGTGCTGTCAGCTCTCCATCTCATTCCATACAGGGGAGGAAACACCAAAACAGGTACCCTTCAAAACACATTTCATTTGACATCTTTGGATTTGACTGCTGCTCCGCAAATTGTTCGGAAGCACAACAGACAAGGAATGCGAAAGCCCAAGTTTTTGTTTTGTATGAGTTCCCCAAGTTATCAGAAATACTGCTCAAATCCCAAACTGAATTGATGGGACATGCTAGTTACGGATTCAATGCTCTTTCTTCCTTCTTTAGGTGTTGCTCTCAAGCACGTCAGTGAGCGGGTCTTCACAACTGACAGCGGAATGAGACGAAATGTTCCAAAGGTTCTGGTGGTGGTCACAGATGGACGATCTCAGGATGAGGTTCAGAAAAGTGCCTCCAAACTCCAGCATGCTGGTGAGAGGAATATAATTCTCCATATACTCGTCTGATATGTCGGAATGTTTGGCTGGGCTGTGTTTTAGCTGTTAGTTTTCTTTGAAGCTGCTTGTTTGTGGTGCTTTACAAAACAAAAAAAAACAGTGTGTATCTGTGTGTGTGTGTGTGTGTCCTGCAGGTTATAGTGTGTTTGTTGTTGGTGTCGCTGATGTGGACTACGCAGAGTTGCAGAACATTGGAAGCAAGCCAAGTGAAAGACACGTGTTTGTTGTGGATGACTTTGATGCCTTCTCAACGATTCAGGATAACCTCGTCACATTTATCTGTGAAACAGCAACCTCCAGTAAGCCTTCTTTGGTTCATAACCTTATTTTATCTCACAATGACAATAATTTTTAAATTTTAAAAAAAGTTATGTGTTCTTGTCTCTATAATATTGACTTGCAGGCATGTTTTGTACAGTTTTCTAGAAGTCTGAGACATGTTTGTAATCATTCAATATTTCTTGTTTATTTCACAGCTTGTCCTTTGATTTACTTGAATGGGTTCACATCACCAGGTGAGCATACATGGATATGTTTGAATGTGTATGGCAAAGCAAGGTCTACATAGCTACATGCAGTGCAGCCAGCAGCAGTAGTCTGTTGAGTACCATGATATGAATTGTACCCTATCATTTGCAGGCTTTAGAATGCTTGAGGCATTCAACTTGACTGAGAAGACCTACGCCTCTGTAAAAGGAGTTTCATTGGAACCTGGCTCATTCAACAGTTACTATTCATACAAAATCCACAAAAATGCATTTTTGACACAGCCCACTACGTAAGTTACAGCTTATGTAAATTTTCAGCTTGTTTGTTCCCACAGTGGAAGGTACACACTCTCTACTGTGAATTAACATCCTTTGTACTTTCTTATGTCTTCCATGCTCTTTCACACTAGGAATGGTTATACCAATTTGATTAGCTCTGCTGCTGCACATCCCCCTGTGTATAAAAAAGTAAAGCCGAAGACTTGTGTTAGTAGCAGCATTTTAAAAAGATGAGGTGTTTGGAAGAGAAGGGTACTTTGATACTGACAGCATATCAGAGACAGCCTAAGAACAGGAGCTTTTTTGGCCAATTTTGACATCTTCAGGCAACAGGCAGGGTGGCACTAATTTAGCTCTGGACTAGCGGTGCTTTTTTAATTTGTGCAAAATTGGCTTTTTGTGTGTGTGTGTACACGGTTGACTTAACATGCTCAAATGGAAGTTCTCACAAATTTGATTTGAAGAAAATGCCTTCATTATATTTCTATCCCTTGAAGGCCTGCGAAAGCTTTGGCTCCCATAAGATTGATGAATCTGTGCTTAGTGTACACCCTTAGATTTTGTGAGATATGTTTCTGTGGTTTGGCCTGAGTTTCCTTGAGTGTGGCTTATGATGAGAAAGACAGAGAGTCAGTAATGATGACATGATATATCTTGCCCGGTCATGCTCAGGCAATGAGGCCATTCCCCACCAAACAAGGTCTGTTGATTTACAGCATGCTGCTAAGTCTGTTGTGATTGCCTGACCTTGCAGGTCAAGACATCATGCATGGGAATATAGCTGCCCTCAAGCTAAGGCCTCAAACAGACTAATAATGTCTCTTTGTGGACGTTGCCAGACAATCTGAGCATGTTCAGCTGTGGTGTCATAAGCGCTAGCCTTTTCTTAGTCACAAGATCTAAGTCTGTTTAGAAAGTTTGGCCTGCCAGATATCTCACTTCATTAAATTGACTAACAAATCAGACGTCCCAACCGAGGCCTTTTTCGAGGTAAACAAACTGCCACTTTTTCTCAGGGAATGATCTGATAGCTGAATGCACTTGTTTGTTTACTGTCTGTCTGTGATTTATATTACGTGTCGCATTCTTTTGCGTCTTACATAATTCCTGTTTCAATCTGACAGGGAAATTCACCCTGATGGACTGCCGCAGGCTTATACCATACTCCTTATGTTCCGCCTCCTCCCTGATTCGCCGACAGAGGCGTTTGACATCTGGCAGGTGTCTGACAGCGGCAACAAGCCTGAAGTCGGGGTTACCATTGACCGTAAGGCTTTCGTTTTGTCACTTGGGGAGGGTGGACAATTAAAGGTAAGGGTTGAGGTCAAGTGGGGTGGATGTAGTCGACCACCAGCTGCACTTGATGTCATGAAACACACTTCTCCTGAGTAGTTTATGATAGTCTCAGGGCTGTGGCACTGCATCTTTGTCCAAAATAATGCAGGAATGGAGGCTTATCTTGGATAATAACTTGTACAGCCGGCCACTCTCGCCAAAGAAAATTAAGTAATTAGTTTTGATGATGCTTTGACATAATCCATCTTCTGCTATTTCCCAGCAGTGTGAAAAACGCCCCCTTTTGTGGGTTATGTCTCTCAGCACTGGTATATTTCTAGCTTATGTGGCTTTTGAAGTATCCCCTGTAACCCAGATTTCTAGAGACTTAATGCTTCTCTCTCTCTCCCATCTCTTCCTCTCTCTCTCATTAGCTTCAAGCAAAACCGTATCTTTTTATAACAAGGACACACGGGGGGAGATCCAGAAAGTCAGCTTTGATAACGAGCAAATCAAGCAAATCTTCCATGGGAGTTTCCACAAGGTAAACACCATTTTCGTTTCCTCATCGTGCGAAAGTTCAAAGAGGGTGTTAGGTAACGTTTTTTTGGGCCAGGCAGCCAGGGTGTGTGGTGCAGTGGTCACACCTGGGCTGCTTTGTCTTTGTTGAATTTCCTGAGGACATAAAAATGCTTGGCATTCCTGTTCTAGGAGGCGTAGCAAAGATACAGATACAGACACGTCGGCCATGTTGCTATTTATGACATGTGGTATTTTTTACAAGCCGTGCAAAAACCGCATGTAATGTTAAATGATGCTCTTGCACACGAGGATTCATAAGTGATGATGTCAATATTGAGACATTTGCATACTGCAGGAGCTGAAATATAGGCAGTTACCTGTCAGACTCACAATTAGGTACGTCTTAAAGTACATGAGGGGGCCATGGATTAGCAAAAATAAAGAGCACTGTGCAATAAATAAAGTCAGATATTTTATTATTGCTAATTAAGATAAATTTATTCATAAACACGGCCTCTGTACCAACAGGATTGGATAAGTTACTATTGCCGTTTGTTCTTCACACATAGTATGTGAACTACAGTGATGGGTATCTCACATTTTTTATGGATGGTGGTCCCGACTCTTGCTGTCTCTTTATTAAATGTTCAAACTCACAGAATGCTTTGAAACCGCTGAAATTAAAATTGATGGCGCAGTTGTCGATAACTGAAAATTGAAGCTTTTTGGGAAGTACAATTACCGGACCGATTTCTGAGAACAAAGACGTGTATAAAGACTTGAATAAAAAGTTATAAATATCTGATGCATCAGCAGAGAGAAGGGAATTGGATGACCTTTCGCAGTCTGTAAAAGTTTACAAAAGGAAGCTAAAAAGTAGACAGATTCCCAAATGGCCCATTCCCAAAAGTTATGGGCAACAGTTCCCGTGTGATCTAATATCCTGATATTCATCTGTTTACATTTTTTGTGTCTTAATGTTGATTTCCACTTGCCACCATTAGATAAAGAAATGACGAATACAGCACTCTCCATTCTCAGTGTACCACAGTGTAAACACAGCTTCTCTCCTGACATCTGCAGTACTGGGTATACAGAAGCACTTTGAATTGATTTCTTTGGTCCCAAGGGATAACCTATTAGAGAAAACCACTGCCTAAAGAGCACAAATGTAGTAGTTATGAATTGTGAATAATTTGTTTTAAAACATTAATGGTACTGATTTATTGTAGCGCCGTAAGATAGGCAACAATATTTATACAACCAGTCATTGGTTTTGATGGATAACCGCTTTGAGAACATATATCTATACTGCATTTGCCTTCCATTAGATTGATATTTGGATGGATGAGGATTATCTGAGTTAGGCTGATGACAGTTTACAGGGACACTGAATATCCCTGGACACAAGCATGAGGACATTAAGCCAAATGCTATAGTCCGATTCTAATGAAAGATTTGCTGTAGCAGTATAGTCAGATTTTAAGTCGAAATGGGTTTGTGGGAGCAAAAGCATTTCTTTTTCATTAGGGAACTATTTGGTGAGTGCTGTGTATTGGCCGTTGAATGAATCATGCGGTTGAACAACATTAAAGTATACTTTTGATGTTTAATAGGTTGTCATTGGCCATTAAAATATTAAATGGATGTGCTAGGCTCATGAAAGCCACAAGTCACGTGTGTCATAGGGTCATAGACAAGTCACAGAGAATGTACCGGAAAGCTATATAAAAGTAGGTTGATATGAGTGAGCGTGAAGGCCAAATTCAGTTTGTTTTGTGAAGGAGAATATAAGAAACAGGGGCGCTGAATTTTTCGTCGACACCAAGCTGTAGTGCACAAGTCCCTGTGAGTTTACTGAAGTCAGAATATGTCATTCACCTGACGTCACGGTGGAGGGCAAACAGAGGACTGCGGAGACAAATATTTACAAGAAATGCAACGGAATGAAATCTGAGTGCACGACCGCATCGCATTGTCTACACTGCCATTTCGGGGAGACCAATAAAAAAAAAGCAGCGCAGTCGCTGGCGTGCAAGTCTGGAAAATGTTGGGTCAGTGCTGTAGCCGTTAAACAATTACATCAGAAAGCCAGCGGAACGCCAGAATGGAGACTCTCCCTTTTTGGCTCCGTCTCCGCTTCGTTGCTTGGGTCCTGGGCTCTGCCTGGATTGCCTCTGGTAGCTGATTGCCTGGGGTGCGTGTGTGTGGGGTGTGGTTGGACGGGGTGGGGGTGGGGGTGGGGTGGGCGATGTTATAATGCTTGTGGTTTCTGTGAGTAACTCCGGTGGTCTGCTTCATGCCACAGTAGTTTATTCACTGTATCCACGTGGAGGCAGAAATCCGACTTGGCAGGAACGCTTCACTCTCCGACTGTATCAGAGACAGGCAAAATATTTACGAACTACATTTTCAATACGAAGTGCACTCCCTACACGTCTCCTCTAAGTGAGCTGAGAGGTTGAAACAAAAAGCGAGTGATAAACACGTATTTTACAAGTGTGCTCTTAGGTTTTCTAATAGGAAAAACTGTCAAACTTTTCTGCGCTATGCTACGATCCTGTGATGGCATGGTCCCGTAAACAGGAGAATACACAACGGAACAAATGCTTTGAAGTGCTCTCAGCCTTTCAGCTGTAAAATATTGAGTTTACATACCAATGCCAATAAGCATTAAAGAAACAAACGTGATTAAGTCTGTCAAAAATGGACCAGTACTTTTCCTCCCTATTTTGATGGATTTTGCGTGTTGTTTTTTCGGTCTCTTTGGCAAGTGGTTTGACGTGCAGGGAGTACTCTGGACCCATTTTCACAGAAGAGACTGTTATAAATGTTGTTGACTTAATTTTTTGTCTACTGATTATACTGAATTTTATGTGCAAGCCAGCTTCCTTTTGCTTGAAACTGTAGTTTAAGCAAATGAGTTAAATTGCTGGAGGAGCAGGCCAATTTTGGAGTAATGGAGTATAAAGTATAGAGGGCAGAAAGTAAATAATCTGCCAAATATCATACAGCTCATAGGAACCTGCCAAGAAAACACCAGCAAAGAGTATATGTAATGTTTGAGTTAATGAATGAAATCACTTGTAATGACCTGAAAATATGAGGACAGTGTAATGCGAGTGGCTGAAAGCCAAGGGTTCCCCAGCTTCCGAGATTCAGTTCTTCTCTGAGGTCATTATTATTTTTTATATTTTTTTTGCTACCACAGAACCCAACAGCCAGAGATTCTTTTCTGAACACACTCTCATGACTTTTTCATTATGTTTCGAGGCGGGGCAAGGCGTTATTCATGGCTGGTAGCATTATTGCTCTTTCCGCGTGAAGTGTGTCGACGGGTGACACAGTGAGCAGCGCGATGCATGTAACCGGAGTGATGTTGGCGCTCACATTTCCACTTGGACTATCAATCATGGCAAACGGCTGGGTCAGTTATGTGCTCTTTTACCTCGTTTGCCCTCTGTGTGGAGCAAGCCTGGTTTCAGCTTCCAGAAACCTGCAGTGTTATAGACCCTTCCTCCCGTGGTCGGCCAAATATTGTGTCGCGTCGTCAAGGAAGTTCACTGTAATTCTGCGTGCGGTTGCCAGGGCCCTTGGCCTGTTTTGTGGAGTCTGTACTGTACAGATTTCCTACAAAGAAAGAATGCAGATACTGTAACACCACAGTGGCATTTCTTTGAAAATCTTGTTCGAATTGCATCTGTGCAACAAATTTTGGCAGACAGGGAAGTCTTTATGGTGTACCACAAAATGACCTCATCACAAGAAGCAGTTCGGAATGATTCAGAACCAGGTCTAGCAACAAGCATTATACTGTATGTGACTTCTGAGGAACATGCTCATGGAAAGAATTTTCCATGTACAGTCTACCACACTTCCACAGGCAAGGGAAGAGGAACGTTCCTCACTGTAACATTTCAGACAAAATAGCAGACATGGAGTTATATAACTATTGAGTGCCCTAATTACAAAGGTCGAGCCATTGCCTGAAGTATGCTTTGTAGTAGTATGCTTTAGTAATATTTATTTATTTAAAACTTGTTTTCTGCACAAGGTATGGTCTACAGGTGGGATCTCAAACTCAGATGTCTGCTGGTTTTTAATGTGTTCCTGCACTGAAGTGTTTAATTTAAGTCATTGATTGGCTAAAGGACGCACACGTACGTTTGCAAGGCCTAAATCGGCTGCTGATTGAATGAAGTAAATTTGAACACCAGCAGAGACTGTGGCCCCCCAGGGCTTCGAGACCCCTGGTCTATAGTGACACATCATTCGGTCAATAGTATGATGGCAAGGAAATAGACCATCGTCTCACACTCAGTTTTCAGGTCTTTTTGCCAGACCTCTCATTTTCCACACAGTCTGCACAGCATCAGGACAAAAAGCTGTTTTTTTTTCTGGTGGTACTTCCTGGAGAAAAGAAAGAATCCTCATCCCGGTCCTCCTGTCTTTTCAGCTACACATCCTGGTTTCCCCCAAGAGTGTCAAATTGAACTTGGACTGTCAGGAGGTGGGGGAGAAAGAGATTAAGGCAGCTGGAAACACCTCCACAGATGGATATCAAGTGCTCGGCAAAATGTCCAAGTCAATGGGCTCGAAAGGAGACTCAGCAACAGTGAGTAAACTCTGCTGGGGTCAGAATGACGCCATTGATCTGCTGACACAAGTGATCTCAAAAATACACAAAACTTAAGCAAAATCATAAAATTCAGCAGCCAAAATTCTTGTTCAAGATGAATTCTGACTTTCTAGAATTTTATTTTTGTTGATTTATTAGTTAAATTATTATTATTATTTATTGTTGTAAAATATGTATTTATTGTTTTCACCATATGCATAATTACAACATAAATACAAACTATATAACTTTAGTAAGGGCATCCAGGTGCAGTGAGTCTGTGTGTGTGTGTGTGTGTGTGTGTGTGTGTACCGATGCACAAATCAAAGACATATGTAACATCCATTTTCAATTTTGTTGTACAGTTCCAGCTCCAGATGTTTGATATTGTCTGCAGTTTGGGTTGGACAAGCAGAGACAGATGCTGTGACCTGCCATCCATGGTAAGGGGTTTTTCTGTAGATATACTTGCAGAGGTGTGTCCCTTAGTTATCAAATCTGTTTATATATCCACTGATCAATTGTTAACACTTAACCAAAGAGGTCCTATTGTGTGTTCAGGTTAGCTTAAGAGTCTATGAGAGTGTTTAATATATGTGTATATATGTGTATGTTGTATTGTAAATTCAGAACTATAGACAAGACTAAACTCAAAATAAGTGAGGTTGCATTGTCAAAATAGATTTTGTTATACAATAGGTTTTGTTACACAGTTTACATTTTACAGAATTTGGAACTCAGCCTTGTTTTGACCTGCCCTCTCTGTGGTATCTCACTCAAATCCCACTTGAGTTGTGTAGTTTTGATAAATAAATCCAGCTGTTGTTTAAGAACTGTGATCACACTTTGACTATAATATAAATGTAGGCCTTTATTATATAAATACATAATTGTCAGAATGTATACAAAAATCCACAATGCAATGGGAAATATTTTGAATATATTTTGCTCAACTTTACAGTATGGGCTGATATATATCTAAAATCAACATTAATTAATCTGTTTTATTTTCAGAAATATTCCAGTACTGTCAATCTTCAAAATCTTTTCTGAAATTTTGGCACCGAGACACGCGCCACTCAATAAAGATTAAAAAATATATTTTTTTACTTAATTCCTTCACAACATGTTTAATAACTTTTTTCATCACCTTATTTCCCTTGCAAATACTAGTACAGTACAAGACATGACTAGACCACATAACTTTTGTATTTTCCCAAAGCTATTCATAGGTCTCTCTGTACTGTCCTCCTCCCCCCCTACTTAGTACGGCCGTTCCAAGCAGGACATTAAATCCGGGTAGACTCATACATTGCAGATGGCTGGAAATGCAGAACATGCTCATACTGTAAGACGGGGCTGTTATACTGGGAGCCTGGGGCCAAATACTAAGGACCCTTTGATCATTCAGAAGAAAAAATTATTATGGACTACTTAAAATTATTCAGATAGATCAAAAAGCGTTAAGGTTCATGTCCAAGCATTAAGCATTTGCTTACCTCCTACAGTGACAGATTAATAATGAATAGTTTTGCATTAAGAAGGCATCTACAGTACTTTGCTGACATGCATGTACAATAGATCATGTTCACATATCATTTTACAAATACCATGTGGAAAATATTTGGCTCATGTGCAACATTTACAAAAAATATGTAGCCCCAAAGGAAATAGCTGAAGGTAGGTTCACTGGGAATCACCCCTTGATGATATTTCTGTTTCAGTTTATCCTGTTTGTACATTTTCTTTCCTTTTTTTCGATTTCAGAGAGACGAGTCCAAATGCCCGCCCCTTCCCAATGCTTGCACATGTGCACTAGAGAATGTGGGACCGCAAGGACCCCCTGGGCCTTTGGTAATGACATCAGCCGTCTCTGTCTAGCCTGTGAAGGAGTTCAGCTGTGGCCCCGATTGAGTTTGTAATACCAAAAGTTAAGCAGTGGCGCTGTAGACAGGTCTGAAGTTATTGAATAGAAAGGGCTTTTGTTGGTGTGTTCTACCACTCTCTCTTGGATTATGTTTTTGTATATAACAGCATAATAGCTGCATTATGTTTTTCTTCCTTTAACTTGTAAATATTTATCTGACGTATGATGGCTGTTAAAGCTGGAGCAACTAGCTTGTTAATCTTGATGAAATGGGATTGAACGGGAGCCTGCAGCTACAGCTATAAACCAGCACGACTGCACTTGTAACCTCTTGTTTTATAAAGGCTGATGGTTTCTGAAAAATATTTATCTGGAATATTCCTAAATTTGCTGTTCTTTCCCCAGGGTGTGCCTGGTTCTAAAGGTCCACGGGGTGAGAGAGGAGAACCTGGTTCACCTGTAAGTACACAGCTCACATGTCTTTTTGCAGTTAATTTAAGATACCTAAAACAATTTTAAGCATTTGAAAAATATAATATATGTACAGTGTGTATTATTTAGCATGCAGATGGTATAATCTTACCATTATTGTGAATGAGTGCTGTATGTGGTGCTGGAAATTTGCCTACATCTGAATTATTTTATTAGAATTGTCCTGGTCTGCTGGTCATTTGGGATCTTAACAGTCTGTTACAGTAGTATGTGACATTCCAATGTTTCTGGTACTTTCTTCCAGAAATGATAGAGGCAGTATTTAGGAATGGGACACTGGTATATAATGATAGTAAAATGAAAGATTAATTATTTGGTGTCTGTTTCTGTTCCCTGATAGGGCGCCATTGGCCCACATGGCGAACAGGGATTGCCAGGCCCCATGGGACTTCCTGGCCCTCAAGGCCCCAGCGGAAGGTCTCTCACCGGAGAGCCTGTAAGTCCCCATTCACTTCTTCTGTTGCAGTCTCTGTGCATAGCCAGCAGTCTGAATCTGTGCATAGCACTCACACCACCCTGTATCTGGAGTGGAGGAAAACAGACGTTATTGGCCCCCGTTTTGAGGGGGGAGATTTAAGGGCTGTGAACTGATTGCAGGAAAGAGATTTGCTGCTGGCATTCCTTTATGTCTGGGATCAGCTCATGAAATCAAAGAACTCTGAACCCCTTAATGCTGATGCAGCTGCACGCATCAGCTCTCCATCCAGACACGCTCTCCAGTGAGAGCCAGTAAAATTCACAAACAACGGGTGAAGCTCAATTCTTTTTCATCTGTAGGCCAATGCAAGCCTGCACTGCTGTGTCAATGCACAACCAATTAGTTAGCAGCACCTGAGATTCATTGATGTACACCGAAGGAACAATGTGTCATTTTGGGCCAGAAAGATGCATGAAATTCTGTATGTTTTTTATATCCTGAAATTTGAAAAACAAAATTATTTTATTCCATTATATTCTATATCATCCAAATTCAGTTTTCAGTGCTTAAAACATGTTCAAAATGAGGCCAGGTTGTGATGTTCAGCATCTTCTCATCTGTTTTTCTTCCACTGCAGGGTCGTCCTGGACCCAAAGGAGATCCCGGTGACAGTGGACTACCTGGGCCGAAAGTGAGTCTGTTGCTTTGGCCTTTCGCTCCATCTGTGGTTTTGAAAAAAGAAACGGAGGATAAAGCGCAGTCTACAGTCATACTACTATTTTGGAATGTCTCCATATGGCAAGCCTAAGGAAATATTTCATGTAGAATACTTCAGTAACTAACAGCCGTTTCAGATCATGTATTTATATTTAATCCTTATTGAATTTAAAATAAATTCACTTGAAAACGAGTCCTTGCCTAACCTCAAACCACGTGGGTGAATTAGAGACACCTGTTCCGTTACATTAATGTTGTCTCTGGTGTGGAAGAAGTTTAACTCTTCAGGTTGGGGGTGTATGAGCAGAGTCAATGGGGAATATAGTAATGGTACACGCCATTCTATTGCATGTCCCAGATGATGCATGTCCTTGTTCATGGGCACATGGTGTCAAACTTTGTCAACATGGAGGTCCCAGAGGTAGCACCACCGTCATGACTGTCAGCATTTTCCTATAATGAAATCTCACCATTAAGAGATAATTTAGGCAAGTCAAGAGACTTATAAACATAAATCAACGACTGTTTGTACATATATGCTCTTTGTCCAGGAAAAAAGGTAATTCACATATACATAACCTTGATCCTGTCTTCAATATAGAAGTGGATAACTAGACTGGCAGTGATTTTGAACATCGCATCTTAACGTGAGAAAGTCTACCTGGCTTATGCAGAGCATTCTGGAAAGACAGTAATCCACAAATTGAGAGATCTCTTTCTGCACCTTAATACTGTTGGTCAGGGATGGCTGTGTGATTCTTTGTTGGCTGCCTGCTTAAAAGGAAGTTACCTAGAGCAATATGAAGTTGCAGCATTGAATAAGTTTTAGTTTAAATTCTGAAAGAAAGACCAGCTGTACAGTAAGGTCCATACATCTCTCTGATAGCCACAGATAGCTGCTCTTCCCAGGTTTGAGCCACCTGTCATGGACACAATTGAATTCCCGGTCAGATCTTCACAGATGGACCCTATCAAGCTAGCCTGGGAAATGTCTGCAAAAGCAGAAATGTCTGCCACCAATCCAATAAACCTTCCCTACAAACTGTAGAATCCCTGTCAGTGGGTTGTTCATGCCATGTAGTTAGCCTCAGTAGTATTGCGGTGTCTTTTGGCAAACAGACTGTGTTGGGCGCTGTATAGACCTGTAGGAAATGTTAGAAAACTGTACTTGACCTTAATGTCTTGTCAGTTTAATAGATATCAGGTTCTCAGAGAGGTTAAATGCTCTAACTGTAATGGGCACTTTGTTGAGAATCCTCCTGACAAAAAAATCAAGTGCCATGCATGCAGGTGAGCAAGCTGTTAGCAGATGCTCTATCAACATGCATTTAATAGCTTGCAGAGTATGCAGCCCAGTTTTATAATAGCTAATAAAATGGATCTGGGATATATTATGTTCCTTGTAAATCTTGTGCCTAGGCATCAAAGAGTTGAGAGAAGTGATAGTAAAAAAAACAAGCAAGCAAATGAGAAATAAAAAACGAGATTTGCTGTTATTTCAACAGAAACTTTGTGGCAAAAATAGGCTGGTTGGAATTGGTTGGTCAAAGGAAGGTGACCCCCCTGGTAATTTCTGCTCTGAGAAAGAGTCTTAAACACCTTATTTATTGGTCTTTGTAGGGCACACCTGGTCAATCTGGAGCTATTGGTCCCATTGGACCAGCTGGAGTACGGGTAAGTTCCTTTTATCCTGTGTTTTGTGCTATCAGTATAAAATTAGCTGTTAAAGGATAATAATACTCCATTATATGAAGCTTGCGTAAGTATTTTCAACTATAAACATGTTAGTGTGTTGTATATCCTGATGTATTACAATAAGTTTAGGATTTCTCCTAAGTGTAAGGCAGCTGGCTTTCAGTTCTGGTTTTTCAGTCACAAACTAATATTTACTGTACGCTGATCACTTACAGTATGGAAATGTACTTACTGTATTTATGGAATTATGCATGTTTCTTTTGAGAAGAAGTAAACTTTTTTTCATGTGTCATTAAATGATAATTCATAACAGAGTGTGACAGACCCAATGATTTTGTTACAAATTTTCGAAGGAATGTTAAAACCTCATCAACCCATTCTCCTGCTCAGCGGTAAATTAGCTGAAGCAAACCGACACCCAGCACCACACCGATTGCGGACGCATTTTGCTGGAAAGCCATGTTTTTTCATTTGATTTCATTCAAATATCCCTCTTATTGATTACAAGTATTTGTCGTGTGTCTTTTTGCTTTAACGGCTGTACTCAGATAATGCATTGATTAACAGGATTAGCTACCGGGTGTAGTGATCCGCTGTGACCTCAAATGATCTTTAAAGTACATTTTCTGCGGTTAATGTAGGGACCCCCTGGAAACGAAGGACCAGCTGGACCCAGAGGCCCACCAGGCCCAATGGTATGTATGAGCACGCAGAGGCCTGTCATTATCTGTACTTACCTCTTTGTGAAGTGTAATTATCATAATTGGGAAAAAAAGAACATTTATCATATTAAAGTCAAACAACTGCCAAAAATGCCACAATTTAATTGGCATGCGTCAAACCCTCAGAACATTCAGTTGTTTGGACACTTAGCACATGATTTATTCATATATCATGTTTCTCTATGTTTCTTAATTATTTCCTGTTTTATATGTCACATGGTATACAGTGTTTATAGATGTAATTGTATGTGTCCTCTATATAAGATAAGAGCGTCTGCCAAATGCCTGTAATGTAATGTAAAGTAATATACACATTTACGTAAATTATGCAGACCTAATCACTGACCCAAGATTAAAATGAGACTTCTGCAGCATACTGATTGTTAAAATTGGAAGTCTTACAAAGGCTTATCTCATCATTTGAAGTGGCTTTTTAATGTGTCCGTGTTCAGAACTGTTGCATTTACCATGTATCGCCTGCAGGGACCTGCTGGATCTCCCGGAATGTCTGGACCTATCGGAAAACCAGGAAAACCTGGTGACACAGGGCCTCTGGTGAGAGAGAAAATTACAGGTTTATGTCTGAATACGCTGCTGGATAAGCTCTAAATAGGCAATTCACACCACAGCATCCCCAAACTTGATTAAAGCCTGGGGTCAAGGATGACTCACCTTGTAAAATACCCAGATGTTCAGCTTAGCCAATCATAGCACTCCCTTCAAACACTAATACACAACAGAAATAATTCCATTTAAAAGCAAACACAGGCCACATTGAGCATACGCAGCATTTATTTCTGCTATATATTACATTTGTTGTGCATTTTCAAAACCATCTCTAGCAACTAGAGAAATCCTAAAAGGAAAATAAATCACATTTGTATTTTTGAAACAGCCATGGCGTAGATTGAAATAATTTTGTATTATTTTTACGGGTGGATGCGGTTTAGTGCTCCACTTAACAACTTGTGTCGAATTTAACATTAAGCATGTGTCATTTATAATAAAACTATACTCACATAACTCCTTGTAATTTATTGTAAGTATACACTATACACTGATTTAACATTGCATTACTGTATATCGCATGCTGATCTCAACAGTCCATGACAGTGAACATTTTGTGAAATGAATAACTGAAATGATTAAGTACCAAAAAATGCTGAAGGTCATACAGGGGTCCCAACATGGACAGCTAATGTTCGCTCCTCAGAGTAGCTGAAAGCACTCACACCTATTTTCTGACAGTATGCACTCGTTTATGATACATTACACATGGCTATTGAGTAAATGCATGAACAACAAGGACAGTAGGAGGAAATGATCATTTCCTGATTTAATGTAAATAGAACTTGCCATGAATGAGATGCAGTGCACCTGTGAAAATAGTCATGGACGTGCGATTGTACAAGCAAAACCCCAAGCCCTGCCTCACTTTGAAATCGTTATGAGCTGCAGAATTCCCATCACTGTTTAGCCCTTTAGGAAGAGATATAAGAATTAGAACAAATATGATCACTTTAATTGCTAAGCAATGTTTTTATTTTTAAAGATGTACTATGCTAATTTATTTGCCTTTTATTTTCACAGGGAACAACAGGTCAAAAAGGAGATAAGGGAGACAGGGTAAGTGAAACAGTTACATTTTAGTAAATAATAGAAGTTGTTCAAAGGAACTTTTACATTTGAATATAATGAATCTTTTTGCAGGGAGACTTTGCATCCCAAAACATGATGAGGTCCATAGCTCGTCAAGTCTGTGAACAGTTGGTGAATGGTGAGCAGTTGCTTTGGATATTCTAAAAATGCTTTTAAATGTTTGAAAAACAAAAATGATGATGTCAATTACAATTTTTTGATTGAAAAAACAGAATAGCACCACTTTTTAACAGATTTCCCAGCACAGTGTCTTTTGATATGATTGACTGGGCTTACGTTTACCTTTCTCCTTCACGTTTTAGGTCAAATGGGCAGGGTTAATCAGCTATTGAACCAGATTCCCAACGGCTACCGTAACAACCACCCCGGTCCTCCCGGTCCTCCTGGTCCTCCTGGCAATCAGGGACCGCGTGGAGAACAGGGCCAAGCAGGCCGAACTGGCTTCCCGGGAAGTCCCGGTTTACCTGGTCCCCAAGGAGAGCGAGGTGTGCGCTTTAATCTTATCCTGTGTCAACTATGCACTGGCAACCGGTCCTACCCCTGGACTTGATTTTTCCTGGGGGAGGAACTGTTGAATTACTAGAGACTACAGAGGCGAGCTGTAGTTTCATCTGATATAGGCTGTGTGATTTGTATGATATGACAGTTTTCTGTCTTAGTTCAGATCTCAACAGGGTCTGTCTTTAGAGATTAAGCATGATGTGTGTGTGTGTGTGTGTGTGTGTGTGTGTGTGTGTGTGCAGGGCCAGCAGGGGAGAAGGGTGAAAGAGGAAACCCTGGTGTTGGACAGAGAGGACAAAGAGGACCATCTGGACCTCCTGGTAAGTGTTAGACACATTGCATGAGGCTAGCTAACTAATGTTTTTTTCCCGCATTGTTATATAGTTTAGAGTAACCGTCTCTAAGCTGGGATTGGTGGACTGCAGGGTTTATCATTCATTTGCTAAGGGTCTACATTTTTGCAGAATAAACTCTACAGGGCTGGACTTATTGACAGTCTCTTGGACATATCGTGGCCTTTCCTAAACACATAAATGGAATCTTGCTAGCAACAACTGCTCCTTGCCTGCCTTAAAACCACATTGTGTATTTTGGCGCACAAGGAAAGATGACGTTTGTAAACAACCACCAAAAGTGAGGGGGCAAAATAAGAAGGGACATGTCCCCATTAGTTGTAATGGGTCTTTCGCCCATGCCCAAAAGTATTTGGACATCCCTTGTTCTGGGGCTGCTTTTCATAGTTTGGGCTAGGCCCCTTATGTCTAGTGAAGGCAAATCTTAATGCTACCGCATACAATCACATACTAGACGATTCTGTCCTTCCCCAACAGTTTAAGGAAGGCCCTTACCTGTTTCAACATGACAGTGTCCCCGGGCACGCTGTGAGGCCCATATAAAAATGGTTTTGCCGAGAACGGTGCGGAAGAACTTGATTGGCCTGTACTGAGCCCTGACCTCAACCCCATCTAACACATTTGGGATCAATTAGAAAGCCAACTGCGAGCCAGGCCTAATCGCCCAATCTGTGCCCGACCTCATTAATGCTCTTCTGGTTGAATGGAAGCAAATCCCTGCAGCAATGCTCCAACATCGAGTATAAATCCTTCCCAGAAGAGTGGAGGTTGTTATAACAGAAAAGGGTGGACTAACTTCATATTAATGCTCATCATTTTGGATGAGATGTTGGATGTCAGGTGTCCATATACTTTTGGCCATGTAGTAATTGAACATTTAAATTGGACAAATTAATTTAAGTTTCCTATTAGACGTATATGTCTCGTGGTATGTTCAAACAGCTTTGCTAAACAGATCATTCTTAGAAGCTCTGTGCAGGTAGTACAAATTGACCCATACATTTGCTTTGCTTTTCTACTGAATACAAACAGCTTTGTTGAGGAAGAGTTTAGTTTTGGTAGCATACAACAGACTGTTCGCTGCTCCTCTGCAGGGCAGAGCTATCGTTCAAGCGACACAGGGAGTCTGCTTTTTTACGGCACAGATCCGGTTCTGTCACCGAAAAGCGGTCAAAATTCACAGTGGCTTCTCATCTCCGGAAGGAGTGGCTCTAAATTATGGCCAAATTGCACTGCGGGTCATCCAAGAAAAGCATTACTTCATCTGCCCGTGGGCTTTAGAGTAGCAGAACTAATACAGCCATCTACTTTAATGGTAATACAGTGTGCTTGTCTGAAGTACTGAGTCCCTAGAGGCTGGCCTGCAACATGGGCAGTGGAAAAAATCATGCAATTCATTCTGAGTTCTGGGTCAAACATTGCCAAGACTCTCTGTGAATAAAGGGGAATTAAACTGCATACAAGTAGGGGAAGCTAGTGATGATGAGTCATTGTCCAGCAGCTAATCAGATCACTGCACAAAATCAGCCCTCTCTGCGCTTTCATTGATAACACATGCACAGACGTAAGGAAGCGAGAGGTAGAGAAAGAGGAGGAAAAAAATCCAAACTAGGTTTACTTTGTCTAGACAGGACTAAGGGAAAAAATGCCAGCGACTCTGCAGTTCATTCATTGTTTGTTTCTGTTAGGAATCTTCTACATACAGTACTGTAATTACAGTACTGCAAACCAATTATCCTCACTTGCTGTATTTGTACATATTTGGATCTGAACAGTTGATTCTCTGACCCAAACTTTACCCCCTTGTATAGGCCCACAAGGGGATTCTAGGGTTGGCCCACCAGGCCCTCAAGGCCCTGCTGGGTCCCGAGGGCCCGCTGGTCGCCCAGGCGTTGCAGGGGTCAGGGGTCCGCCCGGTCAACCCGGCTACTGCGATTCATCGCAGTGTGTAGGCATTCCTTACAACGGACAAGGATACCAAGGTAGGTTCTCTCCTTCATAAAAGCACAGGACAATGGACAATGTGCCTTTGCTGCTTCAAATGGAAATGTTAAATTGGGTAGGACACAAAACATAGTAAAGCTATCTTGTTGGCCCTTTAGTAGCTTGTTTATATGACACTACTTGTCATATAGACAATGTACAACTTGTTATATTTAATATTTTGGTATGAATGATATTGATGTTCATCATTTGTGATCATTTTATTTTTTTGGGGAAAAATTAAGGCCATTTTTCCCCTACCACTGAAACCTAACATCCTCTTCAACCTGTTTCAGGTTCGCCATAGTTCCTTTAATATGTGGCCTGTGCTGCTTGCAGTTTGAGAACCTGAGAAAGACCTGTTTCTGAGATATTTGCTCACGCTTAAGAGCCACCATAACAATAACCATCACGGATATGATTACTGAACATTGTTGACCATCATTACAAAAGACAAAAAAAGAAAAAAAAGGAGAGGACGTGTACTAACCACACCTTACAGCTACTAGATAAGAAAAAAAAGCAACGGTGATGGCAACAACTTAATGGCCTGTTTGCATCTTGAAGTCAAGCAGCAAAAAAGACATGGAGCCTCTTATGGTGAAGGAGCATGTACAAACTACTAACCAGGTGGATTTATAACTGAGACAACAACAGCGTTAACATGGTAATGATGAGGTGATATCTGTAAATAAACTAATTGTGCCTTGTAAATGATGTTTGACCCACATCCGCTACGTTCAGTTTAACACCCTTAGTATGCTTGTGCATTGTAGCACGCTGCCTGCTGGATGCCAACATAACCTCTTTTTACAAAGTGCCTTAAAGACGATGTACACACAGACTCTGCTCAGGGCCCAAGTGAAGCACGTGTCATTTGTACATGCGACCCCCGGGGAGGTTTTCGTTTTCCTCTTTTCTTTTGAATGTTTTTGCGATGAGTGCTGAGACCTGTCTTTTTTTTTTCTTTTTTTTTTGGTTGGTCTTTTTTTTCCTCTATTTAACTTAGTTCTTACAATAATGCTGTAACTCAGCATTTCATGAGGACTAGCTCCAGAATATCAAAAAAGAAAAAAAAAAAACTGGTGATAGAATTCCTACTTGATTCTTTCATTATTATTTGTTATGGGACATGCAGTATTGCAGCAAATAACTGAATGTATGTACATTGAACTGAGTGAATGTACAATCCATCAATTCAACATTAGAGTGAACATTTTTGTACTATGACAATCAAGCTAAGCAGAAGCACTTAATTCACTGATAAATAATTGCTGCACTATAAAGCAATTTACGGAATTTTTTTCTTTCCGAAGATATTGTGAAACGTAAGGTTGTGCCCAATAGCAATGAACAAAAGGCAACAGAAAACATTAACTGCTGTGTACACTAAATTAATGTTAAATTGGCTGAAAAAATATTTCCAACCAGAACCATACCGACCAGAGCCCGAAACCTACGTAGGTCCAATACCTGAAGAAGAGGAATATGAGACTGACTCTCGAAAACGCCGCAGAAAGAGGTCACTATCAAGAAAGGAATCAGTAAGGATAGCCGCATAAAAAGAGGATTATGTTTTTATCAAAATTATTATTTGTTGTTGTTCACATAAACTTCTGTTAAGGGAAATTCAGTCAATACTAGATATTGGGGTTTGATACCTCTTCATTATTTGGACAAAAACGTTTTACGTATGTGAATTGGGGGGGGGGGGGGGGACTTAAAACATAAATCTCATTTCAAATTTCTTGAATATCTGTGAGCTTTCTATCTCTTCACTTATATGTTCTGCTTGTAATATAACCGCATTAAATGTCTTAAAGAATCCAATGTTTAACGCACTCATCGTGTAACAAATTGGCATTCAAAGATGTGAGGGCATACAGCAATGAACTACACAGGTTTTTTCCTCTTTTATTTATCACACAACTCAATATAAAGGTGTATGTTGTCATATTACAATGGTATATTTGCCATTTTGAAAGGTGGACCTTTCTTCTGCCTTCAGTTTTCCAGACTTCAATACAGCAGTTAAACATTGCTTCCATTTTGTTATTTTAGACTAAATATTTATCAGTTTTATTATACCAATTCACAGCTGATTTTACCAAAGGTGGAATTGCATGTCTGTGGTGTATATTTAGTACATTTTTTAATCAGAATATAGTTGTTGTTTTTATCAATTTCTAATGCAGTTAGAATTTGTTTGCAAGACTATGGATATAGAATTGCTGTTTCATGTTTTTAACTGCAAATTGTGAATTTCACAGCCTTATTTTCTTATTTATTTCTGAAACAGGAGAGGCATTTTTCAATAAAACTACTGAAAATATACGGTATGTGTCAATATTGTGTTTGTACAGCATGACAGAATACAATGGGTGACGCGAAGGTTAAGGAAATGTACTATAATATATGATCTGTACTGTATGTAGATTTATCTGGACACTGCCTCCAAAAAAAGGAATATTTCCTTGCAGTTACTATATTTTTAATATTGGGCTTGAGCTTCATCTCAAAGATGTTCCTTTGTCCACCATGCACCTGGACCTAGCTACTATGTGTAAGTTTGTTAACAAAAGTTAATTGGTAACACCAGCACAGTCTAACATTACTATATAATTACTATCAGCAGCTTAATGCTAGCCTTTAGTTCACGTACAATTGGAATAACAAACCGTAACACAAACATCGTGCTATAAGTCATGCTTTATTGAATAAACAGACTCGGTCAATTATATTGACTACTGTTTCAGTGCCATGTCATTCTCTTCTGTTATGTTTTCGCAAGATGGACAGGTTCTGCCAAACCACCTTCCAGAAACATTAGTTAGAGTGAATCTTCATTTTAGGGTGCATCATTTTCATTTTCATGTTTGTCTATACAAGTAACCAATGGAAAAACAGAAAGGTAAGTTTTCATCTTAAATAAAACAAAGATACTTAAGTTACCTGTACATGATTAGCGTATTTGGGACATCAATATGAGGTCCCAGAGCAGTTGCAGGCCTTATGTGCAGCGTGAGGTGTGCGCATAGGTAGGGTCAACCCTGCCTCCATTTGTAACTGCTATAAAAAGCTTTGCAATTTAACTGTAGCCTATAATCCTCTCATTACCAGATTGTGCAGAATAAATATTTAAACACAATTAGGCTTGCAAGATTAGGAACGTATATGCCGTGGATTTTCCTTTTTGGCCAACACATAAAACCCAATGCTATTATAGTTAATTTAGATTGCCTGTCTTCCAGAATACAAAACCCATAATTGAAAGGTTGGAGGTCTTAAATTTCACCGCATACAGTACAGTTTGCACTTGTAGCTCATTCAATCCATGCTTGGTAGGGCATAGTTCTGGACCATAATTTAAGTTTAAAAACCAGTTATTCTTACAATTCTGTGTTTGATCGCATCACTTTTTACACAATAGTGACAGTCCAAATGATCTATGCCTGCCTTAAACTGTAGCTCAAAGTACTACCCTTTTGACTCATAAGACTAAATGAGACATAAGCCTGTATGCAATCAACAGTTTTATATTTTTTTCTTCGAGAACGAGATTGTATTTATGAAGAAAAAAATTAAATTGTTAGTCAAGGTCAAATGTCAACTGTTGACTGAATCTCGCTAACTGCTAGATATACAAGCAATAAAGACTAATTTCATTAATTAAGGTTTCTCATTAAAGTCACAACTAAACAAACTGATTAATAATGTGAAATTCGATTTGGCAAAAAAATGAATGGGAACTTGAATTGCTGTATTCACTCGAAGCATTCTTTAACCACTGTCGTTTGCACTGTCACATGATTTTTAAAGCTTCATATGTAGTAAGAAAAAGCGAGCCTGTAACTTTTGATAACTCAATTGCGAGTTTCCAGGTTTTTCAAGCGTTTCGTGGAATCACAGCGCGCCACAAACCTGAAGGCTGTCGGGGACGAATGAGGAGCTTCATAATTTACCCTAAACGTTGGAGCCGCATAATTCTATGACGTTGATTTACTTCAAACACATGCAGCCCTCTCCTGAATACGCACTCATCCTTACCATGCTCTCGCATGATGTTCTCCATAACCGACAGCCACTCTGGCAGCCTCCATCACAGATCTAAAGCTTAATTTGAAAGGCATGACCCAGTAAGGAACGATGGCTTTTCCCCCCATACCAGTCTTATCGATAACACCCCTTTGAAGTAACTCTTGACAGAGTGTTTGCTGAACTCTGTCTGGACCTTCCCAACTAAAGTATGATAAGCTGGGGCCGGGGGGAGGGGGGGGGGGGGGTGGAAAGGCTTCAATAGCTGCAAAATGCAAAACATCTTTTGATTTTTGTCACAAGATGAATGCTAGCTTTTACAATCAAAAGTTAGCAACGGGGATTAGATGCATTCATGCTGTGCGTTAAACCTAAAACAGCATGGTGGACAAACCCAAAAGTGTTTTAGATGTATGGACATTTATATGGTTTAATGATTTTTGATCATTAAAATGTCCTGAAATGTGTGATCTGTTAACACAAGGATCGCACATCATCATGTATGTAGTCCACGTTATCTTGAGATACGGTATTTAATGCAATGGATGATGCATGCACTCACATGTGAGATGGTATTTTCCGATTTAGACAAAAAAAAGCTGCTTTGAACAGATTCATTAGCAGCGGGAAAAAAAATGCCCTGTCAAATGCCAGCAGCGAGGAAACACAGAGATAAATGTGTTTATCATAATGGAGTATGCAGAGTGAGGTTTTGGCCACTGGGCGTGGCCACCTCAAAGAAGCCAACGGGGGTCAGGCTGCTGGCGGGGTGTACCGGCTCCGGAGCGGCAGGCATTCCCCTGGCACTGGCAGAAACACGAGTGTTTCCACATTTAAAGATCACCCACAGTGTGAGCTCGAGCTTGCTGCTAGTGCAGCTAGCACTTCACAGTCAGCACACACGGTCAGAAAAAGGCTCTTCGATCAATACTTAAGTATACTTGCAATTTAAGTACAAAGGTGTTGTATGTGGAAGTGAACTTATAGATAATTGAAATTATATGTGTATACACAGCTGCTGAGGAGGCCGAACACTTAACAAAGTTCAGTGAAACTCAGAAATGTCAATCTTGGTACAGTGAAGCTGAAAATATTTAATTCCCACATTCACATCAAATTCCGTTTAGCAAGATGTTAACATTTCAGGGAAAACAATAGTCGTTTGAGTGAACCTTTCAACGTGGTGGAGGCCACTGTTTAGATGTAGCTGTGAAACTCAATAAAAAAATCTACTGTCTGTATTTCTCAGACTGAGCTATAAAGTTTCATAATCTCCCCAGCCAACAATGATTTCATGGAAAGTGAAGGGGAGTAGGAGATTTCTGTCCGAGGGGATTGTCCGCCAACCATGAGGTGTTTTTTTATGCAGTCACTCCTTTTCCTGACAATTTACTCATCTGGTTCACCAAAACGATATTTCACAAAAAGGTTCCTTCCTGCCTCTCCTTGTTTTATTGACTGCCCAGAAGCGCAGAGACTGAACACTGAATAACATGAATAGGCAGTCATTTGGACAGTGGGATTGGAAATTGATGGACACAAAAAAGCACTAAAGCATAGATTGGCAATTCCAATCCTTATACACTGGAGAGGAAACTGTTCTAGTGACCACACTACTGCAGCCTGCTCCCAAATAGGATCCAGATTCAGTTCAGACACCTCATCTTTGAATAGAAGCCACACAGACCAATACCTCACACTCACAAACAGGAGCCACACACTGTCTAATACCTCACATTCAATTGCATACTTTTATTTCTAAAATGCAGACTTCGCCTTAAACTCCTTAAGCTCTAGAGCAGGGGAGAGCAAGTTTGGCCTGGGGTCAATTTTTTTTCAAGTCATGAGTTGGTGGGGCAGAACATAGCCTTTCAATTAATTAACCTTTCATTGGGCCTACACTATAAATGGCACATACAATGTTGCTCACATTGCTGAGCAGCAGTCCTACATAACAAAAATAGAGTAAATTCAATCTGATGCAGTTGCCAGTATCTGTTGAATGGTCATTGTATTTCTGTTCATTGATTGGTGGGGTTTCTAGAGAATATGCTACATAGGCTGCTCAAAACTGGGCTGCTAGGCTATTATAGGATAGCTAGTGTTGGAGAAGCTACTCTGAAAATGAACTAAGCTACCATTTAATGTCACTACAAGTAGTAAAGCTACAGTACAGCTACCAGTAAGGGGAAAAGTAGTAAATTAAAGTAAAGCTACTTTTAAAAAGTAGTTAACTATAGCTACTTCATGAAAAAACAAACAAACTAAAAGAAAAAAAATTAAATTAAAACAAGTCACTTATGGGCCATGCCAGACGTTATCTAATGCTATACTTTTTACTCAGACCTTCTTTAAATTACATTAAAAATAATTTATCAGTAACAGTTCATTTAGCTACATATTTTTCTCAGAGATTTTGTGGGAAAATGTTCAAGATGAGTTCTCATAAACTTGCGTTGTTCAGTTTTATTAAAGAATGACCTAACATTAGCTAGCCAGACACATTTCTGGCACTTGCTTGTTCATGATTTTATGAATCCAAAGTGATGAACTCACCAGGCTAAAACCAGCTAAAATAGTCCATTCCTTTGCCTAAACTGCACTGAGAATTGCACTCTCCAAATGGCACAGTTCATTTATTACAACATTAACAAAAGTTGCCTTGCACTACTAAATATCTTGGCAGCCAACTGACTTCATCCCGCAGATGCACCAAAAGAATGCCAAGAGGTACGGCTATAGAACTGCACAGAGACTAGTACTGAAGCAAGAGAAAACCAGAAACCATTTTACCAGACTTTGTTATTACAGCGAGAGGCCCGAGAGCACCGACAATGTCCCACATTACAACTCAAGACAGATGCACAGACCCAGGGGCCCCACCAGGGATTTTAGGTCCCGTGAAAAGATTTCACACTGAGCCACACCACCCCAAAAAATCCCATGTTATAATTTTTTTTGAGGGCCCCTGTCAGTCTGGGCCCTTTTTTTTGTTGAATTGTAAAGATTTTTCCTGCAAGTTGTCAGTTGCCAACGCAGGATCTAGGGTATTAATGCATTTTATATGCATTCCTGACATTCAATGAACAGATGCTTTGTCTTTTATCACAAGGCAAACTATTGTGAACATGAGATTTTAAGATTTACTTTTATTTCATTATAAATATATACTGCTATTATACTCTCTTATTTCCCTTTCTATGCCTTATTCCTTTGCCAAAATCTTCAATCCTTCAAATTGTGACTGATATTGAATTTTGTGGTACATTCTAGTAATTATGGTTTTGAAGAATCTCCTCAATTTGGTCATAACATTCTGTTTGAATTGTACTTGTAGCCTTCGTATTGACAAATAAAGTACTGAATTATTTTATTTACCATTATAATTCTGCCTCTGGTTCTACTCACAGGTTCATATTTAAATTGAGTGCAGCATGCCACAGCCACCCCCAATTATGAGATCATTACACTGAGTGCAGTAGCAAAACATGTAAAAGCGTTCCCATGTAAAACAGCAATTTTTGAACCTCGATATCTTCACCGTTTCAAAACCAATCTCAATGCCATTTCGCAGGTGGACTGCAATCGCCATGGACTTGCCAACTACCGATTTTGGTATAGCTACGTTTGCCATTACTGTGTTGTGGATACCCCTAAAAAATTCGGACTTTTTTTTACGCAAACATAACTCAATTTAAACCCAACGGATCCTGACACAAGACCCATCAGTAATTTTGAGACATGCATGCGTTTTCTATTTCCATGGGTGTACACTTTATTCAATTTGAGAGACCCCTCAAAATTCTACATTTGGATGCCAAAATGTCCTTATACTTAACATGGGGAGACACAATGCTAACTTACAAAATCTTCTCAAAGTTTGAATGATTCAATTGTTCTAAAGTTCTAAACATTGGATGAGAACTGTTATGTCCAGGGGCGGAGTCACAGGCAGGCAGGCAGCAGCAGATAGGCACACCGACAGTAGCAACAGCCCGTCATACTGACGTCAAGTGACAAGCACTCAATTTGTGATTAAGAGTCGGATCCAGTAAAGTGAGGGTAGCCAAAAGAGACCAGCTAGGTCAGCATTAATCACTGAAAATGTAGGGCACTAGGGCACTGTATGTCCTCAACCAGTTTAAGACATGTCATAACATGAAAATATATTGTAAGTATAATACAAAAGAGTAATACTTGTTTCTACCAGCCTGGTAAAGGCTCATGGCTTTTCAACATCTGAAATCTTACAAAGGTGTGCTCAGACACAAAAAGCTGATTTTTCAGGAAATCATGTGAGCATAAATGTTGACTGTAGGGACAATATATTGCATAGATGCATGCGACTAAAAAGGATTCCCCGACATTTAACATGCCAGCTTGTGACTGTTTTGTGTCCTTTGTCATGCCTATGTAAAGTAAGAAAATTATGCTTAAGAAGCTGTTAGACCTACAGCATGCAAAGGCTTAAAACTGTCAAGAAAATTGCTTTTCTGTGGTCATTCACGCGGCTAGACTTTATTTGAATGGTATCAATTACTGATAATGATCTTGTTATGAAACCCAAGAGGAATTCCCATTTCTTAGAAAGTAATAGCGGTCCTCAGTAAACCACATTTAATACATAGAGTTATGGGCAGTTTCATTTCCCATGAACTGTGCTTTGCATTACAGAACAGAACAAACGTGAATTTATTTCAAAATTTTTATTTTTTTCCTGATTCCTGAAAATGTGCAAGGAAACTCCAAAAGAAAAATTAAATTGAATTTAATGTGCAGGAATAGGATTAAATCTAATGGACATTTGCAATATTGTATATGCATATGACGACCCTACTATTAACACAGTTATGATCAGACCTGACACTGTCCTTTTTCAAGTTTGATGTATTTTAAACATCCCCCCCCCCCCCCCCCCCCCCCGCCACGCACACACACACACACAACAAAACATATAAAGTACCTACCTATTTGTTTTTGCACAATATACAGTATAGGAGTCAGTGTGTGGCTGTTCGCTGCTTTGAAATTAAATACATCTCCATGCTGAGTGTGTTGATAATATGATGAAGCTGTGCATAAGACACAGCTGAAAACCTTCAAGGATTCCATATGTGTAAAAATAAAAATGAGAACAGTGATGCTCATTAACATGTAACCCAAACTCATTCAGACCCTATTTCCTTTTTCTCATGAAACCTTACCTTAATTAAGGGAACATAAACTCCTTTGAATGAAACTGAGTAAACAAAAAAGAATTAGAAACATTTGAAGATACATATGGATATGTCTATGGTGAAGATCAAAGCATGATATTTCAAAAGAAAAACAAAACTATAAAAATCAATGCTAAACACATTAAAAATGAAAGACGCAAACATGCTTCCATGGAACACCTCTATTAAATCTGTTCTTTTTTCATTTCATTAAAAAAAGGTAATGACATGTAAGAGCAAAATAGTGGCTTCTTAAAATGATCATACAACTGAAGTCAGTACATAGTACTGTGTTTATTTTCCTTTGTCAAATGTGAAATGTTTCAAGGAATCCCGTGCTAGTTCCATGTTTCCCCCAATAAAAACTGCTTAAAAGTATTTTTTGTGTGAGGCCAGACGAGATTGTTTGATTCTCGATAAAAGAAATTATGAGGGTTACACTGGTGGTACTGCTTTGAATCATTCATTGCAGAACATTTGATGGTATCGTGCATTAAAGACTACGATCACTTGACTGGGTCAAACCAAAGTGGAAGGCAGAACAAAGAAAATAAAGATAGTCTGAATTGTTGTTTTAGCTATTGCATGTGGCTGCAACAATTGCAAAATTGCTCTCCGGGGGTTGTGCCAAAGTCTTTAATAGCTTTTTTATTTGCATTATAAAAATGAAAAAAACGTTTTTGTTTAGTTTACAGCGGTTTGCGGATTGCTGTTTCAGCATTATGGCACGTCGCTCTATAGCAGACGAATGGCAGTTTTAGCTTCATTGGAAGCCTGCTCAATGCCAACATTCCGTGTCTGTGCTTCTCTCCTGCCAGAGAAGAGCTTCAGTCATTATGTAAATCAGCTGTGGCACTAATGAAAGCCGTCTACTGCCTCTTAATTATGTCACTGTCACTTCGAATAATTAATCACACGTGCGGTACAAACGCGCTGTAATTTGGGCCCTGCAGTATCCACCAGAAGCAGGCCACTTCAGCTCTGTATAATTGTGTGTATGTGTTACATGCGTCCTGGGACAAGCTGCATTTGGATTTCAATCAATTTAAGCCTTCTGTGCTACCTAATCTGTTGAATCTCTTCAAGACTCTCTCAATTAGGAATATTATCATAAATATTTTGGGGTTTAAATTACACCATGGCTCATATACAGTGCGGAGTCACAAAGCCATCCAAAATAATGTCAAATTAATGCTTGGCATATATTGCTTTATTCGCTCAACCATGTTATGGTTTAATGTCCAGACACATACATATACAGCTAAACCACAAAGCAGCATATTATACATATATACGGAACACCATTCTTCCTAAAGATACTCCCTCATTTGGTGTTATTGTGATGGTGGTGGAGAGCACTGTCTAACACGTCGGTCCAATATTCCACACATGCACTCGCCCACTTGTTGAGAATATGGTGAAGGATGACTCATCTGACCATATATTACTTTTTTCCACATCTCTGTAGACCAGAGCCTATGGTTTTTCCACCACTGAACTCTCAAATGTGCATTCGTCTTTGTAATGAGGGGTTTATGCACTGCAACCCTATGAAGATATCCCTCTCATAATGACAAAATCTGCATCACAAACTAAACTGGGAAGCTTAGGTTAACTCGTACACTAATGAAAGGACCAGCTTTCTAAGGTGAGTGGGGAAATGAAATGAATTGCTTTTTGCCTACATACTCTAATGTTAACAGGAAAAGAGGCTAAGGTGGGTTAAACTTGTTAGAGATGTTTGGAACACATGAGATATTCTTAACTATAAACATGGCCAGATCATTCTGTAGTGAGGTGGTTGTATGCACAAATACAAAGCACAGCTGAAATAATCTGGCTTGTTCATAGGAAGAGACTGTTCTTAGCCACAGGCTGAGGTTGTGGTGAGCTCCATGGGTATCCTGGTAGGAAAATACAGGTGGCTAAGGCTAGGCTGAAGTGCATAAAACAGACAGAATATCAACAGGCATTTCTGGGAATGTGCTTGTGCTGGGGACGACTACTTAGTAATTAGTCATGCAGTTTTCAATTTCCTTTGTCCTAAGCCTTCTTGTCAGTCTCCATTAAGAAACTAAGTTTTATGTTCTTTCTACTCCAAAAAAAAAAAAAATCTAGATCAATGGGCTCTTTCTATGCATTTAATATGTATGTGATTGACTGAACTGCGCCTTGTTTGTATTTAGCAAATTGCTTCAACTGTTCGGAGCCCTTGGACACCTAGGTCTTATAAGGACTGTATAGATATAAACTTGATTGGTTTATTGATTGACTGACATACATGTGTACTTATTTATAGGTTGTGACAGGACAAAACACAGCTTTTTGGATTTCATTTCACGGTCTTCATCATTTTATCCCAATGTTTAAGACCGTTTTATTATGACCAAAATTTTAACACCAGCCAAAGAAGTTAGATCATGCTTTCACTGTGTGCCCAAATGCACGTGATAGATAGACAGAGACTTGTCGGTTGGGGGAAGGCTGACATTTCGCAGCTCCCTGAGTTGAGCGAGCCAGCAGCGACTCAAAACCAAGGGAACAGTTTATTTCCAAGACGCAAAGCTCTAAGCAGCAGGCACGCTGTTTTGGCTGGTTTGAGGTTTCGGGAAAGCAGCCCAGTTGCCTTTGCATTTCATAATACGTGTGGTCTGTGAGTTTGGAAGCGACGTGTGTCATAGACAGTCGTCCACACGGCTAGCATTGGCGCTTGACAATCTGAGGTCTAGCTGTCAGTGTCAGTGAGAGTGGCCCAGAGCACCAGGGCAGAAAGGAGGACAAGGACAACGCAGGACAGACACAGTAGGAGGGAGAGCGGTTATCTTCCAGAAGGGTTCCAGGGGTAGGAGGGTGTTTGGTGACTTGGTTTTCCCCATACACGACTCTCCTGTTTAAAGTATTGTAGGCTTACGCCTTGTTAGACATTCATCTTTTTTTCTTTTGCAGAAAAATACCTTTCAGAATCCTTCAAAGTCAATGGAAATCCTGGGAGTTATTTTACATGTCCGTGCACTGATTGTGATATATTGTTGACAGGACATTCTTAACATTAATTCATCATCAACCACACCAATCTTTCCAATATTCTGTCCCATAAAACCAGGCTTCAACACTTCGGTCTATCCTGATAGTAGGCCTACATATGTAAGGTATCTGCGATGTTCAGTCACAAAAACAACGGAGTACATTTTCTGGAAACAAGATTGTGGCATTTTTTGGACATGATGAGTGGTCCTTAATACAATATTGGATTTTGTATTTGATGAGTTGACAAGAGAAGCAATCAAAGCTGGGTTTAAACACATCTGCTCATTTGAAGGTCACGCTGACATATTAAGACATTCATTTAAAAAAAAAAATTCTTATTTTTTTCTGGATACATTATTCAGGAAGGTCTGCATATTTCATCAAGTTTATTACATCTGATGTCATGGACCACAAGAGTAACAAGACTCAAGGCTGGAAAAAATCTTGCTGTGTTTGGGAGACAATCAGTTTCATGAAAGCTTTTTGGGAAAATTGAAATAGCAATGGCCTGTCAAACCCAAGTTATTTTTTGTTGAAGGAATGCCCTTTAGGAGTACCCTGTAGGGACACTCGATCAAGGTCTCTTCACAATCACAGCAGACTCAAATGTAATGTACAGTATAACTCAAACACTGGCATTTATGATTAAAGCTGACCTTGTTTTTAAATGTTGCAGATGGGCAGTGGATCGCCTATAGAACAAAAATATCATTCACTTTTGGAGCATGACTGATGTATTTGAACTCCTGAACCTTTACCTAATGCATGGTTATTAACTTTATACAATGGCCCAAATGCTTTCTTACTGTGATCTTTCTTTGTGATTATTTCAGTTTGAAAGACTGTTCTTGACAAATATTAGACGAATGGATGGAATGTATGCATAGATGTTTATGCTAAAACTGATGGAAATGCAGACACCATTGTTCACTGATACATATAGGTTTCAGAGGTATTCCCAGCTGTTTTGGCAATTACCATCAAAAAAGGCAGGCCTTACTAAAACAACCCTGCTCTGGATTTGTACGTCACTGACGTTCTCCCTTAAAAAAACTGGATCACTGGATCCCACCATGATACAGTAATTGCCTTTAAAAGTCCGCTCTTAAGCCAATGGAGAGTCAAGTGCAATCGGATTATGCAATGCATATAATTATGATCTGTCACTTCCAGATCATTAAGGTAAGAGCTCATATTTGATGGCACTATATACAAATATTTTTTTATAAGCAGTGGTCTTGATATTGGTGTTGTTAGATATGAATGCCACAAACATAAAAAATTGGGAGTTCTATAAATAGAATGAACACTATAGAGTAGCATAAATTATAGCTATTATCACACAAATAATGGCTCTCAATTCACTCTGTATTATTGTTAGGTATTAACAAAGTTATTATAATACCTTTTTTGCCTGATATATCTGCCTGTTCATTTCAAATACATACAGACGATACAGACATACAGTTTCACATCCATTCCATTCAAGTCTGGAGAGTGCATTTCACTTCCTATCATGTCAAATGTGTTGGGATAATGCACTGAAATAAATTACTTTGAAATGAGCCGCAAGCATTTTTTGGACCATAGCCAAAATATATCCACAAATGTAATTATATCCAAAGGTGGAAGTTGACCACACACCATCGATAGCTAAAGACCCTCAGATCATAGGAAAACTCTGTGAAAAGTTGTTATACATATGAAATGTTTTACATATACTAAAAAAAAAACAAGAGAAAAGATAGCAGAGCCATGAAGATGTGTGCATGGTTTCCCTTTTTCTTCAAAGGAGATCATGCGAAGCAATGACTCACCTACCACATCAGAGGCCCAAACGTAAATAAACAAATGAGCTATCTGAAGAGTAATAAGAGCCATGTGCTCGCCGTAGATGGAGCTGGTTGTTGTGCCTGATATGGAGAGGCAACCGCACGAATGAGGGAATCTCGAAAAAGGGGGAAAAAAAAAAGAAAGTTGGACATCGGTTTAAATTTGCGCCTCATGCGGGGTGAGCTTATTAGACAAGCGCGCGTTTCTTTTCAGACGTTTCGAAAGCGCGGCCCCTAAGTGTTTTATGTCTTTGTTTACGCATTCCTGTCTCCGCGAGATAAGTGATGCTCCTTCGCATCCTGTGCCTTGGCGTTGGACGCGGACCTCGTTAGGGGAAAAGGGAAACCACATGGGGAAGCGCAGACGCGCCACCGCCCGGACAATGCGTCAGCGACCGTCGCCTGGGTCTGTTTGCGTTCGTGGATCTTCAGATCTGAGCCGTGCGGACTGAGCACACGCTGGTGTGGCGGTTCGAGTATGCGTTCGTAAATATTTGGTTGATTTTATTTATTTATTTATTTATTTATTTTTGTTGGTATTTGCTGGGAGGGGCTTGGAGAATGTGTAACTCTTTGGCAGCTAATTTGATGTTTTTTTCATCTAAATGAGCTCATTTGTCCATGGACATAGATTCCTTCCTTTTGCATTTCCTCTTTCACATTGGATTCACATTGTGACAGGTTGTTTTGTAATTTTGTTTCCCAGATGAATATAACCACATGCAGAAGAGAGCTAAAGTCAAGTGGAATAATAAGAACAGCACAGTTAACCAACACAACACCAATGCATCTTTTAAATTGGGATTTTTTTTAATTGGAGATACTCAGCCCCCAACATGGGACTGACAATTTGGAATAGGCCAATCATCTGAAACCACATCCACGCGCAAACTCCAGCTGCATTTTTACACACCACAGACTGCAGCAAAGCACTGACAAAGTCCAAGGTCACGACCCATGCACCACAGGGTGGTGCCTAATCCAAAAGTGCAACCCAGCGGCTCCAATACGGCTCTTTTACCATGGTTCTATAAAACAAAAATCAGAGACACATTATGGATTACTTACAATGACAGATGAGTGAAACGATTCCAAGCCCTTCAAGCCTGTTCGGCTGTCTCCTGGTGTCTTTTTATCATCAAATTCTGTGGACACAGTGGTTGGATTTCAAACATCCTCTTGCCAGCTCTGGTGCCACACACACTGCTCAATTGCTCAATGCTGAATCAGATTTTACTCCAATAGAGTATCTCTTTTGGACTCTTTTGTGTTTAAATAGAACAGATTGTTGATCAGCATTAACTGATATGGCAATACGGAAGATAGGGTAATTAAAAAATAAATTAAATAATTAAATAGGCACAGGTCAGAACATATATTTTATTTTTGTTAATTGGATGTATTCAAAATGTAGCAAAGACAGAGTGAAATTTTTGTTGATGTTTTTGTACATAAAGTACTGTTATTTAGTTCTACATGCATTCTTGGCCTATACGTAGAGGTTCTTGAAATGAGTTAAATATTCACTGGGCTGCTGTTCAGATGCAAAGCTGCTCTCTTGATGTTTTTTTACAGTGCAGCTGGTGCATTGAATAGACTTCTGCTCAGCTTTGTGCAGAAACAACCACGGAGTGAATTTACATCTGGTATTGTAGCCAGATCCTTTGAACAGCCAGTGTTAAAAAAGTGGCTCTGATCAAATAAAATCATGCAAAACACAATAATTAAATAGGCTCTTAATGAAGACCCAATGACAGTAGTAGAAAGCTGATGTGTTTTTTTGGGAGTACATTTTCAGTCCTCGATTCTTTCCCTTTCATTTCTTTTTTCGTTTGCAAGACATATTTTAATGCACATTGCTATGGCTCCTGGGATCAAAGACATGATTGATCTGGCCCTGGGATTGGAACAGGGCTTCATTTTGCCAAATAGATTGTTGGCACATGCTCAGATTCACGCCTAAGTCAGCAAAAGTACCCTTTTGAGACCCCCCCCCCCCCACCGCCCTCGCAACGGTCTACGACTGGAATCACCACTCCTTGTCTGCGATTGCAATCTACCACTAACATACCCCCCCGCATCCCCCCACTAACCGTCCACCACAGATGCAAGAGCTGCATCTGATTTTCTGCACATGCCCATCCAAACAGCCCATACACGGCCCTGTTAGACCGCATACTGCGTGACTGTAATGAGGAAGTTACACCTGCTGATCTTTATGAGTCAAAGTGTAAATGGTGGGAATGGTAGTGGTGGGAAAGTAGCTGAGTAGCATTCAGTACAGAGCTCATGAGGATTACACACATCTCCCCAGGCATCATTTTACATTAACAATGCTAACAAGCACACATTGTCTTTGTAGGCACATCCCATTGGACCACTGCATCACAGCCAGATGTGTATTTTATAATGAGAACCCATTTCCTGATGGACTCCATCAGCTTTTATTAAGCAGCATCCAAGTGTTCAGCCCTCCCAGTGCACAGGACTCCCAAACAGTCCAAGGCCAATGACAGGGAACTTGGCGACCATGTTTAAAATGCTTTATTGTGTGTAAAATGCCGGTGTGCATATTTTTTTCCCCTTACGAACGCACATGGAACACCAGAAAATCATGTCAAATGGGGCGGGAAGCTCATGCCAACCCATTTCATATTAGCAACACCATTTGTTGCCATGACAGTATGATGACATTGGCTACTTTGAGGTAGTCTTTGACACCTTTAAACTATGAATTAAGAGAGTGGACTTCCAGCACGTCCCACTGTGCTTGTTCGGTTTTAATTTTTTTTCAGACAAGACATAAACTAATTCTTCTGAACGATGTAGGCCTTAAAAAGGTGAAGTCATCTTTATTTTATGTTAGCCATAAAATGAGTGTCTGACTACATGCTCTCTGTAATGCGACATTCAAATAATGCCTCTAATTAATCACATTTTTGAACGTATTAGCGAGTAAAGTATTAGCTGATGCCCAAGTTATGCTTTTTGTCTTGGATTTCGAGAGCATGCCTGATGAACAGAGACGCTTTGGTGGAAAATTAAGCAATGCATTCTGTCCAGGAGTGTCCAGTGGAATATGAAAGGGTTTGATTTAACAGAGGAATAATCAACATTCCACCCGCGCAACAGTGGGCTCCCTTTTCAAAGGTCAAGGGAAACCATGTGGCTGAAGTGAGATTTTGAATGCTTAAGTCTTTTTCCTTCATGAACAGATTAATACTTCTGTAACTGTCATAAATGGGTATATGAACTGCAGTTGTATGTGCCAGCTAGCTAGCTAGCTATCAGAGTTTGTGTTTATCTTTAATAAGTGAGCTAGTTAGGCTGTATTTTCATTGCTGCTAGTAAAGCCTACAGTAACTGGAACTTCCTGTCATTAACAGTGACATAAGTCTCCACAATCTCATATTATTCACTCAAATGGAATAAAACATTGTTAAATGCAAAACTGTATTTTTTTTTAAACTGCAGTCATACTAAGCTAGCCAGCTAACAGTCAAGCAAAGTACTTTTTTGCTTACCTAATGTTTTAATTCATGAGGTAAGATCGAAAGAAAACTGCAAACACCCAAACCCCAATCTCATATGATAATTAACGTTGTTAATATTCTACACTGAGAATGATTAAAAACCTGGGCTATTAATACATGTTCTGCAATAAATTACAATTTGCAATAATTTAGCTAATAAAGTTAGTAACAATAAGTAACATTTTAGGCAGTTGGGACAATCAGCCTGCCTCCTGGTCCATGTAATTACCATTAATCTCAAGATGGATCTAACAGTACCCCCTCACCATTACAAGCTATTAAGAAATATTTAATGGCTACCTAACTGAGATAAGAGCTGGGCTAAAAATAAATCTAAGATCACCTTTCTTCCAGCTAATGATTAACCATTTGCTTGTTCCAAAACAAATCACAACCTTGCAGAATGAGGATGCCAAACAATTATAAATTATTCCACATTTGTGATGAATGAAATCAAAACATGTAAGGGTTAGGTTTTTCCTTTTCCTAATTTCCACGATCGTGTGAAAGGCTGATAAATGAAAATGCTCTCATGATGACGCACAAATGTGGGTGTTGAGTGGGCCTGGAATCTCAGCTGCTCAGCTGCTCAGCAGTCAGGCTCTCATAGCCCTCCCGAGTGGCTGACGAGGGGAAAAGATTGTTCCAGAACAGTGTCGTAATCTGTAGTAATTTTCCTTTTGCTGCGGGCCTTTGTGGATATCCTGTGTTCATGATCTGTACCCCAGGTTTTCAACCGTAGGGGGTCTGCCATAGCAATCTCAACATTTCCCTCCCCCCGCCCACCTCATCTGCAGTCGCAATCTCCCCTCCGCTGGTCCACATCCGTATTTACCACCTCCCTCCGATCTACAAGTGCAATCTGTAGCATTTCCGTGGCAAGATTATTTCAGTGTGAGATTCATTGTATGCATATTGCCATCTTTCATATATCCACTGGTGTTCTTTTTGTATGTGAATTAGATATCAAATAACAGTGAATAAAAAACAAATAGGGCAAAGGTAAAAACCAACAACTAACTGGAAAAGAAATGAATAGAACCAAAGGACGGGTAAACTATCCTCATGCAACTCAGAATGACCTTACCTGGGAACCGGCCAACCTGAGGCCAAATGTTGCTTCAAAGCAAATAGTTGTATATCTGGAGAAATTGCAAAGTAAGCTGCGACTGACTTCTATTAAAGCACGCGGCTGGCCATTCTCTTCTTCTTTTGAGAAACCTCTTTAAAATGTGTCTCCCATTTTTCACTGTGACTTCTACAATGTCATCTGACGTCTTCTGGCACGAACAATAGGCCTTGTTTCAACAGACCAGGGTATATTCAATCTGTGGGTGGTCATCTTCTACAGTCAGCAAACAGTGTACAAGAGAAATCATACTGTCTATACAAAGCAATTCACCAGTCTTGTGTTGAAGCTGACAAAATTGTAATACATATTAAAGTGACTGTATAAGAAAAGGTCATATAAATTTGTGCCAACGTTACAATATGGGGCCATGGACTGAGCATAGCAGTAAGCTTCCATCAACAGTATAGTTTTCACCAAATGAGAGTTTAATTTCACCCTGGGAATCAAGCTATAAGCTATACATTTATCCATTGTCATGCAACCTCAATCTGCTGAACAACATCAGCTACATCTGATATACAACAGCTCTCAATGACCACCACAGCATTTCCTCCAATCGTTTTCTGGCCACTTTTTTTGTCATACTTCCTATGATCATCATCAGATGATCATAGGAAGTCAAATTTCAAACATTCATTGTTTGCGATTGAAGTAATACAATAAGGAGCTGAAACCCTGAGTAACTAAGTGTGATTAAGTAAACTGGAATTTAAACAGTGAGATAGATGTGGTACATATTAGTCAAGAAGAATCAGCTACTGTGTCCAATTACCACTGTCTCAAAAACAAACCAACCCAACAAGCAAACATCGTTAGTGAAGTTTTGCTGCTTTCAGGCACCCTGTTTTTAAAAAATATATATATCTAAAAGTATTCTATAACACAACATACTGTAAGCAATCAAACACAGTGAGTGTTGTATTTCATAAAAATTGACAGATTGTAAGTGAAACTTCCATTTATTACACTTTGTAAGGCGCAGACTATGTTTGGGCAAAGGCTGAGTTGTGTCACTGATGTTGATGAATTCCTGTAACATATGTATGTGTTTAAATCAAATGATGTATGATAAAATGATAACCCAGGGATGTGGCTCTGGATAAAGTGATCTATAAAGAAGAGAGATATATTTTACTTTTAGGGAGGAGAATGAGGGGAGTATATCAGAATATATATCTGTTTTTTATTGAAGATGCATACTGTGGAGGATGCGGAGTAACTTTTCGCCTTGTGTAATAAAATGCATATGTTTAATCAGAAACCTAGGTTGTGCGCATTTGTCAGCAGTTTGGTTACTTTGGCTTCATCCCTAATAACATATTTACTGTCAATTAATCATGAGATTTTGTTACACAAATATTTTGTTAATTATGCAGTTATTGCTGCTTTATAAAGTATTTATGAGTGTGCCATGTTGTTAATTGGTATCCAAAATATTTATTTGTTATTTTGTGTGTGGTAATTTAATGACAGAATATTCTGGGAACCACTAATCACCCATAATGCTCAGCAAAGATGTTGTAGGCCCTTTGAGTTCTCAGAATTTCTTCCTTGTGAAACTTACTATGTATGTATACTCTTAGGAGTGCGTAGGGTGTATCTTGATGTCCCTTTTATACCAGTTCAGCCAAAGTGGCAGAAAGAAAAATAATTAAATACAGACCAGAGCAAAAGCACAATGGTGCATTTGCTTGCACATGTGCCCCCGTAATTAACTTGGTCTTGTTTATGCTGAACATTAGTTCATGCAGATAACGTTATACAATGAAAAACGTTTTGGCACCACTGCTTTTCTGCCTTTAAATCAATATGAATTAATCACGAGGTAGCAATAAAAACTATATATCTAAATTACATCAGTTAAAATATTTTGGATAGCAGAAGATCCCTGTGAGATCGCGCATGAGATTAAACAAAGTAAAATAAATGAAAAAGCCTACTGTTATTGTCTCTTCTCAACCTTATTAATGCACAAGTTGACAGGGAGAAAGACTGCAAAGCATTGAGATTCATTATGGTTCTCCTCAGAAGTTTTCCTAATAACTTTCTGATTTCCCATTAAGAATAAACACACTTGACACTCAGAAGTCATACAGGTCAAAAATGCAGGGTGTTAACGTATTGAAACAAACTTTATTAACAGCCAAAGAGCAGAGGATCAGAGATAACTTCTCTGTTGAAATTATTTTAAAACACATTAATAATTTTTTTTTGCCAAGGTTTTACCCTAATTTATAGAGCAACACCCTGTCCCAGCTTCCCCCTCAGGACTGCCACCTAATGATCTTTAATTCATTACTGTGAACACTGACTGATTGACCTTGTTGGTTCCTCCCAAGTTTTTTTTTCCTATCGCCCCACCGGGGTGAGTTTATCTTTGCCACCGTCACCCTAGGATTGACCTGGTTGGAGGTTTAGACCAGGTTCCACTCTAAATGGTATTGTGACAAATGTTTGTAAAATGTGCTTCACAAAAAAAAAAAAAAAAAACATTTTATTTGATTTGATTGTAGTGTCCCCTGCAGACTGTGCTTTTGCGATGACATTTGCAGTCATGATACACCTTTCATACAGCACGCTATGACTCCAGCCGCCACGCACTCTTGCTGAGCAATATATGCTGTATGGTCAGCGTGAAACTCAGCAAAAATGATGGTTCTGTTTTGTATTTGAGGGTTGCTGAAAACACTTTGGCACATCTTGCTAATGCAAACCAGAGGTGGGTACACGTGAGACTTTGTGCCGTGCTGACTCCTTGTAAAATGCCGCTGCATTCAACCAGTTCAAAGGAGCCCTGAAACATGCTCTCAGAAGACAGTTCACATTTAACAAAGAAAGAAAAAAAAACCAACGTCATGCTGGTACTGTACCTTATCTGCAGTTTTTGAAGATCTGATAACCAATTCGACAGCATTGCTGTGCTATCTCCATAGTACTTTCATCATGCAATTTGATTGACATACAACTGACTGTCTGTTAAGCTTTATAACCTCAACCATAATTTCAGGGACTGGGGTATATATAAGTATATATATATAATATGTATGAATAATTCTCTGTTCAATAAATCAGTAGCAGATAGTGCATTTAAAATGTAAGTATTCTGACAGGGAAGCAAGACCTGAAAAAAAAGATGTTGGCATTAGTATGACGTTTCCCTGATTTAAAAAAGGTCTGTCTGTGGTCTGAACCACATGGAACTCTGCCTAAATTTAATCTGAATCCAGCACCCAACCAAATAGCTGCTTTGGCCTGTCTGAATGAAAGAGAGTTGGGACTTGCTGCTGTTTCAGTGTAAATTCTTCGCAATACATTTTACTGATATTTTTACTGTTACTGTAGAGTAAGAGGCACAGCACTTCTTTAATACATCATTACACTTGCTCTTTAAGGAAATCTAAGACTAACTACAAAAATGCCAAATGCAGCCATTTATTTTGTGTATTATTCAGGTGATTGTCTAGTCCACTGTGTAAAATTTTGTTCACCGCGTAAGGTTTTATACAACACATGGATTGGCTGACTGCAGTCATAGTGTTGCATGAATAAGTATGTGGATAGCTTTGGGTTAGGTTTTGAGCCATTTCCACCTTTTTAGACTTTTCAGGGGGGGAAAGGCCGGTGGAAAAGAAAAATGCACTAATAACATAACGACATTATTCAGCTGCAGGCTAAGCACAGACACAAGCTATTCCAATTACGGCATCGTCCATAATCTCAGCTCTCTGCCATTTATCATATCTGAAAGAATGAGGGTGTTTACAGTTCCAACTAAGGTGCATGATGTGAATGTTCTGAAATAGACATGGACTTCTGTATCGTTTATCTTGCTGGGAAATTGTGCTTGAAAAGGGCATTTGTCATGGTTTTTATTTAAAAGAATAATGGTTTCACAGTAAATCTGCCTTGTAAGCAAGGAGAAAACGACAATTCATAATAATAGCCACACAATTAATGGTCACTCCATTAAATGTTTTATTTTGGAAAAACAAAACAAAAAAACAACAAAAAAAAAAAACAGAAAAATGATATATACTTAGCTGGGATTAAGTGGGATATTAAGCAGCAAGTTAAAAATAAATATGGCCTTCCTTTGTGCTCTCCTTAGACAAACCAGGGTATTTGACCAGGGTATTTGTTTCACAAAGAATGCACTCCTCTCAAAATACTTAGAGTATTTTATTGTGTGTTGACAGATGCACTTGGCCCTAGACGAAGGTACACTTTAGATGTCCCAAACATTGAGGATGGGATTTAGAAGGGACTGTTTTTCCAGAACTCCCAGATTCCTGTTCCAGGCCACTCCTTTGCTCCTGGGCCTGCCCTTATGGCTTTACACAGATGTATTATTACACTGGGATTTCACAGATACACACGTCCACAGGCTGCATATCAATATCAACAAGCTTTCAGCCTTGAAGGATGATACTGACAAAATCATACAAAAAATGGTACTTGTTAGTGTTTGAAATAAATGTATTTCAGCATGGAAACAAGCTGAAAAAACTTATGAGCATGTATTGCAAAGCTCCTGCCTTGTTTCTCTCTTTCTGGTACTATGCAAAAACAAGACAAAAACAAACTGGAAAGGTCTGTTTGGACTGTGAGTAAGCCAATTACTGTAGCACAGATCAAGTTGCTGTAGCTGAGCTATAACAAAATATAAAGTGCAATAATGTCAAATCCTTGCTGATTTTACTCACCCACTACTCACCAATGGGGAACAGGTAGACCCCTACAGGGCTCTGATGATCATTATAAAAGACTGTTATAAAAGACCAAATAATAATAGGAAAAATAGCAAAAAAGGAAGGATGTGAGGGTCTGTACTGATGGTTTTCATGTCAAAGATAAGATCTAATGCAAAAAGGAAAAAGCTGCATTTTCTCAAACTGCTTTTATTTAGATAAATAAACCAATGAAGGCATATTAATAGTCACTTTGGCACATTAAAACAAGTTGAGTAATGATATGTTTTGTTACCGCAGAAATTGATCTAATTTGCTACCCTAGCTTCTCATATAGCTCAGTAAATCTATCTAATTTTGGGTATAATGAGTCATCTTGGAAAGGCCTCTTATTAGCGTCTTGCGCTACAACATCTGCCGTTCATTTTTGAGGGGATGGCGGGTAATAGGCGGTCACTGGCCGCATTGTCCCGGGTCTGTTCCTTTCCATTTCATCTCGTTGAAAGCATGTTGACGGAGGACCGTTCAAACATGATTTCCGAACAGGAGTTGAGTGCTCGGGCACTTGGCTCGCTCAGCTGACTGTAGGAAAACTCTAAAACCTCCCCAAAATCAAAACATTTTGAATCTCCACATTCACGAGCTGTGGGTGTAGCAAAATTTGGACCACAAAATAAGGTTTGTGGCCCAAACTCAAGAGTGTGGATGGGTGAAGTGACCAGCGCATTGAAAACCCACTCATATTGATGCTGATTATTTTGCGTGTCACTGCAAGTTGCCTAATCAACCTGTAATTTCCCAGTGCCTTTTTCACGTCTTTTTAAAATCAATTAGACATGCTTGCTTGCCCCAGATCTAATAGAATCTATTGATTTTACTCTTCCTGTCTGTATTCATAATAGTTGTTTTGGCTCGATGAATCTCTGTAGTTATGCTGAAACCTGAGGTTTGCTGAGTTTAGCCAATTGCGGCCTCATAAATCCAGTCATCGGGTACCAAGGGCCAAAGACGTCTGCCAGAACAGGGGTTTATCAGGGGTTTATAATCATAAGCTGGCCATAGAGGTCTGATGAGGTAAATTAAGTGAAAAATACAATCTGAACAAATGTTGACATTAGAGAAATGGAGCGTGAGCTGTCTAGTGTCTGAGACTATTCTCTCCAATTAAGGGCAGGGTCACCTTCAAGGGCAATTAGTGCAGGATATGCTCCAAGGAAGGACGATTTAGGGTAGAGTACCATTGTGTTGAATTAATGATGGGAAATGCAAAAATAAATGTGCACTTACCACAAGAAAAACACTGTCTGATGTTGATGCAAGAGCAATCTACGTATCTTGTCTGTAACAAAATGTAAATGTAAATTATACACTTGAAAAGTTGTCATATAATCAGTTGGATATTGTGAAATCATTATTGTGGTTTACAATAAACATATTAATTAAACAGCATGTTCTGTACATAATTGTAAAATATTACCATCAGTACATAATTAACTATGAGCACAATGGTGCTACTCTCATATGCTTTTAACTTGGATAGAACTCAAACCTTAAACCCACATCCAGCTGTCAACGAGAGAAATATATGTAGACACAACTAAGATCCATGTCTCCTGCAAGTGGACCCTCAAGTTTCAAGTGGAAAATCACAAATTTCTCCTTCATGCTTCAGAGAACATACTTCAGTAACAAATGTGTCCATCTGCATTACATTGGAGACAGCCACGCAACCGTAGGAACATATGTCATGTTAAGCTGTGCTTTTTATGTTTTCCATTGTTTATTTTGATGGGCGGAATCTTTGCTCATCTGTTACCTGGGTGGGGACAGATATCCCATAATTATTTCATTTAGGAGACAACCTTTTATTTTTTGCATTTTTATTTTTTAGATGTTCAGCTTTTATTCATCAGGTGTGGTGGAAGTTCTCAGTTAAGCAATTAATACGCATAGCTTGCTCACATGTGGGTCTAATATTTATGTTGTCTAGAAAGACTAAAACCTTTATTCTATTTGGAAATGAACATGCTTTAAACAGACATTTTGACCCCCCTGGCTTTTCCTGTCAGAAGAGAAGAGTAAGATTCCTAAAAGTGAGAAACTCACTGGGCTCTAATGCACAGTTTCATTTGGGCTATTAAGTTGGCAGGAATGATTACACTCCCTTGCACACTTTGAAAGATGAAAAGAGTAAAATGTCTGTACATGGAATTTAGGCATAAGGCTGTTCATTAAGAATGTAATATACGGCTACACTAAATGTGTTGTGAAAAGACAGGTCCATCCACTGGAAACAGGATACTGCGTAAGGCAGACTTGTTTGCTTCAATAAAGCTAAACAAAAAATCATGCCCAATGTTTTCCTTTTTCCCCTTAGTTTCTACTTTGTCCTATAGACCAAGACCTGATGGAATTTGTACTCAGGTAACCTGCTTGGGTGTTTGCTGTTTATAATTACATAAGAAGGCTGATGTTTAAAAGACCATTCTCCTTTTGGTTACCATAAGGACACCGTATGCATTTTAATTTTTCATAACCACCACGTGGGATTTATATTGGATTTCTATTTTTTTTTTGTCGCTGTTCGTTTCAACACATGACATGTGCATGGTCCCTTTGACATGACTTGGCAAAATGTAATTGTACGGACAGATGGGCAGGGCAAGAATGAGAGAGCTTCGCAGGCTTCACAGATGTGAGCATTCATCACCAGCCCATTTGCTATAGTACAGTATGTGTCGCTGTGTGTGAGAGGTTGTCTCCCCGAATGCTAATACTTTTTCGGCCCGGGACACCATATTTGCTAAAGAGCCCCCTCTGGGGATGTGATCGCCATTAATGTTTATGCCACAGCTGAACTGTAACAATTGAGTTCTCGACTAGCCACCAGTGGTGAAACAACTGCAAATATCTGTGGCAAAATGTATCTGCAAATCAAAAGAGTTTACATTACATTACATTTAATTGGCAGATGCTTTTATCCAAAGCGATATACAATAAGTGCATACCGAAGGTCAATGGAACAACTACAATTAAGAACCACGTTTTTCACCTTGGAAAATGTAAAAAATGTATGAAATGGCATCCAACCTTGCTGTTGGAGATGAAGATAAAAACACTAAGCACTCAAAAAGCACTCCAAGGTTTCAGTATAACAGACATATTATTATGATTGACAAATCAAAACATATTGAAAACTGAGAGGCAAACGGTTACATTTAATTTGATGGTTAGAGGCTGAGGAATGTGACACAATCTTATTTGAATTTACAAGCTGAACAGCATGCTGATGAGAGTTTTTTTCTTTTTTTTTTCCTAGAGCACAGATGTTTCCTTCTGGCTGTTCTGATGAAGTGCCATCTGCAGAAATGCCGTTATGATGTCACCTGAGCTTATTAGCGTGTATATATAAAATGCCTGTGTGGTGTTTAAATTCTGCTGAGATCATCAAGCTCTTTTTGCCAGTGATCAATGAGAGAGTAAGAACCACTCAGTCTCTGACATTACCAAACCTTCAGCAACACTGAACATTCCAAAACAGTCATGAATACATCATACATATCGTATTAACTGAGTCAGCCGGTCTTGTCCATTCACATCAGTGCCAGAACAGCATTATTTGAACAACAAGCTTCAAACAAGGGATAGAAAATGTTTCCAATTGTGCTGTATTTATACAGAAACATTCAAGGATACCTTTTTTCCTTTTTGTTTTTTTTTAATGCATAAAATGTCAGAATTTTACTGGATCACAGTCTCAAAGAGTATCTTAAATGCCTCTTAAAATATGCGAAATATAGCATTACCCTTTTAGCCATGAGATTAATGAGCTGTGGTTTTATAGCCAATGGGAATATGGAAGAATGTTGCCGGGGCATGTGGATATTTTTCCTTTCAGTCCGTGCCAGCCAGCCAGTTAGATGGACGAGAGACACAGCCCTGAGAGGCACAGATGCTACAGATGGCTATCGTTTTATTCACTCCTTTTATTCTCCCCTGGACCACTGCTCCTTCTCAGTTTGGACCATCAGATCAATGGAGGCCACACTCCACTGCAAATTAAAACCATTGAAAAAGGAGAGGCAGAGGGAGCACTTGTCAAATCCATTAGACTTGATATCCATCTTTACACATATTTGGTGGTTTTAGACGATGTGATAAATATTTGACATGACACCTTTATTGCAGCGATGATGGTACTGCGAGATGATTACAAGGGCCAGCAGATCTGTGGGGTTTTTTTTTTTAATTTTTGGTTTCACCATCTGTTGGGTGCAGGGGCACCATAAGGCAGGGGGATGTTATTATAAGAATTCCAAGAGCCCTGACTGACAGGGGCCCTCAAAAAATATTAGAACAAAATTTTCTGGGGTGGTGGGGCCCAATGTCAGATCTTTTCACGGGGCCCAATATCCTTGGTGGCACCCCTGGTTGGTTTTTCACAGAAGAGACAAAAAGCTATTGTGATTCATAAGTGCTGCAGTAACTGTAGAATTTGCTTATGTGCAGCACCTATGGCAGGCTTAGATACACAGAATCTGCTATTTTCTGTTTATACTCAGCATTAAATCAATTGACTCAATTAAGGCAGTTACTTACACAGTTAACTTGACTGACCTGGTTTATTGGGTCTAATTTGGTTACTGATGCTTAATTTAAAAAAAAAGAAACCCTGTGACACCCCTGCTGTATGGTTTGGAGCGACTGTACTTTGTTAGTCCTCTTGTGCTAGGAAGTTCAAAACCGTTCTCCTTTGCAGACGTACAGTGAGTTGTCAGTCATGTTTGAACCAATCAAAATGTTGCTCTCACAGTAGAACACAACAATGAAATCAAATCAGCGAGTATCTGATATCATACTGTACGGCAACACAGTCCTGGCTGAATCAAATACAGGAGAGTTTGTTTTGACAGGTATGACATCATTGATGGGTTTCTCGTGTTTCCCCGTTGTTTATACATGCATTCAATCTCTTGCAACATCCGTTAGCATGGCAGAAAATCATTGTTTTTTATTTTAATTTTAAAGGATACAGAGTATACTGTTTGCTCATAACAACATAAAAATAACCAAATGTTCAAGGATGTGAAGGGCGGCTGGCCCCTTTTGGTCAAACAGTTATTTCCCTCATGGAATAAAAAAAAAAAACCAATAATTTATTTTTGTTCCCATAGAAACCTCAGCACATGACAGGCTAACTGTATGAGTCGATGAGAGTTGGGAGCGCATTGCATTTGGATTTCATTTTATTGAAAACTAAAGAGAATCAAGGACACTGAACTTCACTTTAACACCCATTAATAAAATATCTAACAAACGCTTGGATGAAACAACAAAGTAAATGTTTTTAAAACTAGAAAAATGTTGAAAGAAGTAAAAGAAACCAGATCATCCTTTAAAAAAATAGACCGACATCATTGCACCTGCCATAGCAACGTCAATAATACTAATATCAGTTTATATTTCCCTCCACCATATTTTCTGCTGTTTTATAACTCTTTCCATGGAAACAATTGTTTCACTAAATTGAACACTTGAACACATGATTGAACACTAAATGATGTTGACACAGGCACTCACATTGAATAAAATTCCAAACTCGCTTTTCTGATATTGTTTCTGTCTGACATAATAATAGTAACTGACTTTTTTATTTCCTTGTGTCAATTAGATTTGAAGACATAAAATAGCTTATTGGAATTTCCTTCAAAATACAGACTTTTGGAAATACAGAAGATAAAAGACATGACTTATGGAAAACTTTCACTTGTGAAAATTTGTAATACATCCACAAACACATAGTGAAACAATAAATTTACAAAGGAGAGGTTTGCTCAGGCTATACTACTGATGTAATGCTTAGGTATTCAGTTTCAGTACAAATGACAAGCAAAATAAATGAATAATAAATGTAATGTATGAAACCAAAGACAAACTAAGATATTAGGCGGAAGTGTTCCCTATCATTGCATCTATCCTTATGTATCTCTTGACTTTGCTCAGATGAGGGAACACAGAGAGGGTTACATATGGAGATGGGATTACAGAGGTCGCATGATGGGGTATTACACTTCCTATCATATGTAGGGGGATCTGTATGTGGGTTGAGATTCAGCCACACTATGGACTGTGCCACACAGATTGTGTCCCCCACATGGTCCCCTGCCCACCCCCAGGCTCAAAGTAGAAACTCCATAGTTGAGACAAGTATGGAAAAGTAAACACTTGCTTTCATATGCTACTGGCTGAGAAAACTAGGAAAATGCAATCTTGCCATAGAAACCAGGGTATGCTCTACTTTTTGAATCAAGCCAAATAGTGCACAATATGATTTTTCACTATTGACGTTTTTATTCTGAATCATTGGAGATGGAGCTAATATGTACTGTAATATCTAATATACCACAAGTCTTTTCCTCCTCTAATTTTATGATGTAAACTCACTCCTGGGAGTATTACCAAGCTTGCCATTTCTCTGCAAGTGTTATGTTGTCATTTAAGTACAGAGCATGTTTTCAAATCACCAGCTTTTTAGCCCCTGGATACTTGGGTACCAAGCTACCAAGGAAAATAATTTTGAAACTGGCACATTCCTACCACTTCATTCAACACCATGAACTCTGTTGGTTCTACTACATGTACCATTGGAGAAGGACGTATTCACCCTACAAAACACCCTGTAAGTGCACAAAATAGATACTTTTATGTGAATGGCAAAACATGTCTACAATATGCAAAGGCTGGTCTGGATTTTTGCCTACACTGTAGAAAACACATATGGGCTGTTATCAGGATTAAATAAAGGTGAAATTGCACTTTAATTTAGCTTCAATGTATTTAAAATATGTTACGATTGTTTAAATACATCAAAACTAAGAAACCACACTGTTGAATGCATTATGTGCTATTATGTGTAGAGTAGTGTAATGAGACAGAGACCTGGATTCGCTCAACATTTGTCCTGAAACTTTGACTCACCAAAACCTTGACTCATAAATGGAAGAATTTGCTTTTTGTTTTTCTCTGTTAAAATGTGAATATATGTTTCATTTTTACGAATAAGCTTCTTCTGACATTCATTTAATTAAATGTTTAAAGTGATTAATCTTCTTCTCGGATTCAGTCATCTACTCCCTATATGAACTGCTTTCCAATAGGTTGCTCCATCCCAATGGCAAACACAATGGAGTTTCTTGGTCTTGGTCTTTTAAACTATTACAAGCCAATGGCGTGAGTCAGTCCTTCTGTATGGAATGCAGCACTCATTCAAACCTCATACAGCAGCCATTCCCATTAAAGGGAAACAGTGCTGGGGAGGAAGTTCAAACTATCAGCACTGGAAAGGCACAGGGATTTTTCTCCAATCACTGGAGCCTCCAATTCTTACATCCCAGTATGGTCTCTATTGCGGTCCCTGACATCAGTTCTACTGAAATTGCTAATTAACCCCTGTATTGCCCGCTTTTTTATCACAAACCTGAGCATGGCATACCCAAGATGACATGCTCAGGCATAATTTTGGTCTTTTCTGAAAGGTAACCCTTGGGGGTTTGTTTTCCGAGAGTAAGAATTACTCAGACTGTTACTGAAACAAAACAACAGAAGCTCAAAAACAGTAGAAGTGGACGTTTCTTTTTCTGAAGTGAAAGATTTTTTTTTTTTTGAGTGGATGCAGATGCTTGAGGCTGTGCCTGGAGGACTCAGAAGCACAATACAGACACAGCCACAATACTGGACAAATCCTGGTTAAAATTTGATGACAGTTCCACCAAAAATAAGCATTCTGCACTGTTAGCACTTTTCCTGAGCTATGTCTAGGCAGGTTTCCAAAAAAGCCATTTGGAAACTCCTAAAGGACATTTGGTAACAAATGATGTTATGGGATATTAGAGGTGCTATCACCTTCTGGCAAAAACAAGCCTGGAAGATTGTAGAATGTAGAAAATGGATGAAAGCATCTTGGTCATATTCTGAACATTTCATTGATGTTAATAGGACATTAATAAAATTGTAATAAATGATAATTATGCTAAATAATAATTTAAATGGATTAGTAAACTAAAGATATGTAACTTTAGTAACATCAATGTGAGTTCAACTCATATTAGTTTTTGGTTAGTTATAATGGAACTAACATGTGTATTTCAACATTCAAAATAATGTTCATTCTTGCAAATATTTACAACAGGTGCTGGAGCATATCCCAGCATGCAGTGGGCAAGAAGCAGGAATATATCCTGGACAGGTCACCAAGGCCATCGTAGGCCCCACACACCATTCACTCACACATTCATATCTACAGTACAGGCAATTTGGAGGTCTCCAATTAGCCTATTGACTGTCTTTAGACTGCAGGAGGAAACCAGAGTACCAAGTGAAAACCCACATCGACATTGTGCAGACTACACACAGAAAGGCCCTTGGCCCAGACACAAATGTGATACCTTCATGCAAGGCAATAGAGCTATTCGCTGAGCGTTACATATGTACCCTGTAACAGACAAAACATTAGGTGATGCACTTCATCCTATAAATCCAATAATATTACATACATTTGCCCTTGTTCCTTGAGTTAATCAGCTTTGAATGGTACACATCAAAGCAGATTTCTGATTGCTGTGAAAAGAGGCCTAAACCATGGGGATGCATGAACGCACAGGTGCCAAGGCCTCCCAGACATTACTGTTCTTGTACAAAAACCATTTGGCAATGTCCTTGGCGGACGAGGCTCTGTGTCTTGGGCGGAGTAATATTTTACTTGAGTAAGCATTTCAACTGCATGTGGAAGTGTACACATTGCCAGAGACACCTTGAAACTTTTCTGTAACTAGTGCCAGTGTTGAGAGCACGCATGATACCAGATGTAATAGTGCAACAGCCAAAGCAGGGCCTTCCTGGCCCATTAAGCAGTCAGTGAAGGGCGATTACAGCTGAGGCTGAACAATGCCTGGGCAGATCAATGCAGGAAGCACAGCCCCACCGAGGGCCCATCGGTACCTTGTCTCTCACTCCGCCATTTCTATCATATACCTTTCAGCAAATCTCTGGCCAGCTTTTGCGTGGCTCTGATTTGCAAGATGCTTATTTCCATATTTCTACGGAATGAAGCTGGGTTTCAACAGATGTCTTTAGTTTGATTTAGATTTTTCATCCCACCCCATCCCCCCAACCACATGCATACACACACTCCATCCATCCACCCCCCCCCCTCCCAGGCATAACATCTCAGACTAGAAATAGAATAATGGAGCCTTACAGCATTTCCACTCCTGCTTTCACTTAGGAGCGCAGGATGGTCTAATTATCAACCTTCAACCAGACTGCCTGAACACTCTGGAAATGGGATAATCAGATATCTCCTGTGTGCTAATAAATATAATCAGATATATCCTGTGTGCTCCAGTGGTGGGTAACTGACTGCTGACCCATTCAACTTGGAGTTTGCCTCTTTCTCCTGTTGGCTATCATGTGGGTCTAGCGCATAGTCTTGGTGGTACAGCCCAAACTGACACCTTCACACAATTCTAGATTTGAGAATTCCAGAAATCTATCATTCCAATTCCAGAGCCCTCAGCTCTTTGCTTACAAGGTCATTTAACACGTGGTCTCAAATTCGTGACAAATCCAATGCCCATTTTTTCGGTCAGTGCTTGTGTCTATGTCTAGTGGGTGAAATATGTGATTTGAATTGTATTACAATTCCAGATTAGAAGCCTGGTTTTCCCAAGTATGACAGAATTTAAAAACATTTGAGCTAAAGCTAATAAATTAATCCATTAATTTGGGATACATTACGCTTACATTTAATCAAACTGTCAATCAATCTAATGAAATAGATGAACTTCTTTCATGAAGTGTACGTAAGAAAACAGCTTATAGCATAAAGATTATTTCATCGTTCAATTGTCTCTGTCAAGCAAATTAATCATAACTTATCTTGTGGTAATGACAATGATGGTGCTACTCAGAGGTTTTGCCTATTATTCTAATCACACAAAAAAACCCATAATTTTAGAATGAGGTAATGTGATTTGAATCTTACAGTGATAGTATATACACAATCAATTGCATGATGTGATTTAGTGCAATTTAAGCTGACATCTTCTAAACATCTAGAGGAAGCCCAGAAAAGGATCACAATGGTTTTGTGGCCTGTTTACAAATACCATAAAGAAATTCCATATGATTTACATAGCACCTGCAGTGAGTTTAAAAGTTCACACAGCTGCAATATCAGGGAAACAGCAAAACAGTGCCATCTGGATAAATTGTGTTATACGGATGTAAATTTCAACCTTTCATGCAAAGGGGGCTAAATACACTGTGTGTCTATGTTTGCAAAGATGATTGAAAATTAGCACTCAGTATTTACCGAAAATTTCCACTTGGATTTTTTAAAGACAATCAGAAACCTGGTGGTATGCAGCACAGCCTTGAATTGTAGCCATGCAAACCAACTTTCCAATGACTATGCCAGCTTTCATAGTTGTAAGAGAAGGACACCACTAACATGTAAGACATGCATGTGCATGCAGATTATTTGTCAGTACAGGTATGCTAGAATTCCTTAGCAACAAAGATGACACTGAAAATGCCCTTCTATATTCTTTTCTGAGAAAATCAGGCTATTCCTTTGGATATTTCATTGCATGGAGAAAAATACTCAATTCCAGTAGCCATCTTATTTTACAAAAATCATTCATCCAAAACAGTCATATTCAATCAATTGATATAGGACGTTACTCCAAATATTACAGAGGTCTAACTGCTGGTTATTCAACTGATCTCATCTGTGCTCAATGGTTCTCTATTTTTATAGCATTATTGCCCCGGTACCATTATTTGTTAGCCAGATTTAAAGTAATCCCTTGTAAAATTATCCCAATTAATGTCAATCAATAATCAGACCTTTTTGTACTTAAAAAAGAGGTGTGAGCAAAACCAGGGTTTTACTTTTTTGTTCATTCTGAGACACCAAGGCCTGTTTCTGTAAAAAATAAAAAAAATAAAAAATTGGGCTCACACAAGTGAGATGAGGCAGCCTGGAACGCAAACTAACTCAGCAGAGATGATGAAACCTTGCATGACCATAGCTCAGAAAAATATTTCATGAAGGCTGATCTGATGGCAAAAACAGACTAAAAACAGACAGACTGTTTACAGACTAAAAACATGGCGTGGTATTGTACTTGTGAACTGCGCTCGATAACTATTTGGTCTTGGTAGTGAATCCGTTGTTAATATCGCAGCGATATCATTTGCTCCTGTCATGCAGGAAGCAGCACTCATAGCTTTTTCTTAGTAGTGCTCCCTCCTAATTTCCTTTATAAGGAATGGATTGTATAAATGAGGACACTGCAAGCCAACAGCCAATGCGGCAGCAGTGGATGCCTCAGTCGAGCACGTTATTTATTCGTCCCCATCCAGTGTACTTTGTCCTCAAAAGTGGGCTAACCCTGCCATGCTTCAGCAGAGGCTGCGCTGCTGCTGTCGATTTGTTCTTGGCCGGTATCCATCTTCTGTCTCCTGACAGCCACGAGAAGTCCCACCGCAGACAGTGCACGACAGGCTATAGGGCAGACCATCGACAATTACAATAATGACTGCCAGGCTGCCATTAAATCAACCCAGAAGAAATACAAAAGGGAGAAGCGCAGAACAAATATACAGCATGCAAAAAAAAAAAGGGGGGGGGGAGATTTTTGATGTAGCAGCCCTCCTCAAAGGTCAAGGCCATAACATATACTGGATTGATCACCACAGACATGGCCCTCATGGGACAGTGAGAGAATTAGGCCTCAACCTTTATGTAGGCTCACTGATAAAGTCAAAAGCAGACATTCGATGTGCTGGGAATGTGTCCAATATTTTTAAAAGGGCACAGGTCATGCAGGAACTTTTGGGAATTGTGTTTAGTGCAATTTAAATAACCATCTGGGCTTCAGAAAATCATAACATATAGCCTATTTATAATTATAACTTATGCTAACTACATTTAGTCTTGGTTAAAAAACATCCTTGAAACATTCATTATTGAGTGATGTGAACACCAGATATAAGTATGAACATATTTTTTTCTATGTGTATTTGCTTTAGATAATACATTTTAGTAAAGTATGGTTTAACAATACTCATCATTATAACTGTGGCAATATGTTTCTGCATATTTAAAATAAAATATGTTAGCATCTTTACGCGGTGTCAGAAATGGTTTTCATGAGAAGTACCTAATAAATCCATACTTTCTAACTTGCATTTATTTACATATGCATTGTATATTGCATATACATTTATTAATCTGAATTTGAGGCATTGAAAAAGTTATTAAAAGTTATACAAATTAAAATTTCTTAGGTGTAAATTTTGAATATATAGATAATATTCATCTTGAGAACTGGAGACAGTAAAAAAAAAAACAAGCAAGTCATTAATACAACATTTATTATCATTATTACGCATGAATGCATTGCATGTTTAACCAGAATACAAAGCCTGTTGAAACAGGAACAAAAGCTAGTTTTAACAGTTTCAGTGGGATTTGTTGTTCCACTGTTGTCAGTAGCGAATTATAAATGGATGTTATTTGTACAGCTTTATGAGGAAATGAGTAATGCCCAGATCTGATCCCAAGAGCAGCATGACCACGCCTGGAGCTCTCCAACTATTGCTATGTTATCCATGTAATTATTTCGACATGATGTTGGAGATAAAATATAAGCCATTCCCTAACAGCTCTCCCCTCTCTGGCCAGGAGCTGAAAATTAACGGTGAAGACATTGTGATGGCTGCAGGGTGCTGCGAGAAAGCCCAACGATGACCTCCTCGCACGTGATTAATGTCCGTGTATGAGCGAGGTCGTTCGAAAAATGAAAACTCGGTTGGAAAATTTGCCAGATGCCTGAATTCAAGCCGCGACAAAGGCAGTCTGCCGCCTTCATTGTCTTCCACAATGTTTTCAATGTCTTATACATAAATCGTCAACACGGTAATGACAAACCACGTAAAAGTAACTGGAAGCCGTCTTTGCACGATTTATGGTAAAATAACATGTTTGCATTATAGTTGTTGAATAGTGACCAAGTTTAACTTGGAGTAAAACAGGTGGACTAGGACACTGTATATCACTATTGAGATCTATCAGTCTTAGAGGACTAGCCTCCTGTTCCAGCCAACAGAGGTCTGGTTTTAAGTACATGCAGTGATGACTGCTCTCTCTATGTACATTCATAAACAGGCAGCCCTGGAATGTATTTTGGTCCAGTATAATTGGATGTTTCAAAGGTTCTAGGCAATGGTAATTAGTTATGACCACCATGCAGGAACTCTTTGGGTTCAACAGTCCAGCATAAATCTCTATTAAGGAGAAGCTATCTGTGAGGCTCCAATGTATGAGAACTAATTTAAAAAGGCTAGAATAAAGTGACAGCAAAAGTGACAGCAGAAACCCACTGAGCATGTTGGTGGTGAAAAGTGTAGATGTTCAACGCTGTGTAGATGTTCAATGTGAAAACCCAGCTACATTTGTTTCAACAGTAAAAGTTTTCTAGTAGGACTTGGACGTAGCCAGGCTATATCTGGGTAAAACCTGAGCTATATTAGGAGTAACCCAGTCCGTTTATATCAATACATCTGTCAATGTGTCTACCCCTCTAGACATCTATATTCCAGCTTCTGCTCACTGATACCCCCCCCCCCCCCCTCGCACCCCTCCCAGTAAAGTAGGACTTGTAATATACTGGTGCTGCTTAAAATGTCTCCTTATTTATATTTTATATGTAGTAATAATAATAAAGGTTTCATTGCCGTCTTCCCATTTGAAAATGTGAGCAGAAAAATATGTCAACAGTCTCTCAGAAAATTTTCCGCTGTCCCTCCAGTAAAAACCATAGAAGACAAAAACATAGTAGAGTAGTGAGTGTGTCTTTGGCGTTTGCCTTCACAGTGCAGACAGCCAAGCCACAGCACAGAGACTTTTATATTAATGGCTTAGGATTTTTTGATCCTAGTTTGGTTGGGGGGGGAGGGGGCAGCCACACCATAGACAGGTCATCCTTCCTCTCAGTCTCTTGTGAAATACCCACTTGCATCAAAACATAGCTCATCAATCTGTACCATCGGCTAAATAGATATAAACCAGTGTTTAAAATACTTTTTGGTTTGGTTTTGGCTTATCCTCTCTATCTTTGTAGTTTGACAAACTACTAAAAACCATCTTTCGTGACATACTGGAATGGTTGACTATGACACTCTTGAATAGATTTATTGCTTACTGCTTGTCTGCTTCAATGTGGGCTCAATTACTCATGACATGTTTTTGACTTTGTGGTAGAGTCCTATGACAGACTCACTGATGAGAATAATTAAGGAAAGAATTTTCACAAATAGTGTAGACATTGAGAGCATATGGACAGGGTACAGACCAAATGAAATGAATGCATCAACCATAAAAAACAAGAGAAGAAGAAACATATTATACATTATGCTAATGCACCTGCAACAACACAGCCCCCAACCCCTCTAAAAGTGTTAATGTGGTCAGTATATCTGCATAAAAAGAGGGAGAAATTTGCATAGGAAAGCACTGCAGCAGTGAGTGAGGCATTTAAAATTCCTTCTAACCTTATGGCGACCACCCAACCTGCTGTGTGCACTTGCCACAAGCCACAGTTCCCAACAGTAGCTGGCATAGTGTTGCAGCAGTCTTCACAAAAACAGGGATGAATTGCCGGTAGTAGCCAAATCTGACAAATGCCCTGACTTGCTGGCACCGGCCAATCCCGGACCACAGTTGTCTTTCTCCAGTTCTGTGACCACCCTTGTCCAGCCAATGACAGGTCAAGTACCGTGCCTCCTTCTTCAACAATCGGCACTTCTGTGGCTGCAACTAAAACCCATCACTTGAACGCCGCCTCCAAATGTTTCAGATGGAACTGGAAATCAGTGGAAAATATAACAGCTTTTGGTTACATGAACAACGGTTCATTACATAAGGTGCTGGACCTTAGTGTGTTTGACAACTCAGTTTGCACCCTCCTGCTAATACCCACTGTCTAGACTGTGGCTCAAGTAACACTCAGCTCCCTTCATGCTAGTGAGCATTTTCTTGAACCCAAGTAGTGTGTGGGCATCTTTTTGTGGGCCTTAGCATTCAGGCTGCAGGAATCCACCTAGTAGGCTGCACTGGTAGATTGACAAATAATATATGGATAATAATCCCTCTGCTGTCCCCCCACCACCCACTCTTACATACAATGGGCCCTACCACCCACAGGGACAGTTGTTTACTGTTAGTGGTAGTCGTTGGAGACAGTGCCGCAGCATGTCTCTCGCCTGGTCACAATAAGCGTGTTGATGTCCCTCTGGAACCATCCAGCACTTCCACTGGTGCCAGATGCATAGTGATCCTCCTGGATTCGGCCTTGTGATATCCCCTTGATAGTGAGTGGGAGCTGTAGGAGCCTGCCACCACTGATGCTAGAGCTCTGTCAACAGCATTAGCTGTTTTACCACAAAAGTATTACCCAAGGTGGCTAGCTGAACCTGGAAATTGTGCCTTATATCCGCCCACACCTAATCATTCCATCTTTCCAGGTCCTTTCCTGGGTGATGGGAGCCACAATGACTGTGGCTCCCATCACCATGACAAGCTGACCCCTCCTCCCTCCTCAATTTATGTTGTTACATACTGTTTGAATGGCTGGTTCAGATATACACTAGTTTAACCCTGGGATGCGTGCTCTACCACTTCCAAAAGTAAAAAAAAAAACAACTTGTGTGTAATATGAAAGGATTTACTATAGAACATCAATCACAATAATGTAAATTATTTCTCTAATGAGCCCTTTAATTTAGCAGTGTTTTGTGTTTCAGGAAGCATAAGATAATCCAGCTAAAGACAAGATGTCTTACATTGGAGCACTCTCAGTGAATTATGTGAGTTTAAGTCTAATTAGTATAGTCAACTGTAAATGTTGATTTTAAGTTTAAAAGATCATGTAAACATAATAAAAAATTTAACAATGAGAATTTTTTTCATGGATGCACTTGCAAAGAGGAGGAATTACTGACTCACTGTCATATGGGTGTAATTCCAGTTACAACCACTTCATGAGTATCACACAGTGACTAAGAATACATCTCCCCCTTCTTTCAGGTCAGAATTTCTAGATAAACAAGATACTTGTCCAAATCGATTGCATATCATGTTTCTATACAGGCTATCCACCACAACTGTGTGTATGCTCTTCCTGTTCTCCATCCTGTGTGTGTGGGGGCATGCATGTGTGTGTGCGTGTGTGTGCGTGTGTGTGTGTGTGTGTGATGCACTCATAGATGAAGCGAGATGACGGTCATGTTGGGTCTCCAGGGGGCCACTCACCGAAGGTTTCTGGCTGGGAGAAGGACTGGCCAATGAAGAGCAGCTGGGAGCGATTTCCAGCCATGCAGTGAGCCCGGGCTGTGAGTGATGGATGATAAACTCACAGGTATTTCTGCCTGCGAGGTCGGTGATGTACGCCATGGCTGCCAAGGCCTAGGAAAGCCAGGACATCTTCACTAAAATCATGGTTTTGAAGACCACTGCATGTCCGAATCAAGCCAGTCAATCTCTGGTGAATCAAGTCAGTCAACAAAGAGATCTGTCATTTTCTTCTAAATTTACTTGTAACTGTCTGTCATCTCTTGACAGGAAGATAATTCATCTTTCCGCAGATAATGATGCCTTGTACGTTCCCGCGCATGCACACATGCATTTTACGAACTACACCTGCAGAGAGAGCTCACCTTTGTTTGGAAAATGATGCGTCATGACAAAGGAACGAGTTCCCTTCGGAACGTAAAATTGGGAATTGAAAGGTGTTGGGAAAAAGGTTGAGGGGAAAACCTCAGGGAAAACACCTGTAACTTGTAATTTCAGCTAGCAGGTCTTCCTATCCTCACAGGAATGGGTACTGATTTACAGCATGGTCTTGGGGGGGAGAGACTACAGGGAAGTGGAAAACAAACAGGCTCTCTAAGTAAATGCTCTTAAATCTTGCTCTGTTACCCTCTGGTGTAACTTTTTGTAGAAAGTTATTACAGAATGGAAAAGCTCAAGTATGGAAGCCTTATCTCTTGAGGACATAGATTTATACATGCCTACTGTAGCTTTACACGTGGCAATGGCATACAGACATTGCTGTAAGTCTACATGCTTTGAATACTATCTGTCTGCAGCTGAAAATATTTCATAATAGATGACAGTTTCTGACAGACATGTTTGTGAAACAGATGAAGGTCGTGAAATATTTCTTAGGGAGCTTTTATTATACATTTTCTAAAATTTAATCGGTGTAGTGACGGTGGCTGCGTACTGCATGCTGCGGCCCAAAGCTTGCTCCATTTAGAACCGCTGTAATTTGACAAGTCAGCAATTTGTCACTTTAGTCAGGTCTCTGAGTTGTGTCTTCTAGAAGTAACCAAAAATTCACTTTTTAAAGTCAAGTGAACTCCGGAAAAACGGCATCGGTGAAGTTTATTTTTACTGGCTGAATAATTATTAATTGTGATTTTTGAACTGGAATCCATTCTGAAATCATTCCTCTCTATTTGTCTTCCTTCTGAGAACTATGTCGCAACGCTTTATTCCAAATGTGTGAGACTGCAACTAGGTCAAAAGTGTGCAGACATGTTTCACCTGATAGCAATTACTGATGCATGCAATGTGGATTGTCAGATAAACTAAATAATATATCAGGCGCTGGCCTATTATGAAGATGACCATATGTGGAATGCACTATCAATATAAAACAGACTGTACGCTGCATAGCTGTGGGTATACGATGAGAGCTACTATTGTGCAGCTTTCTTACTGTATTTATATTGCAAAAGATAATTTTTAAAAGCACATTATCTTAAAATGACCAACCTCATAATTGGCTTTAAAAAAGTTTAAGACTTTTTTATTGACACAAAGTTGTATCAAAGTGCCCTGTTTAGTTTGTAGAGACTGCTTTGGAAAGCTCCACACAGATGTTCTTGAACATCCTTGTCAATCTTATTTTTGTAGGACATGAAGACCTGCAGAAAGTACAGGAAAAGTCCATAAAATGAACTGTAGTACAACATATTAAATACAACATGACCAATATACTGTATATCGCAGCGGTTTAAAAAATAAAAAAAAACTTACTGCAATATCACAAGGCAGCAATAATTTTTATATTTACTTTCAGTATAATTTGCAAAATGTTGGAGTATCTTGATAGTATATTTTAATTTATGTTTCCAGTTTATTCCATTTCTGTATCAGTTTCAAGGACCTATGAGAACTCTGATTTACAGTTTTTTTGCTAAATCACTGAGTATTTGTAGCACAGATTTATTTAATTTTTAAAAAATTTTTACAGTTGGGAATAAAACAATTGAGAAGGTCTCCTTTCCTCTGTGACTTAATCATGGCGGTCCTTTGGCAGATTACTCAACTGGAGCAGACTAGTTTGAGGCAGAATGTGACAGGACAAGAAGGGGCCACAGAGATGAGGTCAGCGGGAGGGGCGGAGCATCCAGGTGCCAAGGTCCAATTGGCTTGATTGGGGTTATAATGAATGTAACAGCTAGGCCAGTTCCCCCAACACTACTGCATGCCTGGAGAAGACCAAGTCCAAGTCCCTCTTGCCATTCATCAGAATTAAATACAAAAATCCCAAAACCTTCATGCTGTTTAAGAGGGGTATAGCTTATTAATTTGATCCATATGAGATTTTTTTAAAATTGTATCCCTTTTTTACCTTCCAATTGGGAATACACAATTGGATTGTATCCACAGTCCTCACTGACTACAACCTTTGGCACTTCCGCATGCTTAGTCAGACTGTGGATAGAAGGGGAGGCCGGAGCATGAAAAAATGAGGTCATCCCATCCAATCGAATCTCTCTCTCCCAGGGCGGGGCCACATAAAATTATGTACTGCCTTGTGAGGCTCATTGTCTGTGATGCCTAACTGTGGGGCTCATCCATACATTTGAATAAATACATGCTGTCTTAAAAGGATTAGTCATCCAGCAGCCCCTTTGGGTATCCTTGTAATTACACAGAATTTTATTGGATATTGTGGCTGTCAATTTCAAGCACAAGCATTTACTAATTGTATAACCTAGCTTGTGCATAATGTCTTCATCAATGCAAAAGAGGAGGAAGAGAGCTTAATTGTGTTTACTGTTTAATTTTGGCCAGACAGGCAAGCAGAAATTGCTAACATGTTTATTATCTGTTTTTCATTAAGTGGAGGTATTAGCAACAAACACAAATGTTATAGTGATTAAATGATTCATTAATCTGTCACTCAAAAAGGAAAACACCTGCAACGGCCAGCAGTTGATTTCTGACGCAGATGGATGAGGTGGATTAAGGTCCCACACGTTTCCACATTTTAAATAACAAATTGTTTGTGTTCCACAGCCTTTATTGAATGGGAGAAAAAAAAACCTGAAAAAAGCCCTTCTTGTGTGGGACAAGGTAAGTTTAAGCATTAGTTTTAGTAAACTACATTAGTAACAAATTGGAGTCCAAAATGAGAACTGTTGCATATATTTGTACAGGATCAACATGGTACATTTATTGTGAGCTCCATAATGTTTAGCACAAAGACCTTTTTTTCTTGATCTGGCTCTGTTGTCCACAATTTTTGATTTGTAACCAAACAATTTGCCTGTGATTAAAGTGCAGATTCTCTGCTTTTGTTAAGCTTTTGGGTATTTTTTTATACATTTGGTGTCACCACAAATGTGTTCAATTACTTCGTTAGTGCCGGTATAAGAGAACTTTCAGCACCTAATCTTCCCTCTAGGCTTTTGATTGTCAACATGAGGCCCAGAGCTGTGCCAATGAAAGTCAAAGATGCCATTATAAGGCTGAGCAATAAGGAATACACAGCCAAATACACAGGCCAAACTCAGGCTTACCAAAATCAACTGTTTGGAACATCATTTAGAAGAAAGAAGGAACTGAAGTCCTCTAAAGTTCATGACAGAAGAATTCTCACCATAAAGAAGAAAAACCGCTGAACACCTGCCTGACAGAACAGAAACAGGAGGCAGGCATGGATGTGTCAGTGACTGTCCATAAAGGACTGAAAAAACATAACTAAATGTTTTCACTGCAACATGCTTTTATCACCCACGCTGCCAATGTTACGTCTAAAAACTTAAATGCTTTTTCTGTTTTGTTTCAGGAGCTTACTGTAAGTTATAAATGAGATTGTTGGTAAAGTGTTGGATCTATCATAATGTATAGTATGTGTGGACCCATAATAAACGCTCAAGGGTTCTGCTACTTGAGTTCTTGTGTTCTTCTCTTGATACAAAAATGAAGTGAGTTCCTTCTCATAACAAGGCAGACCTGAGGGGCAGGCAGCAAATCTGAGCGACAGATATCCATTGGGAACCGGAGCTCTGTCCAATGAAAACAACCAATGAGTTCCATTTATCCCACCTGACTCTTTCTCAGCCTTAGTTCTAGACTTCCCTCCAGACTCAAAACTCACCAGGCCTTCAACTACACCAATTTCAGCCATTAGAAAAAAGATTGGGATCTTCCTAATTGCATTGGTCTCCGTTTGAAACATGACTCAGTACGAAATGAGAAGTGTTCTTTGACTTCTTTTTTGTCTTTTTTACTCGCTTGAGGGGAAGAAAAGAAAGGATGAATCATCATTTCAGAGCAGCTTTTTTGTGGTTTAAATCACAAGTAGTGCCTGTTTTCTGTTTAAATCTTGAATCACGCAGGACACTTTAATAGGTGTTTTAAACTAGCTGAGGTTAATAGTTGTTCTTACAATCGTTCACTTCCTTTTCAGAAGTGCTGCAAATAGATTTTTTTTCCCCTTCAGAAATCAGTCAGTTGTCTTCAGCTAAATACAAATGTTAGATTGGCAGGATAGGATGATATTACATGAGTGAAGTTTAATACATGCATGCAAATATTGAGCTGAAACCTTTGTCCATTCTCGGTGCAGTTTCCAGGCAACAAGGCCTCATGGAATTCACTGCGGCTAATGCAAAAAAGGAAAGTTTAAATATGTCGTGGCTGTAAGGAGAATTCAAGCACTTTTCCGGAGCTGGAAAGAAATATTCACAGACTGTCATGAAATGTAGAGAGCTTTTCATTACTTTAATTATATACAGAAGAGTAAGGGGCCAAAAAACAAACTGACCGGAAAACTTGTGTAATGGGAACAAACTTGTCCTTTAGGGAGTTTGGGCCAATATTTTAAGGAGCAATTTATGGCCTTTCAAGTACCATGGATGACATCCAAGAAGTCATCCTATTCAGCAAACTTTTCCCAGTGGAAACTTTTTTTTTTCCATTTTGAAATGACAGATGTTTTATGCATGTTTACAAATATATGCATAATTTATAAATGCTTATAAAAACAGGAGATCTTTGAGCCATGTCCATTGAGAAGATGCTCTGCACATGCATTGTATGTTATGTAAATAGAATATATTGATAAACACACTTATATAATATAATGACTACACTCACAATCTCTGGGAACAGTAGCCAGCATTGGTTACAGTAGCTATTTTATTTATTCATAAAAATTGTCCAATCTTAAATGGGTACATTACCTTCACAGTTACATTATGATTACGTCTTTGTGTTGGGGTTTCCAGATATTTTAATTTTACTTACAAAACCAAAAGTATCTGGGCACCCCTTGGGCTGGGGCAGTTTTTCATGGTTGGTCTAGGCCCCTTAGTTCCAGTGAAAATCTTAATGCAATGATATTCTAGATCATTCTGTGCTTTCACCATTGTGATAACAGTTTGGGGAAGGCCCTTTCTGCATGCACCTAGGTCCGGCTTTTTTGAGATTGGTGTGAAAGAACTTGACTGGCCTGCAAAGAGTCCTGACCTCAACCCCATCCAATACCTTTGGGGTCAATTGCAAGCCAGAGACAAGAAAGCCAACTGCAAGCCAGGCTTATATGTATATACTGATGTAAGGGAAAATGAAAGGGAAAAATTATGACAGTTTAATAGACCAATCAACAACTGTTTTTTTTTTTGCACAGTGAATTCAAGCCGCATACTTACTGCATTACTAAAATTTCTGCAGTGGCTCATTTGAACTCACATTAGAAATTAAACCACAGAGCTAGGTCAGTGAAATTTGGCAAAGGAGAGACTTGTTAGACTGGACTTTAATTTTATTCCCTTTTTCAACTCTGGAAAAAAAAATGACCACAAACAGATCCACAAATATGTTGAAACACTCTCAAAAATATGGGAGGGTTCTCGGAAAGCATGTTTGACACAATGATCTCAGCCCAGCATCGGCTGTGCATGAGCAAGCACAAGTAAAGGTACATTCTCCATCTCTCTGCCGAAAACTGAATGGATCAAATCTGGGCTCTCGCCAAGGAACAGGGAGAAAAAATCCACCGACGTTACATTTTTTCTGTTGGAAATGATGCCAGTGGAAAAGTTATTGTAAAATGAATGGCTATGAAAGGAACTATACCCCCCTCATCTTTCCACTATTTATATTTGTTTGATTTACGGCTAACATGTCATGCGCATTATGCCTTATCTAAATTCTTCATTTGTCTTTTACATTTATCAAACACACTCACACAATATGCAAACCTATGCAAAACGTAAACGTATGCAATATGGAAACGTTTCCATTAATTATGGAAACATCTTTGCTGAGCTGTCCCTGTTGTGGTATAGTTTGAGTTGCATTTCATAAATCATTTTATGAATCAGAGCAACTCAAGAGCAGAGCTGCCAGACATGTCTGACATAGACGTAACCAGGGAACAGCGTTTGATGGGCCGTAGTTATTCGGAACGCTGGGATTTCACCATGTTATGATGTTTCGGAAGTTGGATCCTCATCCACTTACTCTTGTACTCAAAGGCTAGCTTCATCCTCCTTCGAATCAGGCTCCACATTGTTCGCATTAAATAACCACAGGCTCTCCTGTTCTATGTATGATTGTCGCTGCAGTTTAACCATGACATTTATGCCCACAGACCTTTTTGGTTTCCTCTGATTCGAGAGCATAATAGAGGCTCATTTTATTGTAAAATTATTCTTCTGGTTTGCGTTTACTAGCGAAGGCGTCAAACTCTGAAATTTACTCGGGGGGGGGGGGGGGGGGGGGGGGGGTCCAGCCATCTGTACGCTATGTCATAGGGGTCATAAAAAAGCACTTAGCTCAGTAGGGTTGCCCCTCTGTTCCACAGCATCTGAAAGTGCTTTTCAGTTCCCCCCCCCTCTCTTTTCCATTCGGACAGCCCGACTGATGAGGTCACATGGAACTCCGTCTAGTGGTTTCCTCACTCGTTCAGTTGGCAAGGCCATCACAGAGTGCCGGGAAACCCCAGTGGAAGAAATGCAATGGCTCACCAAGCTCAAGACGACTGGAGCGCTGTGTTTCTCTCTTTTTCGATCTATTTGGAAATGTCTTCAGGCCAGGGATGGAACAGTCAGAAGGAATGAACTAAACAACTCAAGTTTGTTCACATCCTTTGATACTGCAATGAGAACAAAGGGTTTCATGTTGACAGCAACTTTATGGATCAGAAGTCATTCTTGTATTCTCAGCAGTTTGACTGTTATACCATGTGACCACAATTAGCATTGTCCTTGAATGAACCTCAACAGGAACAGACTGCTGGAACCACCAAAACAGTGATTTTTGAGAATATCATAATTTTCACAGTGTGGATCAGCGGCAAAATGTTCTTCTTTAATGGACTGCATTGTATTCACAAGGCATGCACTCCTTTCAGGCTGGCACTGACAGGCTGTTGGAAAAGCAACCCAACAAGAATGTTACATTTCTGGCATCTTCTCTGTTGGGTTTTTTAGTGCAGCATTTTTCATTATTTACAATGACTCATGGTGCAGGCAATTAAGTACACTATTTAATGTCACGTACACCTTTCGCAAGTCTTTCAATACACAACCGTGAAATTATTTTATGAGCCCTGAAGTGTATTTTAGGACTGAAAATACACATATTATGAAATAATGAGCAATTTTGTGTTTGATAGGCCATTTGGCAGAGCACTTAATTATCACTGCTAATATGGCTGCACAGATATACAGTAAGAAGACAAATTAACAACAAATGCACAGAAGCCAAAACATCTTTAGTTCTAAGTGCTATGTGGGAGTATTCCCACAAAAAAAATTGAGTTAAGCTTAAGAAAATAAAACTATAGGGGCATATTTTTATGAGCTGTAAAATTTAAAAATGCAACACAGCATTAATAATGATGAAGGTTATGATATTTATAAGAAGTTTGAAACCGGTCATAAATTACCTGGACAAAAGCTGAAGTGCCCAGATTCAGAAACTCTCTGAATCTTGCTAAGCTGTGTATTTAGACTAAATATAAAGTCTTTTCTGTCATGTTGTCATAATGAGACTGAGGGACATGCAGATCATTCCAATCTTACGTCACATGGGATGCATCATGCCTTGCAGCAAACTCAACTGTTATGGGCCACGGAGAAAATCATGTCTAGACTTTGCGTCTTCATTTAATTTTACAAGTTGCCTGGGTCCTGAAGGTTATCTTTCCACACATAACAACCATAATTTTTTTTCTGGAACCCTGAGGTCATTCTGCTAATTCACAGTGGTAATGGAAAAGTATTCTCATCTTAAGCAATCATATTCTTTTAACAATGGATGTTTTAGTTCTACATCATTGATGGAAACTGCAATCCAACACTACAAAGGAATATGACTGATGCTTGTTATTCAAGAAACAATAGAGATAAAAAAGGGGTTGCCAATTAAAATTAATATAAAGGGCCATCAGCAACCCAGTGATAAAATTAAAAAAATCTGGAATCTAGCTGTCTAGAGGGGGGGAAATTTAAGAGATGGTTTAAGAGATGTTTTGCCACAAACAGACTGGGTTAATTCCAATATAGCTTAGGTTTTACCCATATAAAGCCTGGCTACATCCACATTTTAACCAAATTCCTGAAAGCCTAGATGGCATTTTACTTACTTTTCACCACAAAATCCTTCATTGAGAATTGTGTGTTTATTTCAGGTTTGTTTTTTGTCTCCAAATAAATATGTCTGAAATATCAAGATGTGCACTATCACAACTCACAAATCAAAGCATGTTGGTTTGGTATCGCTGCTATCTACAGCTCTTACTAAATGTTGGAACCAATGTCATTGGTTAACAAATGTGCAACTGTTGCGTGGTAAATGGGGTAAAGGGGGTCATGGGACATTTATCTGTTTGGGATACGCTATTTATTAATAATCAGTTGGTAAGTGTTAATGATTGGCCAGATATTTACTTACCTGGTGTCCCAGGTCTAAACTGGTACTGATTTGTTGGGAAAAATGAATACCTGCACTATCATTGGCCTCGAGAGGCAGATTAGAATATCCCTGATGTAGTTGTTAGATGCTAACCTGGCAAAGCTAAAAGTTTAATGGTTACAATGCATAAAAAGCAATAACTACTGTGGTATTATGAAAAGAAACGTGCCCCAGACATTGTATTCTGTACAAAGTAGTGGTTAAGGACCTGGAACACTGAATGTAAGGTTACTGGTTCAAATTCCAGGTGGTACACTGCAGTTGTAAAAATGCTTCTGAACTGCTCTGCTCCTAAATCACATCCAGTGCATATCCAGTTGTACAACATGTCATTGTAAGTACAGTACATGTTTCGTGGAATGTTTCGCACACCAAATAAAGAGCAAATGGATTACTTCTAATTCTAATGGAATAACTGTCAGGTCATCATCAGATATGAAATAGATATGAGATATGAAACAGTAGAGTATAAATATTCATATTTATACCCATATAACCTAGTTTTGGGAAACTGTTTTGTGTAATCAGTTAAGCACAGACGAATCACAGAAAAAAGACAAAGGAGGAACTTACTAAGAGTGGTGTTTTGTTTAAAGTTAAAGGCATAATATGCAGAATTTTGTTAGCCTGTGTTCATAATCAAAGAAGTCTCCTCCTCTGTCTTCAACCACGAGGATCACTATGAGTACCCGACCGGCCCATCAATTACAAGGACCAGACAATAGGCTACATTGTCCGGTCAGGAGCACAAACAAATAATTTGAAAACTGGACATTCTGGTCAAAAACTGGCTGTCTGGCAATCCTGACAGCATAGGTAGAGGTAACGTAACTTACAGGTGCAACAGAAAACAAGCCAGCTTTGTGTCACTTTTCATTCTTTTAGCGAACTGCAGCTGACACCATCAAAGAAAAGCAACTCCAGGTTTACAGTGACTTCAGTTCTTGAACAAGCTCTGTCGTGTCTTTTTACTCAGCTGCATCTGGGCCATTACAGCGGCTAGCTAGTTATAGCAACAAACAATCCGATCCCAAATAACAGGCTCTTTACCCACACCCACCCCTCCCCACTCAGAACACATTTTAGAATAACAAATACAGGTAAAGGTGCACAAATTTAGCTAAAGTCTGTAATGACAGAAATTGCCAGTGTGTCATAGATGTGTCTTAGCATGGCTATTTTATAATATGTTCAAGTTTAATGTCTTGCATACTATGCCTTTATTGTTAAAATAATTCACAAGGCCTAAATGTTCTTCTGTAGAAAGCAAATAATTTAGTTACGGAAAACAGACAAACAGCACTAAAAAAAAAATAAAGTCAAAGTTTTGCCAATTCAGACTACTCAGAGAAATAAATTCACATGGCCCTGATGCCCTCCTGTACAAAGAATAACTAATGCATCATTTGTGTATTATTTTCAGCTTTCCATGGCTGTGCATCCAAGTATAGCCTTAGAACTATGTATAGCTTTAAAACTGATGTAGCTTTTTATGGTCGACTTTCACAAAGTCTCGACATTGCACCCCCATCTTTGATTCTCAGCCAGCACCTCAACCCCTCATGTTCACATCCATAGTTTGGTTAAGACACAGCTGGCTTACTTTGCTTTTATGTAGCACTTTCAATGTAGGGACTATTTTTAAAGCAAACCCATTGAATAATGTACAATAGAAACAATTGGACAGTACACTGTTTCTCACTACTGGAACGTTAACCATTGCAGGTGGTCACAAACAAGGCTATTTCTAGTAGAATTTAAATAACATAGCTGCTTTTATTCTAGACTACTGGTGATGTTACAATGCTTAACTTGTACCTTAGAAAAAAGGGTTAGTAATTGTAAGAACATCCCTGAAATACAACTTTTTTCCTGGAACCTGTGGTTGATTTTCAAAAGAATTGAGTACTAACTATGAATGGTCGTAAAACACATCTAGACTGAATAAATAAATAAAATTATATATTACGCATGATGTCAACTCAAAAAACAAAATGTTTCTCCAACCTTTGATGTGGGAGAAAAAGCAAGACAGAAAAAATATGATTACATTAACATTGCAAACTGGGAAACATAGCAGTAAATAATACAAAGATGCTTCACCTGAGTCACTGACAATCTGAAAACTCTGAGTCAATCTGAGTCAGCGTGCTCTGGGGAGAAAACAAAACATATGCATTTGAAAAATTACGTTTTTTTGGTCCATGCAGCCAACGTGTGTTTCTTCTGCTAAAGGGATGATGAGTCTAATATTTACTGTAATATTTTGTTTCTCCTGTATTGTGTTGATTTTTCTATCCATAACTGTATGAACTCTGACTGAATAGCAATGCTGTACGTTCTTGTTACCAACACACAGGATCTGTACAACACCCATCCTAAATCCTGAATTAGATCTCGGCTTAATGCTCAGAGAGCCAACGCATGAGAGAATATTTCCAGGTCATCTATCCTTTGTGAAAACATCACTACTTTCCATTTTGGTAGTTTGTCAGATCTTATTTGACATAAGTTTTATTTCTGTTTGAAAGAACTGTCCATATGGCCACTGGAAGAAATTATGAGCTAAATGGGTAAAAGGAACTAAATGGGGAATGGCCAGACGTAGTATGATTACAAGTATGTTTAAATTGACTGCTTCATCCAACTAACCCTGTCTAGGCAAAAGACCAACATCACTGTGTGACCTGAATGCAAGTCATTTTGTTCTAATGTATCATGTATGATATTATGTGTGTATAATCCCATCTTTCATTTGTCCTGAAATTCATCAGTGATGGAGAACCCTTGCATACATTTCACTGCCTCCTGACTGGAAGCCATGAGTAAGAAACATGAACTGCGTGCACAACCACAGGAACATAAACAAGGCTCTGAATAACATTTTCTCATGATTTATAGCATTTCATTCAGAAGGGGCAAAGCAAACTATGAATTAAGGGCCGCCTGCACAGATTTGGTCCTGAAGCCCTGGCATGACCTAAGACTTGGACCGATTTCCAAACAGTGAGGGTAAGGTTCCATATAAACCAAGACATAAATCCAATCAGCAAAGTAAACTTTCCGTGGAGGCAACCTCCAAAACAAATGAAAAACCTAGATACCTGTCCAGGACCGACAGTATGTGCTGCAGACTTCCATTTTGAGACCAGGATGATTTCTAGCCACGTCATTCCCTTGAAGGTCTGCCATTGTTAGAAGAATTTGGCATGTATTTGCATATCAACAATAATTAAGTGGTTACAATACAGTGAAAGTGGATATATATTTTTTTTAAATTGACACTAGAGAACAGAATTGTATTGTTTGTATCACACATATCCTATTTAAGTTGGCCTTTGGAATTATTACTTTAGCCTTATCAGTTTGTGATATAGAAAGTAGGTGCTGACTTAATATTCATTCTGAATTTGAAAAATAAACCATGTTTATTTTTCTGTGGTCATGTTTTAGGTTTTGCTATGTGTTATTGGAATGAATGCTCCGTTCAACAATTTTCTCATGGAATTTCCACTGAAGGGATCAAAAGCCATATTTGCAGGTGCCACTTTGTATAAAGAACGGATGGTTTTTTTTTTTTTACATGTAAGCTAATTTATTCCATCAGTTATTTACCCATATTCAGTTTTAAAAATACAAGTTTGGTTTGAAAAGGAACACTGAGCCCACTTGGAAGAAACTACTAAACAGCCTGTCAGCCTTTATTCAATTGATTGAAATGGCAGTCATGAAATAAAAAAAAAGACAGGAAATAGAAGCAGTGATTAAGCCAAGCCAGGTCCGACATAGTCAGGGCCAATAAAGCCAGTGCCTTTCTTTGGGCAGTGAGCCAAGACATTCTCTGGAAAATGAAGGCGATCTATTATAGTACAAGTAGTGGGCAATAAGCACACTCAACCTGTACCATAATACATACATTGAGACTGCAATTACATCGTTGTCGTGTTTGAGGTTGAAATTAGCGTTGTGGTTGAGTTTATACATAAGGGAATGGGTAAGTGAGTAGTTCATTACGTGAACTTTGACCCGTTGTCCCACATAATTCAGTGCTACTAGTAACTATGCTGTTACATAGTTGTTAAAGAGTTTGCAATTACTTAGTGACTATAAAAGGGCAGGTTAATCTGTTGTAAAATGAAGAAAACAAATACATTGCATTTAGGGGACCATTTCCATTTTTATTAGTTCTTTTCAAGAAGTGGATACAACACTTCAAGTGTAACACTAGTATGCCCGCCATGAGGAATTATCTTTCCGTCATGTTGCTTTAATGCAAAAATCAAACAAATCAGAGCACTGTCCAATGGATGGAAAGATGTGCGTATTTAACTGATTTTCCTTGGCTGAATTAGTGAGCATCAGCAGCAGGAGCGCTCCCTTGGCAGGGGGTCTGCCAGAAGCTGGCTGCTTCACTCAGGTTATAACAGGCTAATATGAACATCAGTTTTTTACTGTTGGTGGAATTGTCCAAAGGGCATAGTCAGTGCCCCACAATTTTATAAATCAAAATGTCCTGGCTATTGAAAGCCTTAAGACTTGACTGACCTGATTTAAGAGAAAAAAAGTGTCCTGTAATACTTCTCATGGAAATGATGTCATGATTATAGATCTATCTGTGCATGTCACAGTGGAACTGTAGGACACAAGCCTTGTTTGGAAAGTCGTATAACAGTCTCACGCTCAGCACCGGCTTTAAATGATTTCAAAGATGTCTGCTTGTACTGTAGGTGGGCTTTCTTGTTAAACATTTCTGGTTCGTGCTTGGGTTTCTCTACGACGATGCTGGTCACCTGGCTGCGGCGAAGGCGATGAGCAACGCAGACCGCTATTCGGATGTGTCACCGTGGTGCTGGGATACTGACCTGTTTTTCTCCAATCGGATTCCGGCAGGTCTCCGCTTGAGTATTTTTACAGCGTAACTGGACGCAGATTTTCCACTAAGGAACTGTCAGCGGTGGATGAGTAAAGGTCTGCCTGGGCTGCCTCCATTCGAGGAAGATTCCAGATTAGCCGTTTGAGCCAACAAGCTAATTCAGACCACATGAGCTGCGGGGAGTGGGAGGGCTTTGGGCTCATAAGACTGTGACAGCATTCAGGTCTTTAATCGAAGATAAATCTGCAGCACATACAGTACACATTATTTGTACTTTATTCATGCTTTTTCCTGGTCAAATACTAGGAACTTTAGTATTTTGAAACCCCTTTTCCACCTTCCCTAAGCGTCTTTCATGGGCTAAATAATGAGCATGACATCATCACACACATGTATGAGCACATTGCATTACCAAACATGACTATGTTATAATCATGATAAAACTAAAAACAAATTATGAAAAATGAAGCAGGCTTACAAAAAGTCACTTTCTTTCCTTACATCTCACGTCTTTGGTGATGTCCTGCCAAGATGTGAGAGCTTGCAGATGCACGACAATATTGGTTTTGAAGTACGGTCTTGTTGAATTTAGCATCAGTACGTATCTATGTGTTAGAGTGGTCACATCAGTGGGTCACATACAACTTTGTTCATTCTTAGTCTGAGATTGTGAATCTCAGAAATTACCCAAAGAAGGAGTTGTTTTCTGTAAAGGATTTCGCTGTTTGTGGTGACGGAAATGTACAGGCAGAGCCAATAATTATTTATGAATGAAGTCCAGCTCTGATTACATTATATCCAAACACTGAAGTGTGTCTGGAAATTTCACAATCAGGTTCTCTCTACTGTGGTGAATACACTGACCACAAACTCCATATGACTGGCAGATGAATTTAGCTAAACTATTGTTTATATAATAATATGTTGTATATATTTCCCTGAAATCCAGCAGAAAAACAAATTAAATTTTTTTACATAGTGCACGTGTCTTGGATGACAAAAACATGTTCAATACAATAAAAATTAGGGTTGTGCCTTAAAAATGTCAATCAATTACAGTGGTGATGACAATGTCACTAGCATGCAAAAATTCTGGTTAATTAAAAAAATAGATTCCCCATAAACTATGATCTATTTCAGAACACGTTTTCACATATCTATTTCCTGCTTCTGTCTAGACAAAGATTTGGATGTCAATGTGAAGAGTTCAGACAAATTTCTTGGAAAAATCTTATCCACTCCTCTCTTGCAGTCTAAACCAGATAAATTCTTGGAACTTCAAAACCTCCAGTATGAGTGACTTCATTTATACAGGTGTCATAAAACACATAAATAGTGAAGGAAAAAACAATTGTGAAATATTGCTTTTTATGTGCGATATTTTTCAAACAGTTTCAAAGGTGACATGTTGTCATATTAGATCATTATGATTTGAACTTTCAGTTTTTAAATATTGATCTTTATTTCATTTTGTCATTGTGTTTGATGATTGTTTAAAAATAGTAAAAATAATACAAATTTAAAAGGCAACTATATGAATGACATTACATCACCAAACTGGTTATTGAACATTCCATTTACTTTACACAAATATGAATCACGATCATATACAAAGCTAACCACATGTTTTATGTGGTTTCTGCAAGAAATATGAAAGAAATGCGTATGTCTGTAATATCAACTCTTCATGACAGAGTTTGAAAGAAAAGCTTTTTCCTCTTGTGTTTTAGCAACAACCAGCAACATGCATTCATGCCCTTCACCTTAGCCAGGAAGGCAGATTCACACAAATGCCGAAAACCCACTATACCTCAGACTGTACCAAAGTTTCTAACAAAAAATAACCCTTCTTGTCAGAGGGACAATTTAGCAAGTTGCATTGGCTAAAAGTGCCTGATAAATTAAATTGTACATTCTATTACATTGCTTTTAAGAAAGGTTTCAAAATGGACTAATCAGATGAGACAGGTTGTGTCTGTGCAGCTTCTCAGTGCTGTGTCTGTGCTGCTGTTCAGTGCTGTGTCTGTGCTGCTGTTCAGGGATGTGTCTGTGCAGCTGCTCAGTGCTGTGTCTCTGCTGCTGTTCAGGACAGTACTTGTGCTGCTGTTCAATGCTGTGTCTATGCTGTTGTAAAGGGCAGTGCATGTGCTGCTGTTCAGTGCTGTCTGTACTGCTGCTCAGTGCTGTGTCTGCGCTGCTGTTAAGGGCAGTGCATGTGCTGCTGTTCAGGGCTGTCTGTGCTGCTGTTCAGTGCTGTGTCTGTGCTGCTGTTCAGGGCAGTGCATGTGCTGCTGTTCAGGGCTGTCTGTACTGCTGGTCAGTGCTGTGTCTGTGATGCTGTTAAGGGCAGTGCATGTGCTGCTGTTCAGGGCTGTGTCTGTGCTGCTGTTAAGGGCTGTGTCTGTATTGCTGTTACCCTGGACAGTAGCTCATGCTCTGGGCTGTGGTCTACTGAGCCTGAATCTGAAATTAATGTAGACAATAAAAATGTAGTTGTTGTACAGCATTGAACTACCCATAAGCAAAAGTATTATTTTAAAAATTAAAACATTACAATTACAGACAAACCTTGTGAAAGTAATCCCTTTGATTGTTTTAATCATTGACATCAAATGGAAAAAAAGAAATCCCAACTCTGGCTTTGAAATTGGATTCCTGATTCCATCTTGAACACTACAAGTGGAACCATAACTAAATCCCATCGTAAATACAGTCTTGTCAACATCTGTCCACAATTAGTATGTGTAACACTGTGTAACAGAGCGTGTCCTGAGCATGGTGTGAAGTCCAGAACCCCGCATAAGAAGATATTCCAGTGATTATAATCACTGCTGGAGAAGAATACTCTAATCGGTCAAATCTGTCAACATTCAAAGTAATTCATACAGCTGTGCTAGCAGTGTTTCCACACGAACAGAGCGACGGGGACATCTGAAACAAGCAGCTCTTTAGCTCACCCACTGTTTGAACATTCACCCTTTATTACCTCAGCCGTCCAATTGACTTCCTCTATAAGAGGCACTGACTGTGGCCTTGTGAATCATGCCTTTACTGTACACCAGCACATCGTTTTTCAGCCGACTGAGAGAAAATACATTTTAATCACTGCATTTATGGGTGATTTACAGTCTCTCTTGATTGTTAAGACAAACTTAATGAAACCATTATCGTATTCTTAGCACGACAGAATTCTTCACTTGCAAATGGATCTATATTTCTCATAGCTTTCACTCATTTTTCACACACTTTTTCAGAATTGGACTGTCCTCAGTGATCATAGACCAGGGGAAAGAGCGCTGCAGACACATAAATAGCATTAAATGGTGCAAGAGCATTGCCATCGAAAAAGCAAATGTCTAAAAGGTAACATTATAGTATAAAAGTATACAGAATAGACAGAAGTAATGGTGGGGCGGGGGGGGTGGGGTGAGGGATGCATGGGATTTTCTTTGACTTCCCAGATTTCCATAAAGCAAATATGTGTGTGTGCGTGTGTGTATTATATTTCTAATCTCATTAGACCATTATATCTCAGCTTTAGTCAACATTATCTGAAATATTTAACAGTATTATTGCACGTGTGTGGAATTGGAAAGTTGGAATCCACTACACATTTTCCTGCAGTGAGTAATACAAGGCCTTGTCTTTATGAAGGAAACGCTTTTCTGACTTAATGTGTTGTAGAGTACATGTGGCAGCTAGAAATGTTTGATCTAGTTATAGCACCTTCATAATATTATGACATTTTTCAGGGCTGTCAATGGAGCTGCATCCAAAGTCTGTTTAATTACTCCCACACTTAAAAAATACTATATGCATATGAAACAAATCATTTTTGTTAGCACATATTTATCCAGAATCATTGTTAATACATTCTTGTTACATAGGATAAATGATGCAGAAAATGGATTGAAACTTAATCTGGCTAGAGAACAGAAATGGGAAGGCCTGTTTTATGATACAGGTCGCATCAGAATTTACTATTACTCAGTTGTGATTATTCATTACAAGCTTATGAGCATTGATATGGAATCCACAAAAACAATGTGTAACTGGACAACTGAAGAACAGTTGGGGGAGATCTGGTGAGAAAGGTGAGAAATTAGCTAATCTGGGAAATCCCAGGAAAACCTGCAGCAAAGCTCAGGTGGTCACAGACTGTGGATGACATGTTCTCTTGTGCTTCCTTTGAGATAACACAGCTTTGCATTAAATCAAAGTAATTGCCTTTCCATTAGGGCACTAAATTAACTCCAGTGACATGTGTTTTTTATGATACACGTTTATGTAATACATTATATTAAAGTGTTTACGTGCAGAAGGCTACGTGCAATACACCACGTATTTGGATTTGTTTTAATGTGAACCCTGGGTTCAGATGTTGCTGATTTAGAATGACAGTTCTTGAGATAGCACATCATTTGATTTTTATAGAACAAGGTCCAGAGAATTTCTCCTGCCAATATAGATAGTGAGGATTCGATGAAAAGTCCTGTCAAGCAAGAGTGGAAGTGTATCATTAGGCATGTTCCAACCTCTCCATTAAATTCTGATGTTTTTAAGTAATCATTTACTTCTCAGAAATGAGTGTCATAAAACATTAGCTCAACTTTAACATTTCAGTTGGCTATAAATGAAGTTCTTTGTAACTCACTGATCACAAAAAATCAGTAGCACACTAATTAAGATAAATTATATACAGATTTAGAAAAAGAAATAGCTGGTAATTACAGCATTAATGAGTCACATTTACAGATGGCAGACGATCTGAAGACTTGCAATGGAGGTTCATCATTAATGAAGGAGACGAGATATCCAAAAATTTATGAGATCCTTAATTTGCCTTTACACTATTGTCATGTCCAATTGATGGATTTCTCATCATTAACATAATACTCAATGACTCATTTAGCAAAGATGCCAATTTGTCCATTTGTGTCTGGACTAAAGAGAATCAATTCTTTATTTATTATTTATTAGATAAAGAGGTGAAAAGTCCAGGGGTCAGAAAGTAAATTCTGCCATTTTTTTCTTTCAACCACAAACTCAGACAAGCGGTTTTACTAATTAGTTCTACCTCCTGGCTGAAGAATTGTGCCGATTAGAAAATCCAGGTGATTGGTACAAAATACTTGGGAGGACTTTTACTTTCTGAACCTGGATCTGATTATATAAGTGTTGTCTCTGCATGGCTGTTATTCTCACCATGCCAGTTCCCAACGTGTCTGACCTGCAAGGCTGGACTGGACCATGCAGTAGAATCAGTAATTGACCCAATTGTGGGAAATGTAAATTGCAGTGTAAGATCAAATGAAACTATCGTGAGGTACCTGGAGGTGTTCATCCTATTTTACTGTTCTTCAATGAGAAACTGAAGAAATTCTATTTTCACATGTCGCTGACTTGGAGTGTGGAAAGTGAATACGTTCATAAATGCAATATTAGCTGTAGCCAGTAGTACCAAATTGCAAACTACCAATGCATGTTTTTTTTATTTGCAGTGTTCCAAAAGTAAAGCATAAACCACTATTAAAACACTTGCAAAACCCATATATCCAGAACACCATGCATTTTGAAGTAAAACAGCTATACCTGCAGCAGCTTGTACTGCAGTACAATATATTGAGACACACGATTTTGCATATTATAAAGCTACGTTTGCGTGTCAAAGCAAGTTGTGATGCAGTGGCTAAATAAATACAACCAAAATGATGTGCATAAAGGCATATATGTATAACAAGGTCTTCTTTCAACAAATGTTTGTTCACAGATATACTTTTTTATAATTTTCCAATCTGGATTTCCCTATTCCCCTATTATAATTGGAGGTCCATCCTCTCTAAATTTGGGAGGGTACAAACCTGTCTTGCATTATACTTGTAGTCAGACACTGTTTTTTCATACTCTGGAATTCACCAGCCGAACTGGTGCAAACATGCTGCTGTTTGTTCTTGTACTTTGAGAGGAAATAAATCATCCAGTTTATAATGCACAAATCACCATCTTGCATTCAACTGACAAAGCAGGAATGATAGAAAATGAGTTGGCATAAGTAGCTCAGAAGACTGCTGCACCTACACAGTTGTATATGAAAGTAATTACGCTGCTTACAACATTCTTTGAGAATGCTATATGCCCACAGAATGAACTGTTTATGTGGTTTAATTCATCATTAGGGAAAACTAAATCAATATTATTATTTTTTAAAATAATTTTGTGAACATACAATACACATTACATTGTTGATTTTTTTTTCTGTTAATTTCTTTACTTCTACACATTCATGTCTTTCTGCAATGCTACAGGTTTCAAAGAGAAAGACTGGAAAATGGGAGGTTGGTTGGACATTGTAATCAAAGATTATTACATAATAAAACAAAGATTGCTCACTGTAAAATATCCATTATATTCTGAACCAGTGGGACAACACATTACATTACAGTACATTATCTTCATGCTCTTATCCAGAGTGACTAACAATTTCAGAGAAACACAAGCGCATTTACCTGACTAATATGAGCAATAGTGACAAACGTGGCTAACAACATTCCCAGATGAGTGAGTAAAGATGCAGCATCACTAAAGCGCCAGTATAACTCAACTATGCAAACCAGAACAAAAAAAGTCTGTTATCCATGATCCAGACTAAGTCCATAATAAACGCAAAGAAGGCTATTCAAACATAACCTAAAACCATTTAATAAATGTATTGAAAACACATAATACAAATAAACACACAAGGAGGAATGGGGTGGGGATGGGAGGGGCACGAAGACGCAATCTGAAAAAGGTTGTTCTTCAATCTGCATTGGAAGAAAACCAACAATTTTGCTGTCCTGACCACTTTGGGAGGTTTGATTCCGCCACAGTGGGGCCAGTACAGACAGGCATCGTGACTGGCAGAAGTGCCTGCACAGGGAGGGGAGAGACAGTCGCCTGGAGGTTGTGGAACAGAGATCTGGCTGGGGTATAGGGCAGGAAGATTGATTGGAGTTATGGTGGAGCTGTTCCATTTGCCGCCCTGTAGGCCAACACCAGGGTTTTAAACATGGGTGCGAGCTGCAACAGGTACCCAGCGAAGTGACTTGAGGAGGGGCATGACATAAGTACTCTTGGGAAGACTAAATTACTGCATTGCATCAAAATGAATGATTTCATTCTGCCTGCTTCTGTTTAATGAACAGATAAACATTGGACTAAAATGTGAAATGTACAATATGGGCTTCCTCGATCCCAGCTACATATTTTTGTGAGGTGTCAGGTATTGTACATTTTTATAGGGATTATGGAATTTTGCAAAAAACAAAAACACTGGCCAACCTCCTGAACCTTTAGACAAAATCTATGAAGCGTCTCTTCTAAAGACGTCAGGGATTTAGTGAAGAATTCTGCAGTCAGACAAGCAGAGACGTCAGACAGTGAGCAGGTTTTCCCATCCATCACTGGACCTTGGGGAAGTGTCTTATTCTGTGTGATGTAAATGCCAACACACAGGCACACGCATGCACACAGACACACACACAAACAAACACATGCCAAATAATAAAAAAGTATCACAGACATTATGTTTGGATGTATGTACCGTGTCCTTAATTCACAATTAACATGTACTATTAAAGTGTTTAATTCTGCTCAAACACAATAGTGGGAAGTTCAGCTATCACTGAAATAACTTGCTATAGTAAACCGTGCTTGTAAATCAAGAAAGTGGCATCTGCATTTATTTTTAATATATCAAGTTAAGGATACATGCTGACTGAACCCAGGCCAAGTCTTATTTAAACATGTCTTCTTGATATACACGGCAATCTTCCATAGATCAAGAATAAATTAAGTATAGTCTGCCTCACCTCGCACTTTAAATGATTACATAATTCCCTTTCAAAAGGAAAAATAACGGTTCATACAGAGTGATTTTTCATTCGTTTTCACCTGGGGAAAAGGAAGCGAATGAACTTTCACTACCAGCCCCAGTGAGTGTACTTACTGCTGTGCTTTTCGCAGTAAAGACGGTGTATATTTTGTTAAAGATGTCAAACTGAATTGCAGATTCTGCCAAAATCTTGATCCACACCAAACACAGAATTCTGGAGGCAGCCTCAGAGAGTGCAGATAATCTTGCCAATACATCTCCCTTGGGCTACAGCTTGCCTTTCAAAAGGCACACGATAAAATCAGACGCAAGACCAAATCACAGAGAACAACTGTTGGGGTAAGTAGCAGGAAACACTTGGCACACCTGATACAATGCTGTCCCTGAAGTGAATGGAAAATTCCTGACGTAACCACAAGAGCGATGCCTCTGGTCAGGATTTTTTCTCGTCTACGAGACGTAATATTGCCAGAAAGAACAGAGCTGTGGAGGTCACGGCAGCCCTCAAGACCTGGAGAGGTGGAGTATTTTGATGTTATGGTACATTCAGTCAAGCCTATTAACCAGCAGATGTCCTTTAATAAGAATATGTTAGATGTAGTGGTTCAGTTTTTTCTAATGGGCTTTGAGTGTGTTTTACTCAGGAAATACTGGCCATGCTGGCGAATGAATATTACGAGTTATTATATTCTAGGCAGACAGAGTCAGCCTCCCATACCACAGACAGAAGATATTAGTGTGAGAAATATTTGTGTAAGGCATAACTACACAATAGACTTGGCATAATAAAACAATATATTATTATAAATAAAAAAGATAGTAGCCAATCATAAATAAAACCGATATTTCCTTTTATTAAAACAAAATAGACGTTGGCTAATAGGCTAAATAAAACAACACAGGCATAGGTTCACTTCTTTTTTATTTGGATGTGGGCTTTCAAGGAGCAGATTGCATTGATGGACGCATTCAAGCGATTTATAATCTCTGACAAATTGTCCGCAGACTGAAAACGCCCTCCATGGATGTAGCCTGGATCATAGCAAGCGTGTCAAACACTTGCTGCAGATGGCGGCCTGGCAATGGTGGCCTTGTAGAGGGAATACTTCTTGGTATTACTCACACAGGCACCCAATGATGTCTTCAGGATGCCATCATGACAGATGCCGCTAAAGTCCGGGAAAGGACTCACGGAACATCTGTTTGTGAGCCATCAGGATGCTGACTGTGGCCCTGTGGAAATATTTGGCAATTTTTTGGACCTGCTTCATGTTGTTGTAAATATTTACTGCCTGCATGACTAGCAGATTGCGGTCTTCTTCCTTGACGGTAGTGTCATCGTCATCTTCACAGTCAGTTTGGCTGGCACGATCAGTAAGCAGCTCCTCTTGGTAATAATAAAGCACATCTGTGACAGCCAGGTGCACATCATGCATGTAATGTAGCTGCTTCTCGGACAGGCATCAGTCTCCTTAACATTACCATGACAGATGCTCCATCTTTAGTAGTATGGAAGCTGAGTCAACCAGCTCTTCCACTCTGTTGGCAGGCATGGTCCCTTGAATCCCGATTTCGGCTGAGGTTCCAATGTGTCTCAGAACCATGCAGATTCATTCTCATGAATCTTTTGTTCTGAGCTAAAGTTTTTCTCCAGCGAACGCCCTCACGTTGAGTGAGATTTTGGATTAATTCTTCAGGAGAGTGTGGTTGTCTCTCTTCAAGTCTGCTCATAGGACGGCGCATGGAGGGTCGTAGCACAATCATACACTGTCAATATTGCTGTGTATTTATAGCATTTTGTGTTTATCAATTAGGTAAGCTTTCAGCATGTTGTGCAGGCTGCAGGCACAGAGCCGTTGCCCATGTTTTAATTAAATTAAACCATGTACATTTTGTAAAATAACAGCACTGGTGTAAGCTAAGGAAAAAAGTGTGTTCCCGTTCTCCTGTTATTATATTTCAAAATTTGAGTTTTTCATTTTTTCATGTCATGTTAAATCAGAACAAAATCAGAAGCTACAAAATGGGATATCATTTGATGAGACTGAGTAAATATTTCCAGAGATATGACTATTTGAATGTTATGTTTTAGCAAAACACAGTTTTGAGAAAACTGCTTTAAGCTCAATTTTAAAGTGTTTCCGGTTTGCCGTTATTATATTTCTCAGGAGAAGGAAAACAGTTTGGGCAGGAATTCCAGGGAAACAATTTTCGGGGTTAAACCCTAGTCCGAAGGGCTTGTATATTTTGTCCAGTAAGTTTATTGTACTTTTATTCAAGAGCTGTGATTTCGTGTGCAATGCTTGCACATACCCCTCTGGTGCTTTAAATAATAATCACTGAGATTTACGTCACATAGAAATGGGAGTGAACCTGAATGGTAAAGACACAGCTGTTATACATAACAGCTAAAGTTCAAGAATATATTTGCATTATACAGTGCTGAGAAAAGTATTTCCTCTATTATTGCATATTTGTCACTCTGGTTTCAGATCTTTAGACAAAATGTAATATTAGCAGAAAACACATTTTATAAATTAGTATTTCATTTATTTAATGAAAAAAGTTATCAAACACCCATATCACCCATGTGAAAAATGTATTTCTCCCTTAAACGTAATAACTGGTTGGGCCAACTTTAGCAGCTATAATTGCAACCAAATGCTTCCAACAATTTGGTATCAGTCTTTCATGTTGCTGTGGCGGACTTTTAATCCACACTTCTTTGAAGAACCGCCTTAATTCAGACAAATTGGAATTTGTTATTCAGGTTTTCGAGCATGAACAGCTCATTTCAGGTCTTGCCACAGCATTTCTATTGGGTTCAATTCAGGACTTTAACCACTCCAAATACATAATTTTATTTCTGTTCAGCCATTCATCTGTGGGCTTGCCTTTGTGTTTTGGATCATTGTCTTGCTGTATAACCCAATTATGCTTCAGCTTCAGCTCATGGACAGATGATCAGACATTCTCCTCAAGAATGTTCTAGTGCATAGCAGACTGGGACAAAAATTCAGGCCAGGAACTTAACACTAACCCAGACCGCCCTGACCATGCAGACCAGACTACTGATGTTGTTGACTGTGCTTTCCCTCAATTTGTGTAGTCTATGACGTACAACAAGAGCAAAGTGATTCCAAATATTCATGCCTACTAAAGTATGACCATATACAGCTGTTGTCTAAAACACCACACACACGCACACACAAACACACACACACACACGTAAATGGAAAGAACAGTAGTTAAATGGAAAATGCATATTTCCATAGCCAGTATGTGAATATATTTACTATATGTTGGTTATATATGGTCACAGCCGCTACTGGGAAAAGAGCACACTTTAAATACCCGGACTAATTGGTAAAGCACTCCAGGTGTGTGTGCCCACTTGTGGGCGTGGTCCTTCAATTGCCCTGAATCTCTCCCACAAACTGAACCATGCAACAATCATGCCGCAACCACATAGTGGATTTGGAAATATGCAATAATTTTTAAGTGATTTCCTATAACAACAGGCCTATTTCCCTGTGACTGACAGATGGTAAATCTGGAAATTTTGATTCCAAGATAAACAATCTATCTTGGGTATTCCAGTTGATGGTGCGCAAAATTAGCTTCTAGAAGTGTAGTAACTTCAGTCAAAAGCCAATAGCCTGACAGGACTGAACCTCTGTAGGCTTATAACTATGTAGTACTGTAGACACTTTATATAATACAACTTTCCGAGAGGAAGTCATTGATCTCCTCTAAAAGGTAATGAAACTGACATAGGAATGGGTCTGCTATAGGCGTGCGTACGTGCACATGTGTCCGTGGGTGCATGTGCATGTGAGTGTGTGTGTATATGTGTGTGTGCGTGTTTGTGTGCGTTATTTTTTGCAATTGCTGTGCAATTTATTCAAATGTAATTTAGTTACATTAGCATTTCCGTACAAGGAAATAATTACATAAGCCAGCTGGAATCTAACCAACTGCTGGAAACCAGAGTAAGAGACAATCAAAACTAATCAAAATGCAAAACCATACAACTTGGATGAAACAAAATATTTCAATTGCTCACTGACCCCAAGACACTTAATTGTTAAGATGGGAAATAATTTCAAGATAGCTAATTTCCCAAAAAAGATTTCCAATCAACAACCCATTATCCAAGACATCAAATATTACTACAAAAATGCAATCAAATGAATAAATAAACTGTAATCACACTGAAAGATCAAGACTGAATTTCACCTCATGAAAGTGAATTTGATATGGTCAGTACAAACATAAAATATGAGACACTAATAATGAGGCTCCACTAGACTCCAGCTGACCACATTGTTTCTTCCATCTGTTGAACTGCCTGTCCAGTTTTAGAACTCTGGCATTTTTGGCAATATGATTTCTTTCAATTAACCGTTTCCTTCATACTTTACTGGTGTGGCAGGGTGCTGTGCCTGGGTATGAGACCGCCATATTTCTTAAGCAGCGATAAATAAGGGTAAACGGGGTTTGGAGTCTCATCTTTTCCATACTGATTGTAAATGAACAGTATGCAAAAGGAAACTGCTGCCACAATGTATATTTAAATGAACGTCATGTGGTCGACTGAACATTTTTTACTGCACAAGTTAAGCCTTACTCAGTATGAAACACAACACAGCTTGCTGGGAATATAAATATATTCCTGCATTTTCCAGAAGCAGGGAAAAATATCAGCTTTACCAAATGTAAACTTTGGAACTTTGGAAATTTCAGCAAATTTCATCTTGTGAAGTGAGCAACTCATAAATCATGGTGCATATTTAGATGCTGTAAGCATAAATGTGCCACATTGATGCTATACATTTGTCCCACATGCCTGATGAAAATTCTAAGGGAAAAAAACAAACCTTAAGATAAAAAAATAAAATGGAATATGATTTGGCTGCATATGGTGTATCCAGCTGAGTTTCTGTATTAGAAGCTTCCTAATAGGACATCTATTGGCCACATTGAGAGTTCCAAACAACCACCATTCCTGAAATGCTGGTATATCCAAGCTTCTACTGTAAATATGCAAAGTAAGTGCTTATCTGTCTTGAGTGGCATTGGAAAATCTGAACTGCATTCTATTTTTAAAAGAATGCTTTGTTATGTAAAGCTCATTATATTGAGTCTGTATTCAGCACACGACCTCACCATACAGCCATCCAAAAAACATTCATATGCAATCAGTTATTATAATGGAAATTTACCAATCAAGATTATAGCATAGCTGTTTTAAAACAATTGCATTGTTATTTATGACCTAGAGGTCAGGTCACTTTGATCATTTGTTTATATGAAAGTATTTTGTCAAATAGGTGTGCTATAATTATGGCCTGTTTTTTAATACATATGGTATTAATATCTTACAGTTATTTTCCATTGCAAATATAAGCAATGTGTACTGAAACCAATTAAACTGACATGCATGCAAACAATTGATAAATGCATTACTCTACAGTTCTTTTTTTTTTTTCAATCTGCAAATTCTTTACTTGAATAAATTGGTTTGTTTTCTGTACAAGAATGACAGCAGTGACCACAAGGGCATCATTCTTAATGTGTGAAAAAAGATCTTTTGTAATACTTGTCGAAGAAATACGCACAAACTAGAAACACTAAAAAAAAAACAATCACTTTCAATTACTTTCAGTCACACCAGAGCCAAAGTAGACTTAATGTAAAAATACAACAACAGCTGTATAGCTAGCAGGGATGTCTTGGATTTCTGCTTATGAATTCCAGACAATTGAATTGCTGAATTGTGGATTTATTTGAGAACTTGTTACGCATTTGAAATAGTTAGTGCATACATTTTCCGCTATCAGGTTGATTTGTGGTTTGGAGAATGCACTAGAGTCAGAGCTTGTGTTCATTCACTGTCCTGATTTTCCCCGACAAAAAATAAATAAATAAAAATAAGTAGGCCTTGTCCACTAAGTCAAGTGGTGTCCCATATGTTACCATCTATCAAGCACTGAGTGATGATGCTCCTTCATTAAATACAAGTTCCTCATGCTCAGTAGCCAGCAATGGAAGCAGGGTGGGAATTTACATCCATTAATGAACTATTTAATACTTCCACCTCCTCTGCAGTTGCTGTTGCACTCTGTACCAAGAGGGTGACTAACTTCACTCCAGCTAGACCTCACTCTCTTTTTAGACACTTCCTGATTACATACTGTAAGTGCAAGCATATTTTTTTAAAGAAAGACAGTCTGGCCTCCTTATGAATTCTCTCACTTTTTTCAGACAGGGGAAAAGCAGAGGGGGTTAAGGATAGAGATGGACCTACACCACAGGTCTCCATTGCAAGCATCTTTAATTCAACCTTCTCTGTTTCCTCAAGTCATCTGTCAAGATCTTCAACTGTAACTGTAATGTCAAAAGAGGAGGTCTGGCGATATCTGGCCCTGGATTAAGTTCGCGAAGAAAGAAATCTGGTCACGGCAATAAAAAATATGAAAGCTTTCTGGACCATAATTATACATTGGCTAGACCTGCTTTGAATCATTAGTACTGGGCCGAATTCAAGAGCATAAGACAACTAGGCACATTGCATAATATCAATTACACAATCAAATATACAGTATATGACAGTCATTACATAATAGCAAATTACAGTTTGTTTGAACATGACAATTTTTTTCCCCCTTTCATAGTCTGTGTTACTGAGCTGCAATGTGGAATATTTGTCATATTCCCTCATTTTATGAGGGATCTGCTGGGAGTGATATGCCACATGCTCTCTGTATTGTTCAGCTTTGAGTTGCAAACCAACTGAGAATATTAATCTCTGGCTTAATTCTGGCACTTGGGTATTTATCAGCGGAACTGTCCGCCCAGTCGCGATAATCATCGCTGCTCCACACATTGGCTGGTTTAGCGATCAAAGGACCCGCCGCTTTTGAACCGCTCCCATGTGCGAGGGCGAGCCACGCCCGTCTGCAGGAAGTCACACTAAATCTAAATGAAACGAGACACATTTGAGGCGTTCCTACAATATATTGAATGAGTGTGTTTGTTAAACGGTTTTCTGTGGCTGTGATCATTGTGCCGCAATGACAGAAATGCACAATGGGTTTGAACATCTGCATTCATACTGCTTTCCTGGGCATTCTTTGAAAAAAATGTTTTTGTAGTTTCTCAACACACGCATGGACACAAACAACTTGTATATGTGAGCATGTGCAACCAGAGATCATCATAATCCTGATCTGCTTAGCATCTGAGGTTTTCTTTTAAATATAATGCCACTTTCTTTTTTCCTTTTATCATAGGAATGCCATTATTCATCCGTTTCCACATGAAAGCATATAGTCTTTCAGCAACGTGTACTGCTTTGAACTGGAAGCGTGTTTATTTGAAAAAAGTACTAATGATATCAAAGCATTTCTGGGAAATTGTATTGGTCAATCAACATATCCTGGGTCTGTGTTAGGGCTTGCTTGGGAGAAAGCTTAGCTGTTGACATTGTCAGTCAAAAGTTCTCTCAAAATTCCAAATAAAATATTACATGTTCATATGGTGGCACTTATATTTACTTGCCACATCTATTGTTTCTCATGGTGATCTATAATTAAACTATAATAACATGCTGTTTCACTTGGAAACCTTCATTCATTTTGTGTTGAACATTCATACAGATTGAACTGTTAATTAATCAGCTAATTTTATCATAATCTTTTAGATTAGATCCACACATACACGTTACCAATGTATTAATCATATGACAGGATCATTTCTCCATTGCACCATGAAACAAACACAAGGGCGATTTGTTTATCCCAATTTGTTTTCTGGACTGAAATGGAAATGAATCCCAAATGGAACAGTATCATTTTTTAAAAGCAGTGTGTGGTGGAAAGCACTTTTTCTTTTTTTTTAGCCTGGAATGCAGAGCCAGCCCCCAGCATAAACCCTCTATGCAGTTGTTTAGGGCCACAACTGTCCCAGGGGCAGACATTCAGCTTTCTTTTCATCTCCAGACATTCCTGTTTAAAACCCTAGGACTGGTTTTGTGGGAATGTCTGCAAAACAAAAGGTGCCTTATCCACAGTGTTTCAGCTTTATGGTTTTTTTAATTAATTTTTTTACTGTTTTTAATGTTCCATCCAGAATGTATTCATTTTTTGTTTAATAAATTATGTTATGTGCCATTCCCCACATAACTGCAAACATCAGAGCTGGGACAGGACAAACTAATTCATGCACATGTATAGCTATAAAATTTGATTATGGAATTATGATTTCACTTTGATAGGTAGCTAGCATACCAAGCCAGCAGATATGGCTATATACATCTTGTTTTGCCTGATTTGGCTTTGTTAGAAAATATATCTCATTCATAGTTTACAGGGAAAAAAAAATCTTGATCTGTCACTGGTGTTTGCAAAACTTTTGTCTGGGCTATGCTCATAATATATCTCCAAATTGTTTTTTGGCGATCGTGTATGCAGCCAAGTTTAGAGGTGTCTTAATCAGTTTCAAAAAGGGGAATATGAAATGTACAAGAACAAGCATTGTCAGGGGGAAGTCAGTGGGTAAAATACAATATCCATAAAAAAAATAAATTAAAAAAAAACAGGAAAATGAGGCAGAGAATTCAATACTCCAAGGAATAACATTACAGCATTTTTATGTGGGTGTGTGATTATTTTCCTATTTTAAATAGAATGTTTAATATTGAAAGTATTAAACCTTTGCATTACAGAGACATCAGGTAATATATTTGATATACCACATATGGTTCATTTAGCTTTGCTGTCACAAAGAATAAAAAGTCACCTCCCACCCCCAGCTGATAGATCTTAGCTGATTTATAGACTCCAGAAGGTCAAACCACCACTCTTCTTAGATGACATAATACCAACTCAAACGTATAACATTTCTTCTTGAAAATCTCAAAATATGGCCCCCGTAGCAATTGAAAAGACAACTGAATGGAGCTGCAAGTTTCCTCTTAATTGCCACTTTTGTCTTGGTTGAATTCAGGACAGCACTGAAACAAAAACTGAAAACAAATGCTGGGATCCAATCAACATTTGTCCTTAATTTTGATTATTTGCAACTAAAAGCATGCATTAAACTTCTTCAAAGACTCACTTTGACATGTTAGTCAGTGATTTCTGATCTTGCTGAACTGTGTCCAGAAAGAACGCAGGTTTTAATTGTGAGTCAAAGTTAAGGACAAATATTGATTCTATCCAGGCCAAAGTCTGTTCATGAAGTTGGATGCTGCAACTAACTACTCAGGGGTGAAATGGGGATAATCTATGCACACCATGGTTAATAAAACTGAGGATTGCTTACTGGTTTAGACAATTGTCACATCAAGCCAATACATACTGATAAAGATCTTCAAGTGTGAATACCAAGTGGAAATAAGTGAAACAGGCTTTTAACCATGACCTAGAGGGCTCTGAAAAGGGCATGAAGACAACTTCAGAAAGTGTGTGAGAAATAACAGAAATACATCATCTGCCACACAAAAAGGATTGTCAGAAGTTGTCAGGAAACTCTTGCTGCAGCCAACTATTGGTCAGCCTCAGCAACCACATGTTCTCATGGCAGTCACATGCACACATCATTAATGAAGCACCTTTTTTAAACTGACAGACCTCTCCAGTGCTGCTCATTGAATGTGCTACTCTTTGCAAGCTTTGCTTGATACTGCTCACAGAATTGCACTCATCACCAACAAGCTCTGTCAGTTTGTCTTTTTGCTTGATTATATTTGGGGTTTTCTGATAGCTAGTTAGCAACAAACACTCCACTGAAATCTGATCCCAAAAATCTGGCTCTGTGGCCACAGCTAGCCCCTGAAAAACCAAAAAAATCCCAAATGCATTTTAGAATAACATGCACAGGTAAAGGTGAACAAACTCGGCAAAAGTGCATAACAGAGAGTGCATCCTAGATATACCTTAGCATGGTTATTTTATGATATTTTCAAGGTAAATATCCTGAATATTATGCGTTTAAAGATAAAGAGATCTCACTTCCTAAACTCAACACATTCTTTGCCTCTTGTTGATTTGTTACTCTGTTTGTTGAGCAGGCATGGTTTATTTATTTATTTGTTTATTGCTCATAATCTGTACACCATTTAAATATAAATGAGTTCACACGGGACCAATTAAGGTAAAGCACCTTATTTTTGGACGCAGAGCTCTTTCCCCACCCAACTCTCAAACCCACAGTGCACAAGTACAGAATCATTACGGTAGCTAATTCTGAGCCATATTCTGCACATCAGACAAAATGTTCACTGTGTTCACGCCTATGTCCGCCCACTGGCTTCATAATTTATTCTCCAGTGATATGACTGGTGACTGGCCCTGACAGCAGAGTAAATCAGCGTAATCAGTGACAGAAGGGCTCATTTACTCAGACGTCTGAGAGGGTTATTCTAAATTCACAACAGCTCTCTCTACCCGTTCATGTGGTTTTTCCGCGTTCTGTATTGCGAGACAGAAATTCATGACAGCACATTAAGGCAGATAACCTATGCAGTTTCCACTTGGAAATTGGATGCTGTCTTCAAAGACATGGCCAGGCCGCAGAACGCTTTTAAACATCATAGCTGTGTTCATCATCTCCATGGGCCTTTTCATATTTCACCACTTTATTAGGTGATCTATGATATATTCATTTTATGCTTTGAGCCAGACTATCCTCCTTTTATGCAGTTTGCAAGTACTGTAGATAGAAAAAAATTGCGTGTATTGCGTAGTTCAGGCAGGCAGGCCGCAAGAGTCAAGCCCAGCTCCGGCAGAATCTGCTGATCGCTCAGCTGATCAGTGATGTTCGCCTGTCACAGTCCATTTACATAACAGGGTGGTTTATTTAAACAGTTTCCCCTGCTCATTTGGCTGCTTCCTCCTGTATGCGTGCTGCTGTGCGCTGCCAATCCAAACCCCCTGCATGTATGCTTGCTGCAGACTGCTAGTCTAAAAACTGGCCACCACCCCAGTTCCTCACTCATCTGTTCATCAGACTACCCTTTATGGGTGGCACGGTGGTGCAGTGGATGGCACTCTTGCCTCGTGGCAAGACGGTCCCGGGTCCAAATCCGACTGTAGCACTGTCTGTGGTGTTTGCATGTTCTCTCTGTATCCGTGTGGGTTTCCTCCCGCATCCAAAGACATGCTGTCAATTCATCTTGTACAATTTAAGGTTAATAAGTTATTTGTTGCTGCTGAAACTGTTCTGTTGAGGGGACAGAACAGAACCATCCCGGCAAACATACCTGCATTGCAGTTTAAGATTAATTAATGTTCATTAATATTCTAACTTTGATGACAGGGGTCCTGACTGAACTACAGATCACTAAACATCTACAATCACTAAAAATAAAACCTTGATTTAGAAACTCAAGGTTACAGCTCCTTGAAATAACTTAGATTGAACAAATAATGCATCTCCTATGTGATATCAGTTCTGAATAAAGTGATCTGGAATGTGTCAAGATAGCAGGATACGATCACCAGGCTGTTCCGTCTGTATACTGGACACTTGAAAATTTCCCTACCATTAATATTTCACAGATGACAAACAGGTGGTGAACTGGATACCATCGTTGCCTCACAGCAAGTAGGTCCTTGTCCGAACCCTGGCCAGGACCTTTCCGTGTGGAGTTTGCATGTTCTCCCTATGTCCATGCGGAATTCCTGTGGGTACTTTGGTTCGACTCCCATGGTCCAAATACATGCAGGTTAGGCTAGTTGGAGAGTCTAAGTAAATGGTGCCCTGAGATGGACTGCCGATCAGTCGAGGGTATATTCCTGCCTCTTGCCCAATGCATGCTGGGTAGGCTCCAGCGCTCTGGTTTTCCCTTGAACTGATCCTGAATACTGACACGGTTTTTCTACAACTTATAATACGAATAATACAGCAGTATTATTGCCGTTATCAAACTCTGCACTGGGAGTGATGAACCAGGCATCAACATGGACAATTCCCATGGACTTACAGGCTATCATCAACCATAACACCCCTGCCAGACATTCCCCCGGTGGAGTCTGTGGTTGCCTAGAAGTCCCCTTTAGGGATACACACCCACGTTATTGCTTTTCTTCATAATTGCCCAAACATGCTGGAATCATCATATGCCTACACCTGCCCATGTATGGATGCAGCCTGAAAAATCACCCTGTTTAGACTGCACCTTGGCTCCCCAAATCCAGGTGCTCTGCTCTCTCTTTTGCTGTCACATTCATATACTAGGGCCCAGTTACTCAAACCATGGGCCTTGAGTCCCAAGAACTGCTGGTTTTCCACCCTCCCTTTACCTGGGAGTCAGGTGTGAATACAGTCTGGCCAGTCTGTAGAACTATTTGTTCAGTTGATTACTCAGGGGGAAAAGAAAACCAGGGCTGGATTTGGATTCAAAGTCCATATTTGACTGTCCATACACTGGTGTTTACTGAGCTAGTGCCATCTTTTGACTGATGCACTTTCATTAAAATTGTTTCTGTTTCTACACTGCTTTTCCTCAGGCCTGATTACATGCACTAACCTGTAAGCTGTTCCAGATAAGAAACATCTGGTAAATTAATAGATGTAATACAATATTTACAAAGCCAGTACATTTTACAGGACACCCTGCTGATTCAGACTTTATTAATTGCCAAGAAAAAGTAAGCTTTTAATGATTTCAGTAAAAACCAACAATTGTGGTTTCCTTTGTTTAATTTGTAGATGTGCACAGTTCAAAGGATCCCTAATGAGTCTTGTAAACAAAAGCATCTGCTTCTAAAGGCAGGATAATTTAGATAGATGAGATCCCACAAAAGACAAGACCACATTACTCTCTCACAAAAAATGTATGAAAAAGTGCCTATAAAGGTACAAATTCTTGTTAATGGGGTGGCAACCTATAGGTACATAAAATTATACCCCTAGGAAGCAATACTAATTCATATATACCTTTTTGCTAGTAAAGGGTACTTATTAGTCCCAAATAGAACATTTTTGCACTTTCAGGGAAATGTGTTCCTTAAAGAACAAAAATGTACCTGCATTGTACCTTTTATTGTGAGTGTACTGTAATACTGCTTTGAATTAAATTAATTTGAAATTTATGATTTTACTTATTTGACACAGCATACGACACTTAAATTGCAATTATCAGTGTTTGTGAGGGAAAATTTAAAAAGCTATAAGTAACTTGTTCATTAAGCTAACTAGATTTACCACAGTCTTCTGCAATGTTTAAAGGGAGGAAGTAACCGATGCTCCCACAATTGATTTCAAAGTTTCAAATATTTGAACGTTTATCGATTGGAATCATACACCTAAATGACAACATTTTGTTGTTCATCTTTAGATAGTTAATAATCAATATTAAAAGCAGAGGGAATCAGGATATTATTAGAAAGTTCATTCATGTTTTTCATTCGTCTCCCTGTGGGTCATAGACACTGACTGTTGCCCATATGCAAAGCAGCGAGAGCCATTTGCACTGGCAGTGTTCCAGTGTGAGATTTCAGTCTGCCAAAGAACGTTCAGTGCCTCTTCCAAGGTCACATTAATTTATTATGGAATGATTAAATAATCGGTAAATACCTTTTAATAAAAGGTAAGTAGCGATAACTCAATTCTGGAAAAAAATAATGCAGGAGCATATTTTTGCATGCTCTGATTAAATCAGTAGCGAGAGTTGCCCAGGTAGTGAGAACTATTATTGTTGTTGCAATAGTTGTAGTACTGTAGCATTGTTGTTTTACATTAATTGTATATTTTAAGTAATAGTTCTAGGTAGTGTAACGGGGGAAATGCACAGGCAGTTAAACTGCACTCCTGCCCCCTACCACTAACCGGGTTTCTGCTGGACCCCCCACTCACACAGCACAACGACACAAAGTAAAGAACAAAATCACGTTTTAGAGCTTCACAATTCATAAAAACAGGGACACAATCGGACAGAGGACCTCGCCAGTCTGCAGTTACCACTCCCTCCTCTCAAGTCTACAACCCCGCTGGGCAGTTTCAGGCCCTTACCCCCCAGATAGCGTGCCCGTCCCCCCCCCCACATCACACACACTCACTCCCCACACACACCACTCATCTGCAGTGCAAAACACAAAGGACAAACACACTCCCGCTCAGTTCCCAGCTCACACCGGCTTTGAACCCACACAGTGTTAGGATTGGCGAAAGCACATTCCTTATGGTCTGGGGGAGTGATCTCCCCCAGGAAAAAGCCTTGCGCCACTCTCCGGCTCCGCCGAACAGCCGCGCCGACCCTCTCTGCGGCCACCGCCGCTCTCCGTTTGTCAGCCCTGGAGGTGATACCCACTCCATCCCGCCTTGCTCGCAGCCACTGCCAGGTCCGGATCTCTGCAGCTGCCCGCTCACAAATTAGGCGCTTGTTCTGCTGCATACAGCACTGAACATCGCACTCACACAACAAATTAAAATAACCAAACCAACTGATAATAACACAAAGAAAAAAAATCACACCATCCAAACACTCATGAGCCTGGAGGCAGCCACCCTCCCAGCTCACCTCTCGTCCAAAATTAATTTTGAAAAAAAAAAATCAAAATTTTTTCCCAGGTGTGCCCATTTATACTCCTCGGGAGCTCAGCCCCAATGCATTCTTCATGCAGCCCATAATCATTAGCCAGTTCCCCCAATCAAGTACCTAATCAGTCATCCCATCATCCAATCAATCAATTAACCGTCCTCCTATGGCCCCTAATCATCCCGTTTTCCGCACACGGGGACCATCTGACCTTCCTTTCCCTACTGGAGACCGCAAAAATATGCAACAGTAGCATGAATAACTGTATCGCTGAAACTTTTGATAAATAATTTGAGGTAAAAGTTTGAGAGAAAAATATAGCTGTTTTTTTTTTAATTGCAATGTAATGCTATAGGAATACTGCAGCACAGTTCCACAGTTCCAAAAATGCAAGGTGAATAAAACTGCTTATTTTCAACCTGTTTTACAGCTGATGAGGATTTAAAGCATTCACGTAAAACACACCCCTTTGTCATTCATAGAAATGCATGCTAGTTACTATACAGCCTGCTATAAATTATTAATCCACTGTGTTTCTAAGGCCAATAGGGCCTGGTTAGGAGAATGTCCATCCAGCTGTCTATTGCCTTCTGGTGTCAACATGAGCTGTCTCATTGAAGAATTTAGTTCATAATTCCTCATGGCTTTTTCAATACATTTATAGGCTATATAAAACTTCAGAAGAAGGACAAATATGGGGTTCTTTCTTTTAATTATCTCACAGGAATGGCTGGCCCACTGTCAAAACCCTGTTTTGTATTATACTTCAAAGGAGTCCTTGCAGTAAAGGAAATACTATCAATACACAATATTTGAGCTAAATCACAAACTACGTGCATTGAGGAATTACGCCAGTGATCATCTCATTTAATGCCTATAGAAATGTCGTGTTGAATCAGCTGCTGCTAGTTGTCAAAGGAGATACAAGAGGAACTGTTGATTTTAAAGCATTACCAATTTTTATGTAACACATTTTGTGTACGTTTCAAACAAATACCACATGAATGATCACAGACAAGATTGAATTTAAAGTATTTGCCAGCCTGGACTAGCCATTATTGGATTAGTCTGTTGTAGAAGGTTGAAGGGTAATTTGAGACAGGAGTTCGGATGTGGGTTCGAGGCAGAGTGTTCTGGGGGTGCGTGAGTCATAGAGGGAGGGGTCCCCGTGCAGTTGGCCTCGTGCTCCTGCTCGCGACTTGAGTAATGGATTACGGGAAGCCTTGGCCAGAACGCGGAGCTCGGCGGCTGGCTGACGCAGGGGCGGGATCGAGCGTGGCGTGTCAACGACACGGACCCAGGGAATGGGGGATAATCAATATGGACGTGGGCCGCGAATGGAGAACAGTTCAGGAGTTAACACCCACGGAGCCTGAAATCTGGAACACCAGGCCGAAGTGGACTCCTCGCCAAACAGTCAGTGCCTGAGAGTTTAAAAAGTAAACCGGCTGGAAGTATAATGCCAATTTTCTCCAAGAGTGCAACAGAACAGAGTTTGGGAGAACTGAGCAGGAGAAAACAGAGTCACTGCCCTGTTTGATGGTTTGGCCAGGTGTTTAAAAGGCCTGTGTTCTCAAATCCAAATCTGCCTCCACATTGCTCTAGTAAATTTAGCCTCCTCAATTTTCCACAGAAAGCAAAATAAGGTGGAAGACACCTGTTTAAAATCAGCACGTGCAGGATGCCATAATCATTTGCTGCAATCACCAAGGTTAGAAGACTAACATTATCAACAAAGGAGAATTCTTGAATACATTTTCATTTTAATGAATTTCTGACATGAACTATTCACAAGGTGTCTTTTACTTGCTGTGAGGGAGTGGGGAAATACAGAGACCAAACTTGAGTAAGCAGGATACTTTAAGTTAACCACCTGGGGCGGAATAAGCACCAAGCCTTGTTAGAGAGAAAAGGATAGGGAAAAACTAAACAAAGAAAAACAATACTCCCATGGGAGACTATCCCAAAGTAAAAGCTTTAATGACCCAAGTACAGGGTGAAGAACTAAGAATTAAGGAGTATTGAGTATACTAGAACAAAACACCAGTCTGAAAAGAATGGTAACAGGAGAACTTTAAGAAAACAGCCCTCACACAGAGGGCTGTCAAAAGAACCGCAAGTGTTGTAGAAATGAGTAAAGATAGTAGTGCTAACTTCGTAGCCCAAAAACCATTAACCTCAAAGTTCAGTTCCGCAGTAACTCTTCGTGCAAGTCAAAGGACGCAGAAGCGGGACTGATCTAGTACTGAACGAGCAACTAAACCTCTTACCAAAAACAGACCAAGTTACCGGCTTTCATGTAAAGCAAGTCAACATTAAAGCAAAGCTTATCGGTTTGCTAGGGGTTTAAATAGAACGTCAACAGGTGCAAATCGTAAAAAAAGAGATTTGCATGTGTATAATTCAAACAAGGAAATTAAGACAACTAAATGGCCGTAATAACTGAAGAAAAGGTGCAGAAAAAACCAATGGCCATAGTGAACGAAAGAATGACGCGGGATGGAAAATAAATGGTGTAAACATCCAAAACCATGACATTAATAAAACTAACATTAATACTAATGCAGTAAACCCTTCCCAAACAACATGCCAGGTTATCCAACTGTGGAGGGGTTGTGGGGTAAGGGTGCCGACTTCAGGCAGAGAGAAGGGGGTTTAGCTGATTAGTGGTTTAGCTTTCCTGCAATCGCAGCCGGAGGCAATTGGATAATTAGTGTTAACCTTAATCTGTATTGCCTGCGGTGAGATCGGGGGACACGGCATAGAGCAGTGGTCTCCAACCCTGGTCCTGGAGAGCTACAGGGTCTGCTGGTTTTCATAGTGACTCTGCACTTCATGAATCAATTAGAGCAGTTGATTACACAGTTAACTCAACTCACCTGGTGTCTTAGGTCTCAATTGGGTGCTGATTTTAAGGTGAAAACAAAAACCAGCAGACCCTGTAGCTCTCCAGGACCAGGGTTGGAGCCCACTGGCATAGAGACACACTCAGCCATAAACATAGTTGAAGTAATACTTGATAAAGCTTGTGTGAATACCAGTTTCTTGTATCTTTGTGTATGTGTGTCTACCCACAGTAAAATGTCCAGCGTTAATTCAACTCTTAACAGATAACATTTGGTCCCATTGTGGACTGTGGGACCAAATGTTATCTGTTGAGAGTTGAAATAACTCTGTTAGAGTTGAATTTACACTGGACATTTTACTTTACACAAACTTTATACACCAATCCCCTCATTTAAATGGATATTTCAAGTTACACAGAATGCTATCGCATTAATTACCCATTTTAATAGGTTTCATTTTTGTGTAACTAATCTTCAAACAGTGATGGTCCTGGATTGGATATAAACTGCTGTTCAAACAGTGATGGGATGGATTGTTGAGTACATATGACAATTTCCACTTTTTCATAAAGAGAGATGAATGTTTTTTAAGCTCTCACTCACTCAATTTTCCCAGTGAGATCACAAAACATTTCCTTTCCCATTATATTATGAGGTAATTGGAAATTCTTTCCTTTCACTGTCATACTCAGTTAAAGATTATGCTCTATATATGACAATTCAATTACCATTTAATCTATTTCCCAATATTTCATTCAGTATTGCCATTGGTGGCATAATATTGGTACTTCTATAGCATAATAAGAAATGTGACTCAGTATGTTCAATCCAGTTGTTTTACAACAGCCATTTAGTCAATGCTGAATGGTTCTGATTTTGTTTTCAATGATTTTTGGACACAGTAGGCCCAATGTTTTGACTATCCTTATCATGCCTTTATTCAGCAAAGTTACAATTTATAACACAATCATATACATTTACATTTCCTCAGGAGATACATGCAGTATCTGTGTGATCTGTTGGGTTTTTTGTGCATTTCTGGAAAGATGGTGTCAAAATGTATTAACTTCTTTTTGATTCTTTGTACCAATACTTTATACCAATTATTATTATTATTATTATTATTATTATTATTATTATTATTATTATTATTATTATTATTATTGCTTTGGTGTTTCAGCCAATAAGCCTCTTGAACAGCACACAATATGCTCTTTCAGTTCACCAGATGAAAACAACGAAGCAGTGGTACAGGGCAAGCTTATTTCCCCTGTAATAAGAAATGATTTATATGCACACTCCAGCTCAATTAAACAGTAATTGAATCAAATTATAATAAATGAGAAAAAGCCATTAGTCCACATGTTCTTGCTTCAGGTTTAGGTCTAGGTTTCTATGGCATTCATAGTAAATAGTGTAAGACATTCTAGTCTTGACTGTGGAAGCTAGCCATAATGTGATTCATACTGAAGTACTTTCATACAAATTTCATTTTCTGATTGTATGCTTCTTCTTTGTATATAGACAAAACACTGGAAAATATGATAAGGATGTCTTTCCTTCTGCTGTTCTGTTTATTCTGGAATAAAATATTTATAACTCTTACATCAACATTTACATTTACAAAATGCTAAATTCTTTGTTGAAACTAACCTTCAAGACTCCTGTGTTTGCACTGGAATGACCAGCTCTCAGTCATTTATACCTATTTTATTTATTTATTTATTTAAATAAAAGATTTGCTGGAATTACACTACAGACCCTCAGCAAAAAAAGATGATCCAATAACATGAGAATGAGAAGAGGAATCAATACATGACATCATTTGATAGGGTCATGTACTTTCTTTTCAGTTTGTGGCCCACATTTAAGTGGGGACATGTGCCAGTCCTGCCCCACTTCACTTCCAGTGAAGCATTACATCCACTCTGGATGCAAAGCAATACTCAGAATTAAGAAATAAATACCACACAACCTCCTCTACACAGGTCTGTCCATATGCCGGACTCCATAGGAAAGACATTGATTAGGAAGAGGGCACGGGGAATATGTGTCTGGCATATCTGAGAAACCGACGGTTCACAAACACCTCATTAACACCAAGAGCTAAAAAAAAGATAAGTACGTACACACGCACACACACACACAAAACCACACACATGCACACACACACATGTTCTTTTTAAACATTAAATCATTATTTGAGATAATGAGGTTCAGTATGCCAAGAGAGTTGCGCATTTGTGAATGTGTATAAAACACATATTTCCCATACTACACTTGAAACGTGCAGAAATGTGCTTTTCGAATGGAAACAAACAGATAAAGAGTACAGAGGCACTTCCTTACCTCTTGCCTCATATTATGATTTGTGTGGCGACGTTTATTTTAGGCTGTACTGATATATGTTCTGAGCACACTACCTTTAAAAGTTTGGAAATACATGCGGCAAATAAATAAACCTATATATCTGAGAAATAGCTCACTATTATAGCTCAATCCAGGCCTTATGCTAGCTGGAAGAGTGCCACCAGGGAAGAAGTAAAGCATCTGGTGATACCTATGGGATATATATGTGATTTGCTCTAAATTAATTCCCTTGAACCTACTTTTTTTCAAAAGCCAGTCATACTTCATTTACCTTTTAATGACAGAATAGCTATTTTCCATTGACCTCTCAGATAAATCTGATGGTTCTTCCCAAATGAGAGGCTCTCCCACTATGCAGCCTGTTTCATTCAGTGTTCCACTAGTAATGAAGAAGTGTTGAAAAAAAAGATATTCATTCTTCCACACGACTAAATAAAATAATTTAAACACGTTACAAGCTTTTAGCATCCAGAAACAAATGTGTTCCATATAAAAGGGCTAAAACAAGGTGTGTCAGTTGTGTTGTGTTTTAACAGCTGGCACATGAATAAAGAATATTCAGATTTACTGGTTGCAACAAAAGGAAATTATGCTCTCTTTTAAAATACGCATTACAACGGTGTGAAATCTGCCAGTTTCATGCTGTTTCATTTCCAGGAATAAGATGCAGCTTATTAATTGAAACATGCAAGTCTTGAGTAATGGAACTCATAGTGTCATCCTTATGGATTTTGAAGGAGTTCGAATTTAATCAGACTCCAAAAATAAATTAAAAAGTCAAATATTTTGTAAAGAGCATCCACACAGGGCTCACATCTTTGTATTTTGCGAAAATTATTCAGCCTATGGGACGTGCTGATGTAATTCATCTGGAACTGTTAAAAGTGGCCCCAACAAATTAAAGAGAGAGAATGAAGTCATTTGTTTTTTGTTTTTTTTTTGTCTGTGCTATGGGGTTCCCCCATGTATTTGGAGCCCCAAGCAATTGAATAGCCTAGCAACCTGAAAACCGGTGCTTCCTAAAGAGGCATGTCAGGGTGAACTCATGTCAGCAGTTTCCTCCAGCAGAAATGACAAATGTGAGGCAGAAAGGAGAGGAAATGCTTCACCAAAGCTGAAAAACAACTTGATATACGCTGCTGGAATTTCATACAAAAAAAAAAATCAAGACTTAACATTTAATGATCCCGGGAGCCAGAAACAATAAGGAGGAGAGGAGAAATGGAATAAAAAGTCAAGAAAATATATATTAATGCACGTTAAGTGACAGACTTTTGGATTTTTGTAAAAAAAAACAAAAAAACATGGTCTTCACGGTCTGAAGAAGATTGGAAAAGAAATGGAATGCAAACTGAGCTAAAGGTGGGATGCCACCATCCCTCTTGCCCCATTTTAATTAATTGCACTTTTTACGTTCATTTACTGTGCCTCATCTTTCCATGAAAGCCTTTGTCAGATGGGTTTCAAGTCTGATCCTTAGAGTAGGCCTATCTTTTTCACACCTTTGCTCTGTCTGATACAATTTGAGAAAAGGATGTGTGGAAATTAACATTAAATTTGGATAAGACCGTTATCCATGAAAAACAAAACACATCATGGAAGCACAGAATGTCTCTGGCTGCTCTGGCCTGTCCTGTATGAAGTGCATTAATATGAAGCACAGAGTTGTACGTTGCCACCAGTGAAGTATCAGAACAGCAGGTTTTTATTTGAAAATGTCATTGACTGTTAATCCCTGACAACCCGTCAGAATGTCTGGCTACATGCTATGTCAATATTTGCATCCAGACAGGGAAGATAGCCATCAAATTCCAAGTGTGCCATTTTAAGCAAGGGGCCAGGAAAAAAGATCAGTATTGGTATAATTAAAACACAGAACAGTTCAAGAAGGTAAGAAGTAACTGCAACTACTAAATACCTGGGACTGATGGCAAGGCAAAAAGTAAAATACAGTCGTTAAAGATTGTGTAAGGACTTAAAGCCTGCAGCACAATGTTAACTGAGCATTCCAGCTCTGGAGAACTATACCACCTCCTAAAACCACAATGAGGACACTGTCAGCTTCTGGCCAAAAGTTATGTGGTCCAAAAAGAACAGTTCTGCCTACAAATAGATAACCTACATTTTATATGTAGAGAAATGCTTGCTTTACATTTGTCTTTTGCAAATATTTTTGTTTTAATTACTCCTTTGCGTTATTTTTCTTTTTTTAATGAAACAAATAATTATCTTATTTTCCTGATTGGGACATGGCCATGAGCCTTTCATATTAAATGTCATTCCATTACAGTACATCCTCCGCTCTTTACAACCAAATGGCTATTTGTGCTTCCTGTTCTTTCTGCTAGAACAGCCATGTCTTGAGGACAAAAGAACATCTTAGGATTCTGCACTTTATTACAATTTGACAAATATAAATTAATTAGAATTCAGATAATTAAGTGAAATTATAAAATTAAGGACTTTTAAATGAACAAATTGAATTGAATTTCACTTCATTATGTGAACTGACTGAATTAAAATTGTAATACTGATGTCTATGGGTATGTCCACTGTCATCATGCAAATGTGTATTATTAATTAATCAATTAATGTATTTAATTGTAGGCCAGTGCTCAGGAAAATGTCAATAATAAATCAGCTGAATTCAGGCCGTATATATTAACAGATGCCAGTGTGGTCAGACCACGCCACTTAAAGTAACGATGTTTAAACATGATGTTGACAGTTCTTTATTAGTGCCCTTTGCACTGGCTCAACAAAGTAAGCAGAAAGAATGACTCTTTATTGGAATTATTCTTAGTCACCACACTTTGGCAGCTGTAAAAGAAAATGTGAAAAAGATCCTGGCCTGGGAGAAAGAAATTAAACAAAAAGAAAAGGTCCAGCAACTAATACAAATCTGCTTTCCTGCTAAAACACCCCTAGTGGGAGTCTTAGGCAAAACAGGAAACAAAGAGATTAAACACCAAAGGGCCTCTTACATGTTAAGATCCATAGCATTTGCATACTTTTTCTTTATTTGGTTCTGGACTCCACAGTTTCAGATTTGCAATAAAATAATACACATGTGGTTAAAGTTCAGATTCTCAGCTTTTATTTAAAAAAGTAAATAAAAATATTTTAATACATTTTGATTTCACCATATAGAAATTACAGAAGTTTTTATACATAACAACCCCACCCCCCATTTCAGGAAGCCATAATATTTGTGACAAATACAGGTGTTTCTGATTGGTCAGGTGCATTCAATTTCTTCTTTACTGTTAGGATTAGAGAGCTTAGTCTTGATTCTAGGCTTTTGGTTCTTGCTTATAGAGTCTGTAACTGGCATTTGCCAGCAGAAGAACCAGAGTTGTGCCAATGAAAGTCAAGGAAGTCATTATGAGGCAGAGAAATATGGAAAAACCTTAGGCTTACCAAAATCAAGAAGAAAATAATCATTAAGAAAAAAAAAATATCACTGAAAAATGTGGCGACTACTTTACAAGTACCCATTGCATGTTAGGCATGTTGTTGAAGGAATCTGAGCACAGTTTAGGCACTTCAGAGGTAAATGCACCTGCCATCCAATTGGAAATGGTCTTTATACAGAAGTGAGCTATGCAACTTGAAAATTCAATATTTTCCTCCCTCATTGACCTCAGCACAGTAGTCAATGTACTCATTGAGCAAGCAGTGCCGGACTTAACCTCTGTTTCCCTTGGATCTTTTCCAGATGAAACAAGACACAAACCACCTTCTAAATGCCGAAAATATTGAAGTTTCCATTTTGGCCCCAGCAACATCCCCGTTGCCTCTGCTGTTTCCAAATCATGGATTTTTGTGGAAATTCCAGAAAGCGTAAAACTCCTGGTAAATATTTGAGCTCCTTCACATTTAATGTGTTTAAGTAGTTTTGCTTCAGTTGGCTTTAACTTTGACATCATGCTGTATTTATCTATTTTACACGCCACTGCTTTCTCAGCATGTTATTACGTCTACAGGAGGAAAAACCTGGGTGTCTCATTAATAGATATTACAAAGATCTTCTGTGCCTGACATGATTCACAAATAAGCAAATTAGAAATCAGACTCAGATGCCAATAGCACAAATAGACATGTAGAATCTTCTCGCAACTGTTCCTTGAATGATACCTTCACAGTATTTGAAACCTTGGTTCCTTCTGAGCTTGATTAAAGCCTGAGGGGTAGATCCTGTAAAAAAGAATACAGAGTACAGTTCATTCTGCTTATTGTGCAACAGCTGCAAACAAAAAGATGGAAAAAAAAATGATAGATACGCAAGTTCTAGCAGCTTCACGAGGTCGCTACGGGTATGTGCACATAAATGTGCTGCCCGTAGGCTAACAATGTACTACTTTTAACAGATATAGTATTTTCTGTTTTCAACATATTTTTAACATATTGATCATCCAATTTAGAATGTTGTTTTGCACAACTATGAAAACCTATATGCTGGCAGTTTTAATGCCAGTGAGGCTACTTGAGTATGCGATACAGATATAGATTGATAACAGTATATCAACCCTTACCCATCACATTCATATGTGTCTAGGCAGTCTAGATTCAAAAAAATATATATCTAGAATGTAATGTCATGCTAGATTTTTAGTAAGTTAATGATGAGCTGATGATGTGTCTCCAGTTACAGGGGGTGCAGTCAAGGTTGATTTGCATAATTTGTAACTGACCGTTTGGCCAACCCCTGTTCATCAGTGACCGCTCTGACTCACATGTTTACAACACAATGGATCATGGAACTGGACTGTGTTTAGTTGACTAATCATTTTTTATGCCGCGTCTTGGAGAGCATTTGTTGTTTTATCCGAACACCCCATTTTCCCTGCTGGACCCCCAGCATGTCTCCAGCAGCGAATTCCAAACCGATGTCTTCTTCCTTACCCGATTTGAACCCACGGCCGTTACATCTGTTGAGATGAAAGGGAAGAATGTTACACGTGCCAACGGGGCAGTTCTGTGCAATAACAACACGGATCGTACCGCTTACTTATCTACCTTTGCATAACAATGATAAGTGGTCACAGCTGAGGATGGAACTGAGAGCTAAAGGCTCACCTCTGGATGCTTGCAATGGAGGAGAGCCATGTGTGGACTTTCTGTCTAGCCAAAAGGTGGAAAGGTGGGGAGATACTGTGGTCTGCAGAAAGCCCTCAGTAATTATGTCACTTTTTCCAGTCATCTGATATTGTTTGTCTTCTTTTCTTTTATGAAGGCGATCAACTGTTCACCCTGTTCATAGCTTCAGGGCTTCAACTCTTGGTGTCATTTTAACCCTGTGCTGCACTAATATATTTCAAAAATATAGAGGCGCTTACGTTTATTTTATGTCAACGGCAATGTGGTTTGTGACCTACTTTCGCATTCTATGGCTGAAATGTATGTAAAGTGGGAATTGTTCCCACTTCTCTTGCACACTTGTCAAGCTCTGTTTGCTTTGTACATGCTGCAGTGTAGCCTTATTTTCCAAAAAGTGAACTGTACTCAGACGTAATTAATGCAGCATGGGTCTTCTCTTACCTCACAATTTGCCTGGACTTCAGGCAATAGTTTTTATGTATTAATGGGGGGAAAAAGTAACAATAGCAGCGTAATGGTGATGGATCCAGACACTTGAACTAGAATGCACTGCAAAATAAAAAGAAATCAGTTATACTACTATTACTTGTTTCAGTGGTCCAAGTACCATTGCCAAATACTAGGCTTAATGAAAGCCATTATGCAGCTTCACGGATGTAAACCTATTATAAATTGTGCACTGTTTTGAAACCGGGTGCTTAAAAGTAAATCATTCCATTATTTAGGAAGATGGGGATGGTGGTACAATAAATTGCGATTGTTTGGAATTTGCGATGTCCTTTTAATCCTTGACTGACAAAAGTCAGTATGTTTGTGCCTACAGGCAGGGGCGTCGTAGTGGGGGGGGAAGTGGGACTGACTACCCAGGGCCCGAATGGCCGGAAGGCCCTCGAAAAGCCTGGAATGATGCGTGAGAGACATGGATCAAGAGAGGAAGGTGGCCCACAGAGACTGCTTATGTATAGGGCCCAGATTTTTGTGCTACACCCCTGCCTACAGGTGGTCTGATGTTTTCTTAACACTGTTGCCCCAAGCAATAAGAGCCAATATGTCTGAGGACAAGAAACTGAGAGGTATTTGGTGTCCATGTAGCTCTTAATTGAAACTGCCAGTTATGTGCAATTTACCATCAGAAAGGTGAGGTCTTCAAAATAAACGTACAATGCACTCGTGGTTCTCAATCTAGATAAGAGGATTTGAGTCAATCTAAATGTCATCATTGGTTATTTAATGGGTTGGATGGGAACAAGTCATGTGAAAAATCCATAAGCTGTTTGAAACTCAGAGCTTTCAGACTACCTGCTTCAAAGCAGAGATGTCTAAACCTCACTGGAACCTAGGCTGACTTTGTGAAGGAGTGGCTTTACTCAGGCGTTTTTAAGCCTTTTTTTACAGACGTTATTCCATTGGTTGGCGTTTAATGTAAAAGAGGGTAAAATACATTACCTGGAACCCACCACCAGTCCAGCGACATAGATGTGTATGCTAGCATTTTACAGATTGAGTGGCTACAATTTTCTTCATAGCTTTCAGGTGAATCATTCAATACCTTATGACTAGCTAGGGGCAAGACTTAACTTTTACTGATTCATGTCTCCTTCACTTAACAACCTGATGTGGCCGTTACTGCTAGCATGTGAAGTGTGTTAATTGCATTGTCCTATTATCTACGGAAAAAGCATGGCTATTTTCAGAATAGGTTCTTGTCTATGCAAAATGCCCACGATTCTAAGAAAAGACAACATGTTACTATCAACAAAATGTAAAAAATTTTAAATGAACAAAAGTTCAAATTGTGGAGTACAGAGCCAAATCAATAATAATAATAATAATAATACCTTTGTTGCAAACATTATGTAGCTCACTGTATATGCGTAATTAAACGTACAAAATAAATTTAAAAGTGAGTAAGAGAGTTTTGACACAAAATAATTCACAAAAATGCCTGTCAAGAGAAAATAGATAATGAATTATCTGAAATAACACATATTGTTCCAATTGGTGAATCAAGGTGCCAGTACAAACACACACACACACAGAAAACAGTAATATTTGAGTTATAACGTCAGATCTGCTTTTGAAAGAAGGTTTTTCAAGTTGAAGAAAACCCTTCTTTCAAAAGCAGATCAAATAATTTACTCACAGAAAACTGTGCCAGTGACTCACTTTGACTTGTCAAAAGTCAATCCGTCTATAGCCATCAGCCATTGGCAATATGAGGGGATATTGGAAATCCTACTGTTGAATCTAATTATAATTTCAGAAAGAAATTAATGCAAGGTGAAATAGATTTTCTGGTTATGCATGTTTTGGCAAGGTATACCCCACAGTATAATTGTTTATGGTTCTGCTTTAATCCAAACTTCCAGCAAAGAAACAAATCTTCCATGCAGACCAAAGGCAGGCAGTGGTGGAGGGAAATAATTAAATGTCACGTACTGTGTTTATTCAAGTGCTGGGATAAGAGTGCTGTTCAGCTTCTCCTTCTGAGCTTCCAGGTGAGCGGTTCTTTTTTCCAGGCTATCCAGTCCACTATATTTGCTCAGAGAGAGGCAAAATACTCATGACGCTAGAGATGTATAACACAACCAGATATATAGCACAACACGATTTGGCAGCATGAAAATTTTTTGAAACCTGAATGGCAGTAGCTTCGTATAAGAATGTGCTTTTACACACACTCTGATTATCAGTGACCCCTGCTCTTGTGAACTACGTCATGCCTTCCACAAGCACACGACTGAACGGAAGGGCATATGAATGGCTTATTGTACTGGTGTTGCTAAGGCCTTGAAGAAGTGCATTGTGGTTGCTACTTCAGCTTGTGGGATCCAAGCAGCAATGGAATCACCTTGGCAACTGCATGACACAATTTTCCGTGCGACACTGTTCACACACGCACACTGGGACTTATCAAGCCCTTGCCTTGTCTCCAGGGAGTCCGAGTTCAAGAGATTCCCACTCACATTGAAATCCACTACACCAACTGTAATCTTCACAACAGCATATAATATGACCTCAAATAGTTTATCACGCCATTGCATCTTTGTTGTCTATTTGAGATGAGGCCTTCATATTGTGTGTGCCTTCCAGCTTCACTTTGAAAATTGCCATCTTATATCTGCTCTTGAAATCTGAATGAGGTTTTATTTGACCTTAATTCATAGAGAAAATTTATTAAAACTATATTATTAAAATATAAATGGAAGCAACATTTCTATATACAACAATGATTAAATTGAAATGTTTTTTAGCAGCTCATGGCATAAATTTAACAGTAGATCAAAAGGTTGGAACATTAACTCTCATTATCCCTCTTAGACAGAGTAACTCAAAGTACCTTTATGCATCATTCACCATCTGCAGTTCTGTTTTCTTCCACCTGCAACACTGGGTTGGAGCCCAGGGTCATCAATCACCAACATAATCACAGAGCTGCATTCTGTATTTTCAGTCATTACCCAGGGTGCTTTCTGTGATCAAACTGATAAACTGTATTGCTGAATGACCTTAAGCAGCCCTTGTCCAACACTGCAATCAATTGCACAATGAAAGTAAAATTATTTATTTTACCTCACATCTGTATAATTCTTAGCATTTTATGCAAAGTTCTGAAAACCCCACACATCAGTGGTATTGTTTTATGGTACATGTATCTTATCAAATCATTTCAATGAAAATGTGATTGCGATTTATGTTCATACACACACACAAACACACACGCACACACACACATGCAAGTAGGGTTTGGATATCAACTATCAACTTTATCTCACTTTGGAATTTGTAATTCACATTAAAACAGATTTGTTTGTTTACATAAAAACAACAGTGGTTAGTATATCGTGCGTAACATTAATTTAAATGAAACTCTAGTCAATTTTCTATTTTCAGATGACGTGAATGAAAAGAATCATTGTCTTCAGGCAATTCCCATTTTGTGTTTCTGATGTAAGCATTCACAAGAAATCATCACTTCACGACTCCACTGATCTTTTGCCCAACACTTGTAGTTGGTTGTACTTTTGTGTCAGTGCTGAAAGGGAAATATGCAGAGACACTTTTGGAAAAAAATCTTTTCAATAACATGCTGTTGCTTGGATACCCACACAATAAAATGTCCAGTGTTAAAACAACTCTTGCAGAGTACATATGGTTTGTATTTGGCTCATGCAGCATGTACTCTGTTAGAGTTCAATTAACACTGGACATTTTACAGTGTAGGAGGAATTTCAATTTATTTCCTAATGTGTATTTTCTACTGTGTATCAGTATAAGAGGAAATGGAAAATGCCATATTTTTTTATGAACATCTATTCTTTTGTTTGAAACAGACTGTGTCTTTTGCAGATAAAATATTATCAATTTCTCATTAAACTGGAGTACTAGAATAATAATAAATTATACAGAAAGCAATTACTAAACCATTTCCAGTAAAGAAAAAGGAAAATATTTCCAGTTTCCATTCTCAATGAACTTATTTGACAGGATTCTGAAGTGAGCATTGGGTGTATCTTTGACAGCAGAAATTATTACATTATAATTATTTACATATGAATTCATAAAGAAAACCTCTTAAAACAACCTTGTTAGAGCCGTAATGGCAACTGAAGTGTGGTTTGAAGGCGTATCACTTTCTGCTGAAAAATCCTTCAGCTGAAGCAATAATTCCATTAGACAACCAGTTAACTTCAGGGGTTGAAGATAATGGAAACACCTAACAATATATGAATATAAAGTAACTATTAAGGGGCAGGGCCACCCTTTACCTTCAGATTAGCTTCAATCATTATTTTAATGCTGTCATCCATGTTGTGTATAGTAGGATATGGACCATTGGATGTTCAGATCTGGTGATTGTGGAGTCGATGGAAGGCTTTGAACTTCATCCTGGTGTTTATGAAGGACTCTTGAATTTGTTTAGAAGTGTGCATGCATGGGGGTATTATCATCTTGGAATATTAAGTGTGAGGCAGGGCTGGGCATGGCCACTGTTCATGTGATGGACAGACAGGACAGAATGACATTTGGCGTATTGCCTTTTATTGCACAAAAACAAAGCAATAGATAACTTTAAATAAGTCAGAAACCTCAGTCTGGCAACAAAACACTTCCAAGGAAAAGGGATCACAAAACCACACATAAATCTGGCACCATCCCACCTCACCATGCATTCCACAGCTCCCAAACGCTCTCCTAAAAAGCTGTCTCTAGGCCTGGAAGCCAGGCCTGTTATAGAACCCATAATTAGGTATTGGGCCACAGCTGATGCGATTGCAATGAACCACATCTGCGGCCGTACCTATCTGTTGGGCTGGACCCCAATTCCCGTCCTGGCATCACAGAAGATATCATGAGAGAAATGTGTCATGAAGCTCACGGTCTACAGTATTTGATCAGACAGGATCGCAAAGTTTTTGATTCATTTCTGTGGTCATTTTTGAGGCTAAGGTTTTGGGGTGTTTAGCATATATCCTATAAGTTGTCCAATTGTCCCTGTTTGTGAACTTGTGACTGCTGTGCCTCTTTTCCCAAGAAGTTTGTTCTTGTCTGGCATATGTTGTAACATTTTTTTGACACTGTTATTCTTGCCACATTAAAATATTTGGCTGTTTGTGGCCAATGAACCTGCAATTTGGAAATCAACAACTTGGACTCTTTTGAACTCTTCGCCGCTTGCCTCATGTTGCTTTGGAAACTCATATATACTATAGCCAGCATATGTATGATTTCATAAACAACTAAAATAAACCATCATTTTCTATCCTTGAGTTGCATTTTAGTTTGGAAGATTTTGGCAATGCTCAATAAGGATTCTGAAGAATAATATAATAAGTGTTTAATTGTGAAGCGGAAGTTGATGATATATTTATGATTGCATGGTGAGCTCTATCTTCACATAATTGTGAAATGTATTATGTGCCACATGTTACCAGATTGCTTGTGCGATAGCTGACCTATATTTCAATGAGTAAATAGGATTTTTAAAAATCCCTTCGGGAATTACTGGCCTGAGAAAAGTGTTGAAGGAGAAACTACAGTTATGTTATTCTAACTGTGGAATTTGAATGGTAAGTCTGCATGCTGTTAATTGCTATAGCAGGACTACAACAATGGCTTGCCTGCATCTGTTTGTAGTTCATTAACAAGAACCGCAAACACCCAACACGAGTTACCATGCATAAGTCACCTATACAGTACAGAACATTACTTATTGATTTCATTTCATTTTCTTCTACTTCAGCACTGCAGGACCACATAGGTTCTGTCAGCATTACCAACCAAAAACAGCAGGGGAAAAATGAATGATGAATTATCGAGTCAACCATCTGTTATTCCTCAATAAACCACCACAAACAACATACTGTACAAATCCCATTTCTCTTCTCTGCCTGTAACTGATGAGCACTGATTGCAATCATTTATCATCATTTATCATCATACACTCATATATCATCAATTTACAGACATGTCATCCGGTAAATTGCATTTCGCAAAGAACTGTGGTGAGAAACCGTGGACACTGTACTGTAAGTCTCTGTGTATCAAGTTTGAAATTGAGCACTGCTTTATCAGCATAATCATTTGCTGTTTTGGAAGCCTTGGGTTTATTGGTAAGCAGTACATACTGAGCAGCATAACGTGAAATGAACTGCTGCTATTTGGTACACTGAAAATAAAATAGGAATGTGTTCCAAGAAGTGCCATTCGCATAAAATGTACACCAAATGTGAGAGTGTGTGTTTTGGCAGATCTTTAAAGAGAAGCCAAACACTTGTTAATTTATTATATGACTCTGTTGTGTTTCCTTGTTTGTTCTTATAAAATTAGATGTTTAGCCACTCCGGACTGAACGTAGTAGCGTCTGCACACTAGGGCCTAACACCGGGAAACGGGTTCCCGGGAATTCCAACCCCAACTATTTCTCATTTCCCGAGAAATATAAAAACAGGCGAATGGGAAAACATTCTTATTCATTGGCTTGCTCCAATGCTGTTATTTTACGAAATATATGCAATTTAATTCTATTTAAACATCTGCAACACCTGATAGCTCATGCCTTAAGAGAGCAGCTTATGCCTTATGCCTATGCCTTTCCAGGTATTCCCAGGACAACGTGTGTATATTCCCAGGAGAGAAAATGTTTTATTTTTGGGAAAAAATATTAATATTTAAAGCACAGTTGCAAATAATATATATAATATGCCCTTTTCATTTGATGTGATCACCGATGGAGTTACTACCCTTCCAGTTATTTATATAAAGGACTTTTAGGTATGGAATAAACCCATAAATATGCTCATACGGTTAACCTTTTATTTGTGGAAGTGTGGCTATCCGCCTGATAAAGATGAGCTTTCAACCAACTCTCTACCGTTAGCTGAGTGCTGAGATCTATCCTCAAACTACTGCGCGTGCTGCAGGTACCTGCTTTATGAAAGACTACAACGGGCAGGCGCTTAAAGTCTATGGGCAACCGTTCGACATCATCAGTCACAGGTTGCCACTCCTAGTGAAAACAAACGTAGGGGCTCAGCATTACTACCTGGCCTGGAGCTGTTCTTCTAGAGGAGGAATGTCACTCGCTAGCAAGCTAGCCACTAAAGAAAGAGAATCTAGGTTTATGTGTTCAGGTTACTTTCCTAGATTCTACTAAAATGAAAATGCCCCTTCACTGTAGTTTGGCTACTTGCAAGGGCACAGCCTATCAATATGTAAGCTAAATTAATGCTTAGTCTTTTAATATAATTTAAATATTTCAATCTCCCATTACGCTAGAACGCTTGATGCAGCCTAAATAGGCTTTTTCATAGATAACCACACTCTTATAATCATATTGAAAAAAACATTCCCGGAAATTTATGACATGGCTTTCAAAAATCGTAAACTAGATAAATAGGTCATGTAGCTCTGTGGACGGATTATTCTCAGGAATTGTCTAAAAGCAACACATCTTCCGGACCCAAGGATCTTTTCAGCTCTTCATCCCTCTTATTTTCCATATTGTGTTCCGAGACGTTCGGCAACCAGACAGGCATTTCCGTGTTGTGGCGTGTGCCATTATACCATGCCCAATTTGAGGGAAGAAATATGAAATTATGAAAGCACACACAAACAACAAATAGTAAGCAAGTACGTACAAACAGCATGCTTTTATTTCTCGAATCGGTTTCGTATAATTCATGAAATATGTTCACATTTGTTCATAACATGCCATGTGTTTCGTATTTTTATGGATATAGATATAATTACAATGATTCCTCAGACTTTCATAAATAATATTTCAGCAATTGCTTAAATCGGCATGAAACTGGAAATTGATTATATTGTTGTACAGGTTACAGAGACCAGCTAGATTGACTTGCCATGTTATGCAGATCACTGTAAACTTTATACAACACAATCAGCCAATGCGTGCATTGAATATAGGGCTATGGGGCTCTCAATGATGGTGACGTCACAGTTAAATAGGTTATTGTGGAAATGTTTACTCCAGTATGTGAATTATAGTTAACTCTGGCATCATCATTAGAAAACAAAGCATTCTTTGTTACTTGAGTAGTTCCAGATTCAACATGTTAAACCGGGAGACACGTTCCAAATACCGCATCATACTTCCATATTGATTTCCTCCTCATCATCACTGTGGATATAGTAGTCACTGAGAGCAATGTTTTGATGGTGCAATATATTGGCACGAGGCATAAATTCAAAAGATAAAACAAAACAAAAAAAAAAGCTGGCACAGTCTTCGCACTGAAGGTCATAAGAATATAAGAATGTTTCACCAAAACAAGTTCAAGACCTTTAGTCAATGCACTAACAAACCCATCCCACCACCCATCCATGCATGCACACACAATTGAGCTCAACTGTATATTCACACACACACACACACACACACACGGTGCACAATGAGTAAGCAGGGCAGATCCGTCTCTTCTGCACCAGCCCCAGCAGTGCTGCATGAACGCTCTGCAGCGCTCAGCGCCTGCCCTAGGGTCCCGCCACTTCCTGTACAGCTGGCCCTGGTGCAGCGTCAGGCAGTCCCACTGGCTCACCAGTACTTTCGCCCCTGTAGAGAAAGCAGACAGACAAAACACAACTGGCCGTCACCCCTCCCACACCCACTGGAGCACTGGACCCGCTTCCAGGTTCTCTCTCTGAGCCTGCAGAACCTGAGGAGTCTGCTTCTCTTCCAGAGTGAAGGCAGCGCTGGCTGGAGCTACTCGGTTGTGGGCGTTATCAGGCTCTGGGGCGTTATTAGGTTCAGGCCCGGGGATGGTCTCAGGCTTAAGAGCAGTCTCGGGTTAAGGGGCAGTCTCCTGTTCTCTTCCTCGGTCCTCCCTCCGCTCTGTACATTTTCAGGGGCGGCTCTGACTACTGGCACAGGGACGGCGTGACAGGCTATCAGCACAGTTGCGCTTCTTACCCGGACAGTGCTCAGAGTTAAAGAGGTAGTTCTGTAGTAGCTCAATCCAGCGAGCTGTCTGCCCCTCCGGCTCTTTGAACCTCAACAGGCATTGCAGTCTGCGTGGAGCTGTACTGTTGCTACCACGGCCGAAATAGTTGCGCTCCTCTTTGCTAATCACAGGACTAAAATACGCTGCCATTTTCTCCCCTTCCTCTGTGAGCTGCGATAGCACCCCGGCAATGCGTACATTTCTAGCATCAGTTCCTAGAATGAATGGTTTGTCAGGGGCCCAGGCAACAAAAGGACTGGTGGCAAGACGGAGACCACTGAAATCTCTCAAACTTTTCAGTAATAGCATAGCAGAGGAGTCTAGCCGTTAGACCACTGCTAGCCTTCATAGGGCTATGGAACAGCAGGAATCGCTGCCTTGGACTGAGAGTGGAAATTAGCAGAAGTACTATCTGCATTGCTTCAGTAAATATTCAGCTGTATGGATTTTATGTAAAAAATAATGTCAGCTGCGTTTTTACTGATGGTGAGGTCATTAGGATGTCAATTTAGGCATCCTTGAAATTATACAGCATTACTATCTGCCCTAGTGCAGGATATTCTTCTGTTTCATATTTTAATGTCATGATCTAAGGAGGAAAAACTTTACCACAAAAATCTGCTTTCCATTGTTGTTGTTTTTTTTATTTATAAAAGTATATTCTTATCAAATTATTTTAATAGAATTAGGCGAAAATATGAAATATCTTGTGTTACTCATATGAAAACTGTTGAAAGCATAAACATATATTAGTTGTTGTTTAGTCTGAATCCCTTCAGTTTGACCAGCCAATTTTTTTCAACACAGCACTGGATTACAGTAGTTTTGCCAAGTATAGATAAATGCTAAACTGTTAGCAATCACATTTTGATGTTCAAGTTCAATACCCAAAATATTTTGTGTTAAAACATAGTTAAAGGTGTAGCTTTAAGTACAATATTTGATTAGAGGAAGGATTTAGCACTTAACTGTATACTATGCTTAATTACAAAGCTACCCTAGAGTTGACCAATTCAACTCATTATACGTCATTAACAACTTTTTACTCAGAAAATCCAGAGGCCTTGAACTCTCATCACCATTGTTGTATTCACAAGCTTTCTGGGTTGCCTCAAGTCAAGTACCCTTTATATAGGCCCAATGGGAGGGGTAGGAGGAATAGCAGTAGCACTGGTCACAGTAATTGCACATATGCTGAGAAGTAAATGGACGTGCCAGGTGCAAAACACATGCAGCACATGTAGACTACCACGGGTGTATTTCATATTTAACAAACATCAGTCATATGAGAGGCCACCGATCTTGCCTGCAGAATGTGAATGATGGCCTCTGTTACCCAAGAATAATTTGGATTAAATAACGGATCAGAACCACTAACCGGTCATCTCGTGTGCCCTTTGACACCACTATGTATGGCATGAAGATGTTAGGTGGATCATGATTGAAACTCTGTGTGGAAATGTGGAATTCTGGTCCGGAAAAGCTGAATGTATTTATCAAAACCCCACAAGTATGCTGAGGATTGAAATGTAAGTTTCAGAAAGGTTCATTTTCAGCAGAGGTGAATATAATATCTTGCTATATCTACATACTGTCTCTATAATGCAAGACAATAAACTGTATCTAAATATTAGAGGGGTTAAATGAGAACCTATTGTGTGGTCAACATTAAGTTTTATAGAGCACCCTTGTAATGTGTCAATGATGCTTTTTTTTTGTATGGTACCCTACTTGGAGGCTGGGCAATGGGTGAGACTGACAACCAGAGGCCTACAGGAAGAGTAACGATCTGCTGTCTCCATTTCAGCGAGTTAACTCGCTGGAGTTTGAATCTAACAAACAACAGCTCACGAGCGGGTTTATAATTTACATCTGCAATACAAAAATATCTAACTAGACATTGGTTCACTTCCAGTAAGACAGCACATCTTTTCATTAGTATGGTTTTAATCTTCACTACGATTAAAAAGTATCTGTCATCTGTAGGATGGGTTACTTTTCATAAGATGTTCCACATTACCTTCAGACGGGAGCACAGTGACATGCCACATTGTCTCTCCTACAACTCTGGTCAGGGCAACCTTAATGCAGTCTATCAAACCAGTCACCGCACAGCAAGTTTTCCCGGTACAATACAAGCCTTGAGCACTGTAATTATGTGGAAACACACATAGGCCAAAATATTTCCTACAGTTGAAAAAATTGGTTGAAACCATATACTAACTGCTAGTGGAGGTACAGATAACTCACGCAAAGATGAACACCCATCACCACTAACACCCCTCACCACTATCTGAAATGATCCATTCAATTCTTACATTACTTATATAAAAATGGCTCCTCTGGTGCTTAGTTTGATTCTCAGGTTTTCATCCAGTTCTCCATCATGTACTTAAAGACACACCTCCGCCTTTGGCCAGTCCAGCTTATTCTCATCCAAGGTAAATCACGGAAAGAGAGCTGAAAGCCAGGGTGATGGATTTAACAGACGAGGCTCTGTTTGCTCTCTGAGGATAATCTTGTTTTTCCTCTCTCTCTTTTTAATAAAGTCCCAAATTTTAATATTTGATTGATTGGGTATATACTAAAAAAATAATAATAGCATTTGTTAAAATGTCATTTTCTGGTTCTGTTTCATTAAGACTAAAAATATTTAGCCGTATTAGATTTATTTTTTTATTTTTTTATTTTTTGTAGTTTGGAACATTGTGTGAACGTGTTTGAAGTATAAATTATACTGAGGGACAATAAACAGTGTATGTTTGTAAGAATTTTCCAGAGGCAAAGTGCCCAAATAGAATCTGCATTTGCTGTGTGTGTGTGCGTGCGTGTGTGTGTGTGTGTTTTCCATAACCTATATATATTTATAGATTATGGTTACATTTCATGTGAGATTTGTGCTTAATCTCACAGTAAAACACTCACTGATAAATTATATAGATGTACAATATTAGAAGCTGTGGCACAGAAGTGTCTGCCTGCCATTTCTGTACTGTGAAATCTTTATGCCACACAAAAGCAGCGTGGACTGTAGAATAATGACAGAACACCACAGTAAGTAAATTATGATGCATGAAGTAGGAATTTGACCAGGCATTGACCCAGCACTGAATTGTTTACTTTTTCAGCTAGACCAAATCACTATTGAAACATGCCTTGAACTCTGAAAATTACAAGTGTGGTATCAGTAATTGTGTTTTAAAAATGTTGAAGGGCTGGTTGGTTTTATTCCACTTTTTAACACCTGTTGGCATGCGCTTGTCCTTAGGAATCAATGGCCTTGTGTCGTGGCTCCTGGAGGCCAAAGAACTTCTGGTTCCCCATCCTAGCCCTGTCCTTGTTTCCCCTGCTTAGCTTCCCTTTCATTATTATGCCCCTACCTGCTTTGCTTGTGCCTGGTTGGTTCACTTGTTTCCTTGTTAGTCTTTCTATTATTGTTTTATTGGTTGATTATGTTTCCTCACCTGTGTGTCATTAATCATTAATTGCACCTGATTGTTCAGTGTATGTAAGCTTGCGGTGTTTGTTCAGTCTGCTCAGTTTTCATGACTTTCTTCCTTTTTGGTAAATGGTAAATGGACTGCATTTATATAGCGCTTTTATCCAAAGCGCTTTACAATTGATGCCTCTCATTCGCCAGAGCAGTTAGGGGTTAGGGGTTAGGTGTCTTGCTCAAGGACACTTCGACACGCCCAGGGCGGGGTTTGAACCGGCAACCCTCCGACTGCCAGACAATCGGTCTTACCTCCTGAGCTATGTCGCCCCTGTTTTTCAGTATGTAGTCTTTATTCTAGGCTTTTGATTGCCTTTGGAGTCTTGTTATTGGCATTTGTCAACATAAGGGCCAGAGTTGTGCTATTGAAAGGAAGGAAGCCATTCTGAGGGTAAGATATAAGAAAAAAACAAAAAAAAAAAAACAAAGACATTGACCTATAAAATAAAATCAATTGTTTGGAACATCATTATGAAAAAAAAGAGCACCTATGAGCTTCGTAATCGCAAAAAAAACAACCTGGTAAGCCAAGGCAAACCTCTACAGTTTATGACAGAAGGATTCTCACCATAATGAAGAAAAACCCCCAAACACCTACACAGATCAGAAACATTAATCAAGGGGCCGGTGTGGATGTGTTAGTGACTGCTGTCCACAGAAAACTTTGCAAACAGTACTCCAGAGGCTACACTGCAATATGCAAACAATTTAGCTGCAAAAACAGGGTGGCCAGGTTAGTTTTCTTAGAATTACCTTAACGTTCTGGAAAAAGGTTGTGTGAACAGATGAGAGTCATTTGTGTCAGAGTTATGGCAAGGGCTAAGTGTAGATTCCAAGAAGAACTGCTCAAGATCCAAAACTATCATGGGCAAGATCCCCCTCATCTGTGAAACGTGGTGGCTGAGTTTAAGTGAACAGGACCATTGATTTATTGTCTAAGACAAATGATTGGTCACTATCCAGTACATGACATTTAAGCTTGTACCTCCTCATCCTATAGACTGTGTATGGCTTTGCAGCTGGTCTTTACAGTGTAATACCATAACCAAATTTAAACCTCAAACAGAAGCATGTTTTTCACAAAGGTCCAATGTCACAGTCCCATGACTGAGCAATTCTGTAGACGCCGCAGTGGTGGGATAATAAAACCAGGTATGTAATCTAACTGGTAAAACCATCAAACCCATCACAGTAAAAACTTGCAAAGAGCAAGTCAGTGCATTGCTCTAGTACCTTCCTAGACCTGGAACATGTGCAATGGGCCAGGTTCCAATCTCCCTACAGATATCCCCCCCAGAAAACCAACACAATAAAAAAAGATCTCAATTCATACAAATGCCTTCTTTCCCCTGTTAAAATGTCAGCGCATTTATTTATTGAACACAATGAGACTGCCAATTCCTTCGGTTAAGGCCAAGTAACAAGTCAGTCAGTTCCCCTCATTCCTCTGCTGTTTCTGATTAAAAACAGTAGTCATGCCTGAAAAGGAAAAATAAATAAATCAAATTTAAAAAGATTTTTGCAATGGGAGGAGAGCATGGCCAAGGAAGAGTTCAAGATACTGAAGAAGCAGTGGTTGGGGAATCTGCCACGTTTGAAGCGACTGCATTGTGCAAAGTCAATGTAAAGGTCTATCAGAATAAGTTTAGTTGCCAACAGTTTTTAAGCTTCAGGTACAAAATTGCACAACCAATAGGTTCCCGAACACTATTGTGTTTCTAGTATATTCAGTGCTATTCTTTATTGCATTACATTTAAAACTTTAATGTAAAATCTCCAATGACTTTCATTACGAACTTGTGGCCATATATTCAACAATTAACATGGTAATTGCAAATATTGATGACTGTCCTGGGCCAAGTATTGACTGGCTACAGAACTAATATTTCTCTCTTCCTGTGGATAGGGTAACTATGTTATCTTGATGACAAACTGCATTTACTTTCTGAGATGAACTGCCTTTATTACCAGACATTGTAGTTGGTAATATTGACTACTGCTTGCTATAAATTTGTGTTTATCCATATCTATTCATCAATACATTTTCTGTATACCAATCATTTCATAATTAACTATTAAATAATTATTTTAATAATTATTTCATAATCAATTATTACAATTAATATAATACATTTCAGCATCATAATTAATTATCATAAATTATGCAAAATGATGGTACTGAACAGAGAGGCGAAGCAGAGATTTGAATTAAACTCAAATGGCTGGCTGAAAGTGTCTCCCAAATGCTGGAACAATTGAATCAAGCTGCTCTCGATGTCTGTCTTTTACAAAAGTGACTGGGCTTGACTGGGCTTGAAATCGTAGCACCATGGGGAACAAACGGACCATAAAATCAAACATTTTCATCACATTTGAAAATGAGAAATATCTAAAATCCTGGGTTCGATAAGAGTGTAGGAAATCGTCAGCACGTGCACGCAAACAGAAGGCAGGACATGCCAGAAGGCAAGGGGGAAAGTTCTTTCTGAAACAGTTCAATAGAGCACGGAGGAAAGGGTGACATAAAACAAGTTTGAGAACAAGGGTTTGCTTGACATTGAAAAGACCTTTTATTGCACCAGGACAACTATGCGATATGATATACCGAGAATGATAATGTGGAATTCAAGATATACTTTCCAGTGCCTTAAATGCTGTTTTGGCAAAATTTTACCAAATATTCTCATAGCCTTAAGGATATTTGATATGGCGGGCTAGCCTCCCATCACAACTAGGCCGTTTTTACTGAATGTTCAGATTTGGTGACCAGAACTCCCTTAAATTTGGTATGCCAGATAGCCTGCTATGGTATAGCACTTGCTAATCAGATATGCATTGAGACATGTATCACATGTTGGATCTACAGTGGCTTAGCATCAATTCATGTTTCCAGCATACAGTACCTTCATGTTTTTAATTTTTTAATTTTTTTAATATAATGGCCAGCTAAACTAAACTGCCAGCAATGTGCAAATATATATTTTTAATTTTTTAAATGAACCTGTTCAGTCTCTGACAAGTTACAAATAATTTTAGCGATGAGCATACTTGCGCAATATACTGTATCTGGTCAAATCAAATCTCTAACATGTTTGAGATAATGAGGGCTGATAGTTCTTCATTAAATATTCTGTCGAGCAATGATTTAATGACAAGGAAGATAAAATCTTTGATTCCTTGACAACTTCACCTTTAGGCAATATGTCTGTTCATTTACTTTCATGCCATTCATACTGATCAAATAAAATGTATTTTTCTTATTTTGGGCATCTCCACTGAGTGAATACATAGCTATATTGTTTTACATTTTTGATCTTATCTTGCATGCATCTGTGGTTACATTCACACCTGTAAAAGACACAAAGACAGCATAGTTTTTCATTGGAAAGGAATATGAGTCCATCCTTGCCATGGTTGTGCTTGCAAGAACTGACTCACATCCAGTGTTAGCAAATTTGCAGTTTATGGCTAATATCAGTGTCACAAACTAGCTTCTAGGGGGAGCCTGTTCTTAAACAATTTACATCAGAGGAATGAAAGTTTACAATCTCAGATTATATAAATATAAATTAGAGTGAACTTTATTTTTTAATTTTTTTTTTAATTGCAGTTTTGTAGATATATTCATATTGAAAAGCCTGCAATCAGTTTACGGAGGAATATGCATATCCTTCCAAGATTGATGCTGTTTCTGTGTGGAATTTCCTCTTTTCTAATGCTTGAGCGATTCAAGGGAAATGGGATTTAGTTAATTTATGACTCCATACAACGTTTTTTTTAGTCTCTATATGAACCTTCAATGCAAAGCATGCATAGGTGACTCTTCTGAAAGATTTAAGACAGTTGAATTTTCTAGTAAGCATGTCAGTGATGAACTTCAATGTATCCAGTATTTTTCTTTTTCATTTATATCAACATTTTTTCTCAATGAGCGTCATTGTTTCAAATGGCTCCCCTCTCACAAGAACAGGCGGAAACCTACACATGGGAGAGAATTCATCCCATTGTGTTTCGGGTGTCCTGTTTTGACTCAATAACATTTTTTTTTTTTTTGTGAGAAATGCACTGGTCGTTACATCAGCAGCAAGTACTGTTTTGTGTGTAGAATAACAGGGAAAACTTTTTTTGCGATCTTTAGTATCCTGATTATTTGTTCGTTCCTCAGGTCATACATACTAAGAATCAGTTTAATTATCAATTCACAAGCTAATGACCACATCATAAAATGAACGTAGGCAGTATTTTTATTGAGCAGGTGTTCACGGCTGAAAGCGATAAATAGTAGTATGGGCAACGCGTAAGCAGTGTGGGGAACATGTCGCCGTAACTCCTGGGATCGCTGAACCCCCACTGGACCCTGTAGTAAAGAGAGAGAGCAAGATAAACGGAGAGAGAGGGGGGGAGAGAGAGCAGGGAGAGAGGGGGGAGACAGAGGGGCGGGAGTGTGGGGCACGTAAACGAAAGAGGACAGGTGCGGTGGGCGGGAAAGTTTCTTACAGAGAATACGCGGAAGGGGGGTGTTTGAGGTGTGGTGCCTCCCATTAACCTCAGCTATTCTAGCTCCATATGTCGTGGAGCACCGTGGCCAGCTGTTACATAAACAGAGCCCAGCATCTCCTAGGAGAGAAAACGCTCAGGGAAAAAGTTTTTGTAATTGCGGCTTAACAACTGTAAAAATAATCTGAGGTGAAATTCCATTGTATCCAATAAATTACATGCTGGACTGAAGCAAGGAAGGTTAACACCTGTACTGTAGGTTGCTTCTGAATTGAACATTTACTGCGGTGAGCTGGGCAGCCACCTAACCTTTAGACACAGTCATGAGCTGGGTTAAGCGTAGCTCGCATTCGAGTAAATGTGACCCTCGTCTGCCTGCCTTTAGAACCCTTCGTTTAAAAAAACATTTTTGGTAATAGCGCTGCGGAGGAATCTGCTCTTTGATCCAACAATGACGTCATCCCTGTCGTCCGCTTTTGGTGGAGATAGATGCCCTGTTGACGGGGGAGATCTGGTCCTTAACAAATGGCTACCGCGTGTACCTTGTTGTGGCAAATTGCCTTTTTGGAAATATTGTGTTTCCAGATGTAGTCACCCACAAGGTGAAATGCAGTAGTGGAAAAAGCGCATCCCGTCGAGGGATGTGCCTGTTGGAATGTTTTGCAACGTGGAAGGAGGGAGAAGGTGACCTGGGAGGCGGGAAACACAACTGAGGAAAAAATGCGATATGATATCACTGAGCCGATACTGCGCGAAAGGCCAATCCAGTTGCTCGGTCTCATCCTTTCCACTGCGAGGCTCTTCCCTGCAAAGCAACAGTGACATCTAGTGGCTGCCCAAGCCATTGGGAGCCTGAAGGAGATAGAATCTGTAATGCCACTTAATGCTTCCTGAGTCTAATACATCATACCAAACAATCAGTGCCCCACTTTAAAATGAGAGCTAAAAATTGTACATGTACTAAGACTTGCATCACACACATTATTGATAATGATGTTATATCAGTTGGACTCACATTGTTTGGAGGATTGAATTTGTCATTGGCATTCTACCCAGTACCTTACCCAACCCAAGGGTTTATTGTTGAATGTGTCTATTTTACATATAAATCAAGTAACAAACCCTTATGTAACATAAATTTTATCTGAATCAATGAATGTTTGCATGGATAGATTGATGAATAATTTATTTATATTTAATTAGTTTAGCATCAGAGGCCTTTGGTGTTTGTAACCTATTATTAACATTGGTTTTTCCCTTACATGTACACGGAGGTGGCTTAATTGTGAAGTGTAACCCAATGAACATTTTACAAAAAGTTACACTGCCGTTCATTTCCTCTAACCAGATGTCCACTATAATCACCACTGCCACAGAATGAAAAAGCAAGCATTGGAACCACACTTTGAATCACCTGTATGCATGTACTCATATGTGTCTCTGGATAAGCGCATTTAATAAATATGAATCCACATAACATTTGCCATTTAGTTAGACTACTTCCTCCCTGAAGTTGCTTTATAGATAACTTGAAACACTTAAAAAAAGGGGAACAATAAAGAAGTAATACAAATAATAAACAAGGAAACACACAAAAATCAATTTCCCCATTGAAGACAGAGAAGGTGGTCTCATTGGGTTTCATGTTGAAATTGGTGCTCCAGTCTATTGCCTGTTCCAGTTCAGCAGGGGCTTATTTATTTAAAAATTACTTTTAGGGCTGCCGTGACTAGTACATTTGCATGTTTAGTCATTGAAGAGTTTTTATTTTGGTTCCAGCTGGCATACTTACATTCAGGCTCCCTCTCTTTGAGTCTTTCCTTTTGGCCAGCTAATATAAAAATGACCAAATAGACATTCCAATCTTTACACAACAGATGAGGAAGTGCAGTTTGTGAGACATTTTACCAGATATATTTAATTTGATTTGTCATCAATCAAAGAATTTATTTCTTCATTGATTATTTGCAACAGATTTTTATTCATACATTTTGTATGTGGGTTTCCTTACTCTCTTTAAGATTATTTTCCCTTTGTGGACAATGCTTTCCTGTATGATAATTACTTCCTTTGTGAAGGATTTAGGTCAGTTATGAAATGACTTTTCCTTCATGAATGATTCAAGAATCTAAAAGATACAGATTTGATCCCTTTCTTGTGATCCGGGAAGGGTTTACACACATATTCCTTCTAAAATCATCTGATCTTAATTTCATTCGTTCCCTTAGAGATTCAAAAGCAAGTCTGGCTGTTTATGATGAACACGTAATTCTTTTCTCGCCGCAAACATAGTAAATAAACAAGGTCTTAAGATTCACGTTTCCCTGAATGTGTCTTGTGTATCACACAGTAGACGGGGGTTTAAAGGAGTCAAAGAAATCTTTCTGAAATGAGTCAATCAATTGAATTGGCGGTTTCCCTTCTCTTATTTTCCATCCCTTTCGTGTCTGGTGCCATGTGTGAGTGAAAGAGTCACTCTTAGCAACTGACATAACAGCCAGCGATTCTCTGTGACCTATGAATTCTTCAATAGGATGTAGGAGTGAAAAAAAATGAATTAAAAAGCCTACAAGTTCTGGAGAAGTATGTAATCTAATTGCCTTTAGGTCAATGCTATTTGTGTGTTCATTCAAGGAGATGAAATTTTTGAATATTATCTTTCGTGTCAGTCAGATTGTGTGTTCCACATTCCTAAAGTCTTGCACACAATCTTCGAAATACCTCCGTGTTTCCTGTCACGTAGGAGCTGTATCAGATGGCTGCAGAGGCAATCCAATAAATATTTTCGACAGACATAATAATAATAATAATAAAAATCTATTCACAATTTCATTTCAAAAAATATCCATGGCTTTGTTAATTGTGAATCTAATGCCATTGTACACTTCGATTTGGCCACCCATTCTCCTTTTTGAAACATTTACAAAGTTGCGTTTTCTCAGTTTTCCCTTTAGTCGGACGAAATGAACATCTGTGTGCCGGCCTTGTGAATTATGCCAGAAAAACACTTCCAAGCTGTCTCTTTGTCTGGTTTGACCTCAAGCTTTTGCAAGTTTTTTGACATGCTGTTGAAAATTCGGAACATTGCTTCAGCTTTCTACAGCAAGGAAAGACAAACCCGATTTATACAGCTTCTTAATTGCTCTTAAAATTTAAGCTAAACTGAAAAGTCATTATTTTGCTAATTAATGATTTGCTAAAATGTTAAAAAGATTATGAGGGTAAGCCTGTCAATACAATGACCTTGTGTAGCTCATAGGCCAAATATGAGCTCATATATAAGATCAGAATGGCATTGTGACTGAGATATTTAGTGGAGAGATTTAGCTGGGCTGTAGCATTTGAATATTAATTTAACTGCTGGAGCTGTTTTGCTCCCTGGTCCTGTAAGCTAGTACCACCAAGCTGTAACAGGTGATCAGTAAAGTGAGCTGAGGAGGGGTGTGACGTGAGCACACTTGGAAAGATCATTGACAAACCAAGTGAGCATTATTGGGCCTGATGATAAAATATAGCATTGGGTCCCACCAACCCAGACCATCCCATCCCTGCACAAATACAGAACAATGTTGTAACGGTGGCTGGCTAACTTGCTAGCTGTCGCATGTGCGTGTAGTTTAATGATCAAGAGTGAATTCTGTGTTTTGATGTAACTACTGTGAGAAAGCCAGTTAGGATATCGATGTTGTGTGTTTCGCAGATTTGAACTTGGGTGGCAGGTTGTGTTATAAAACGAGCAGGCTACCCACGCTCGTGCCCAGTTCCACTCCTTCTGTGCTTGTGTTTGAAGCTGCATTGTTCTTTATTAATCAATGAACACAATAGCTCAATAATGTCCTCTGCCTGGCTTGTCTTTCACTGAAATCCTTACTTTTAAACATTTTAAGGGCCCCTGTCAGTCAAGGCCCTTGAAATTATCCTTACTAACATAATTGTAGATTATGATTCCCTTATGTACATGGTTCTCCAGGGAATCTGGATTAATAGATTAAAATTGGTGTATTGGTTTATTTGAAAGGGTCAAGCATAGATAACATTGACACCAATGCAATTAAAGCTCATATTCAGTACCAGTTCCTTGATGGCTTTGATTGATCATCTTAAACAAAAAAATTGACACATTGTCTCAGTTAAGATCAGTACACATTCAGAAAATACTGCAAAAAATGTTGCAATATGTTAATAATACAAATTCAGCATCACTGCAGCTTGTGATTAGGGCTCTGGTTCTGTTTAAGCAAAGCTTTAAAGAGCAGTAAGTGGTGAAGGCATAAATTTGTTTAATGCTGCCAGGTAGAGACTTCCAATGTCATGTGCTTTTAAATTAATTATATAAATATCATTCATCTATTGATTTACATTGCATTACAGATTCACTTCTGCCAATACAAAAACATGCAAATTAGCTTTCCAGTCAGAAATTAAACTACATGTCCCATTACAGAAAATATAGCAGGGTCTTTGGAATATTTGACTTATACTTCACCACAAACTGTGCAGGGCTTTTCTTCCCAAATACTTTCCAAAGATATAAATACAGTGTATGGTTGTTTTTTCCACTCATTAAAAATAAAGTACTCACATGCTGAAAATTCTGTGTCATCACAATTTTGCCCAGAAACAAAACTACTAAAACAAGTGTTTTTTATTGGGGTGTTTTATCGACCACAAAAAAAGAGTTCAAAATTTCAAACTAAGTGGCAGCTCATAGAGAGGGTGGGTATGCATGTGGGACTGCATGTATACAAGACATTTTCATGGGGGGTATGTTTGTTTCAGCCTGGGTATTGAAGGCTATCAGGTGTAGAAATCTATTACATGACCTGGAGTTATTTGTTTTCCTAGAACCTGCTTATATAATTATAAACCATGTGACCCTGTTGAGCCAGTGAGGTGAAGCACAAACATAAAGCCCTAACGGACACAATCTAGTTCACCAACAATGCTTTACTCGATATTTAGCCCCAGTTTTAACAAGATAGGTTTGACTGCCTGGAGCTTATTCTGGGAAATACTTCATATGAAAGCGTTTAGCCATAAACAAACCAAGTAAATAGATATTCATTGTTCTCTAAGATGTCTTAACTTCTATTAAATCCACAAGCTTAAACAAAAGTAGGATCAAAGGACAGTCACACTCTGACCATGGAAATGGTTGGATTGCACTTTTATTTGTAATACTTGTGGCATATGTTATGTAGAAAAACAACGTAGCAATGAATATGCCATAGGCCAGAATTCCATACAATTTGCAGTGATAACATTTCATGGTGGTCTGGTGGATATCTATATTTAAAATTTTTAACCCATGTCATATTCATGTTCTGTATGCTGTGCTTTGTTGGATTGGTGCTCTGTGGAAGCTTTGTTGACTGAAGAATCACCTGACCTTAGACCACATTGTCTGAAACATGTTTCTGCATGCTGCAATTGTTCATTCCGTGGACATATGTTTTTTTTCTCTTTCTTTCTTCAAAAGGATAGTGGGGCTGCCTGCTTTCCTTATGTAGCTATTTCTATTTCATTCCAACTGGGCTAAAGCAGACAGAGTTACAGATAGAGATGACGTCACAGTTCGCATAGGGATAGCAATGGCAGTGAACTAAACCCTGTGTGCATGGGGGATTTGTATAGGGTTTGAGATTTGGTCATCTTTCAGTTAACCCAATCTGATGTCCCGTTGCACAGTTTTTTAAGTGTTGCATGTATATTTATGCCATGCATAGTACTGCATAATAACTGGAGGAAACTTTCACCTCATATGGGTTGCTGGCCTATATTGCTGATGTATAAATGAATGTTGGTTTCCTATATTGCAATTATAAGACGCTGCTAAATGTACAGTTTTGTTTTAACTCAAACAAACACCCCTGTGAGTACATAAAAATTATAGATCGCTGAAAAACAGTGGTAGGCTATAGCATTTGGTAAAATAAATCAACAAATTTAGTGTTCCCATACCTGATCATGCATCGCAGACTCACTCAGTGGTTTGCACATTTGAAATAATCTGCATGAGTTGTAGCGATTAAGTTAGAAAGTGCATTTAACAAAACAAATATCTCTTTTTACATCATGGAAGCTGACATAACATTTGTACTGAGCACGGCCTGTTGGCTTTGGCGAGATCTGTCAGCAAATGTTTTATGTTTTCACATTATTCACGGCAGACAGACAGCAATTAGCCACGGCTATTAGCATGCCTCCAGGACCGCGTTACCGCATGACATCCAATGGCCGAATCTGAAGAACGAGTGGGCGGGCCCAGAGTCGCACAAACCAGCCTATGCCTCGCTGCTCAGAATTCTGCAGAGGCCTGTGATTTTCATTCTTTCCCCCGACGAGCTCGTATAATGACTGTAAATGAGCCACTGAGGTACTTCCATCCTTTCCATTCTGTTTTCAGGGATTGTGATTTACGGTGGGGTTTTGTGCCTCTTGTGGTGGGGAGGAGGTGGGGTCTGGGGTGGGGGTGGGGGGGGGGGTGCAGGGAGCACTCAAAACCCCACCAGACAGACCATCTTCTCCTCTCACAAAAAATGTTCAGCGAGCATCAGCGCAGCAGACCCGACAGGGTCGCCTAACAGGAGCCACGGACAGAAAGCTGGCTCCCTTCAGATTATTACTCACACAGCGAGCACAGGGATGACTTCAGGTCGGAGATGAGTGTGGGCCGCATGTTTGAGGAACGGCACGTCCTTGAGTTACCCAGCACACTGCCGCAGCTGTGGAGTGAGGCTGCTTTAGCTTAGCGCGCAACACGGTCAGATAGGCAAAAGCCTTGAGAGGACCGTGCGTGCCACGCCACGAACCACTTAAATCTTGCCACTCCAAGAAGCCAAACTGCAAACTGGATAAAGCACCTTCGGCTTATTTTAGCCGTGTTGGGTTTCCATACTCCGACTGCTGTTTCAATATTGACTTTGGATTGTGTGTCTTTCTGTCATCATTTCCCATCAGTAAACACATCTGACTTAGCTTTGCTGGGAAAACAAAAAAAATTTCCCTATTACTGTTTTTTCCTAATAGAATGGAGACACGTCAAAGGAGGTCTAGAGCTATGACAAATCAGAATGACATTAAAAGTATCTTTAGAGGTCTTCTTCTTTGTAATAACTTGTTAGTAACTAAAGTATATAATTTGTGTAGGGCATGTAGAGGCATGTAGTGGAAGCACAAGGACTTGCTAAGATAAGCTGATTTGAATAAGAGTCACAGTCGTAGTTGAGGGTGTTTGATTATTGTATGAATATTGTAACTTTAAAAAATGATGAATGCATGCTTTCATTTAACACCTGTAGCCCCGAGTCATGGGATATTCTCTGATATACCCTGACACATGGAGTCTTCCATTCTGCTCCACGACACATGCAAATGCTACGACAGCCTTAGTTAATTCATACCTTTCATACCTTAACGCAAAATACAACCTAGTATTCCGCATTTCAGAATAGTTGGATGAATATGAAGGCTTTAAGTCAAAACAATTATACTCATACCACAAAAAATATCAGGGTGTGCCCTTGAAATAACCTGCACCCAATATATAAATTATATCATCTCATAAATCATTTTATAATCATTCAAAACCCTGTAGGACCATTGGACCACTAAAGCAACAGCATTTTGAAATGGCGTGATCATGCTATCTAATTGATAACTCGTCAGTACTATTAGATATTTTGTTCAGAAGGGTAGGGTAGGCTAGCAGACAATTAGCTTCATGAATAGACTGCCGGAGCCTTCTTTTCAGCAGATGGCTCGGGTCATGTGGAGCTCAGATGTCTGAAGTGAGCCATCGAAGGGAAATTCCACAGAGCGCATAATTCTGCAGGATCTGGAAACCCTCGAGACGGGGCACGTCATAGGAGAGAGTTGGGAGGTATCTCCCTGGAAACCTCTGCCCAATAGCCTGTCAACAAGGAGCTCGTCCCCTTCCCATTAAACCACACGAGTGACAGAACACTACTCTGGGTCACATTACTTCTAGAACGCAAACCATCATTCACAGGAACATCAAAGTGCAGGATGGGGGTAAGTCAGTGCAAAGAAGACTGTCCAGAGCAAGCCAGTGGGGTATTGTACACGTGAAGCCTAATAGATTGAACATAGTCTACAGACATGGCCTTGCGGTCAGAAGTGATCGCATTCTGATTCCTAACTCAGTTTCGGTTGCCATTGTAATGCACTGTGTACATTTGCCCACAGTTGTCTGTAAACCTGCTCTGAAAATCATTCCATCACTTCAACATTTACCAGCCACTGGAAACTATCTGGGTATGTTTATTCACTCCTGCCAGTGTAGTCCTGCCTCGAATTTATGTTTTTCTTGCCTTTTTTTTTTTTTAAACAAGATACAACTAAAATAAATAAATAAAATAGTTGTGCGTATTTGAATGTCTTTGTCTGTCCATCTGTTTGTTCGGTTTTCCAGAGCCAGAAATGACTTTGCAAGTTTAAGGCTTCTCAGCTGGTCCCCATCACCACTGCAACAACCATCACCATTATGTCTCTAAGGTCTGAGTAGATGTTTCCTCTCCCCTCTATGCTGAATGTACCTCCAAGGGCAGTTTAGCTTCAATTTGTTCAAGATGGAGAATTTTCTAAGAGGCACCACCATTAATTTTATGGCCACACCTGAGGCAGTCAGGAAAGAATACACAGGTGAGTGTAGTTAAAAGCAATTGGTTTTTTTTCCTTGGAAACCAAACTGTATCATAAACTCTAACATCAAAAGGACCGAGTGAATGATTACTGAGGCGTCAGTTCAATCAAAGTCGTTGCATCTGCACTTGATTAGATGAATCAGGACAAACACAGTTTAACTCTTTAGTACTAAACATTTTTACGCAACATTTTTATTGATATATATTGTGAGATTATTTGTTATTTTATTTGAGAGAAGCAATCAAATAGCCTACTTTTATCTGGAAAAAAAACAAGCTACAATGGTAATGTCTGGCCACTAATAAAGCCAGTATGTATGCTCTTGATATTGGATATACCAGAATATGGATACCCACATCTGGCTCTTAAATGCCATCGCCATACCCAAGATGCATTGCTTGACATATGCCACAACTGACCACGAATGTCCATTTTAACACGCTCGACAGCACCCCCAGAAATCTCATCCCCCTTCATTAATGGTTAGCATCTGCCAAACAACGTGAGCGAGCCGTCAGGAGATGCAGCACCCGGATTGAAACCACATTGCACGCTGTCTTCCGTATATATTCTAATGTGTAAGACGACCCCGGGAATGCGATTGGGAAAGTTATTGTTTAGCTGCCTCCGCTCGAATGCCTCCAGCACTGGGTCAGCACATCTGTCATATTGCTTCATTAAAGAAAAGAATTTTCCATATTTTCAGTCCTCATATTTTTCTGAAAGAGTATGAACCCTCAGGACTTCATTTGTTCCCAGACTGTCAAACGCACATACATACATGCCCACGCACATATTTGCACACGTATACATATAGTATACGTATGCGCACACACACACACACACACACACACACATATAGACATTCAGTATCTGGCAGGTTTATTATTCTTGTAATGGTCATTTTCTAGAGAAATGTCAGGCCTATCCATCAATTATGTGTAATGAATTTGAATTTGTCATAAAATTTAGATTTTTCCATCTCACTGATGATGCATGCCACAATCACATTCTTTATTTCTTCACCATTAGTTGCTTAATTGTATTCCTTAGTGTGCCTTAATTGGTCAACCTAGAAATTAAATTGCAATCGAGTCTGTAAAAAGCTGCTGAACAGAGAAGGACAGCTTTACTGTACGATAACAGTATAAGCCTCGTTCTCTTAAAAATTCAGATTCATGTGGTAAGATCTACACAAAGTTAACCCTAACATGGGTAGTAATACAAGAAACATTAGGCCAGTTTCACGAACACAGATTAGGCCTAGTCTAATAACAAAGCTTCAGCAAGAGGTGCTTTCTATGAATATTTGCTTGCAAGCAGGTCTAGAAAGTCATTCAATTATGAATTAATGGCTATTGCAGAAATTTTTCAAATATCTATGATGAGTAAAGTCACACCCAATCTAGCACTAGGGTCATTGCTGTTTAGCCCACTTTAGATTCCAAGGGTGCAAGAACATAACTTTCCATTGAATAGTGTCTCATTTGTTACTACTAATAAAGTACCACTGGCAATTCCAAAAGTTGTAAATATGGTTCCAAGTACCTCTTTGCTTGGCACACAACATGTGGGCGTATTAAGATAATTGCCCTGTGAAGAACTAGGAGTCACACCCAGGGGGTGAGCATATCTGCTTGGCTGCTTCATATTTGAAGGAGTGGCTTCTCTGACTCTCAAGCCCCCAGAGGCAGCTTACATAACACAGTAACATGGGTTGCCAGGTTGCATTTATGAGTGCTCAGGAGATGCATCTCGGTGGAGTCATTTTTCCCTCTCTGCGGGATTCCGGCCCTCACACCAGTTCCAAAAAGCAGAGAAAAACAGTGGTTCTCCCAGTGTTTATATTGTTCATATCGTCATAGTGTTCCACATAGTGCAGCGAGCTAAGACCACTGCCCCCCACAGTAAATAAATCAGTAACATCAGGCAATGGGTGTTTCAATGGAAACTCAATTGCCAGAGCCACGTAGTACACTATTCAACAAGACAACTGACACTTCCTTTCTGGAATCAAGATCCATGAAAGCAGGTTTCTTTCATGTTTTAGAGACCCTGATGTATCAAGTAGAGTGCATGACTTGTTCCGGATGAATCCAGCACCTTGGATTGTCCAAAGTGGCTTTCACCGTATTCACGCGGTGTAGCCGGGAAGCATGGCACATGGGAGAGATGGCATCACCTGTATTGGATTAGGCTAATTGGCCGGTGTGATAAAGAAAATGTATGGCTGCTATCAAATTTGTACTAGCAAAAGCAAAAAAAAAAAAAAGAGTTAAAAAAAAGAAGAAGAAAGTTCTGCTAATGAGGCCTAATGGGTGAATGGCTTCCTGACAGCTAGCGCTGAACGGCTACAATTAGGTACCAGCACTGGAGTCACTCTCTGCTTTGGTGGTGTCAAATGCGTGGGAGCTCAGATGATCTCAGATTCACTTACATCTGGGGAGAAAAGCTATGCCAAACTCACATTCCTCAACAACCAACAAAAAAGTATTTTGCAGTATCTTAAGTTCAGAGATAAGATTTAGGTTTGTTTTAAGTTGGGTTTTTTATCCATTGAGCTTACAAATAGTATTACATTTAATGGAATATGTCACATTGAGATTTCCGTTAGAGCGCAATGGATGGAACTTAATTCTTGAGCCAGGATTGGAAAGAGTGAAGGGAGGTCGGTCAGAGTGCCTGTTTGTTCCTGAAAGAAAATTCCAGAACAAGAAATCATGGTAACAAAAATATGTGTACTCAGCTGTTTCAGGTGTGGTTTCAGATGGTTAAACAACATTTTTTTCATGAAAGCAAAATGATCAGGCTAGGATTTGAAAGATCAACAAATACCATTTTGGGTCAAAAGGCATTTGGATTCATAGCAAAAAAAAAAGATTTTGTATGTTCTGAGAGCAATTAAATTTAACTCTGTAGGTAACTGGAAGTCATGCTGTAAAATTCTGAGTTCCTTACATGCTCTCGGTAGTGAAAGTGTGATTGTGGCCAGCAACAAAGCAGGGAATTGTACTGTTGTCCAGATATGAAAAGTGAAACACTAGAACTGTCACAATGGAAAACTAACTTGAAAATGAGAAATGTTACAGTGTGTGTTCGATTAGAAGGAAGTAGAAATCAAATAAATGTATGGCCTGCTCAAAAATGACCAGCAAGTACTAATGTCGGAAGTCCAGAATTTCCCTTTCTCATAACCCCCTCGCCCCAGACTCACAAACTGGAGTGTGAGCATCTGTGTTTCGCACATATACACTCACAAACTAACACCTGGAGGATCCCTACTGCAGTTTGGTTTGGTGCAAAAGTGTTACACTGTTGCAACATGTCATGCAAGCACTGGCAAGAGGCACACTTAGAGGTCATAAACAATTCAGTGTCACAGGAAGACTCACAGAGGTCAGAGGTCAAAGGTGATGCTGTCAATGATTGCAAGATTCTTCAGGCTTTGTTAGTCCGGTGAGGAGGGTTCTCTTTCAGTGGGGATTTCCCTTAGTCACTTTTCTTGGATGTGATTATTGTGCCCTAGCAGACAGATAAGTCATCATCATCATCATCATCATCATCCAGGCCAAAAATGGTTTTTGAAGTTGTTTATTTTCATATGTTTCTAATTCTCCTTCTGAGAATCTGTCTAAGTCTGGTGGACGCTGTTATCTGAAAAAGATATTTCACTGGAACAGTATAAATGGACAACGTTTGAAATTTAATCTTGGCAAGATGTCCGGGGTCTCGCAGACTGAAGATGATGGCTGAAATATGAGACCTCCCTAAGAACTGGACACCTTGCAAAGCTGGCAAAGCATTATCCATTTACACAGTTCAGGTGAAATACTTTTCTTTGAGATAACAACAGTGCCTAGCAGGTTTTTGACAGTTGTTTATTTTCATAAGCGTATTCATTTTCGTTCCGAGAAGCTGCTAAAAAATGGCGGTCACTGTTTTTATCACAAAGAAAGGCATTTCACCTGAACTGTACAAATGGATAATGTTTGAAATTAAGCTGTTCAAGATCTCCAGTTCCAGGGATGCCAAAGAATGAGGATTTTGTGTTGCAGACCTTGCCATTTGTTTATGATTTGATGTTAATACCTAATGTGGAAAAACAACAAGTGTTGGTAGCAGACGGTGGTCAGATTTGAGGTGATCGTTCCTGGAAACTTGGTTCTTAAGGAGGTCTCAAAGTTCAACCATCATCTTCATTTTGGATTTTTATTTATCTGTCTTGTTTTGTTACAAGTGAAAAATATTGACAATCTGTGTTTTGTTAAATAAGCCTGGAGTACAGTACCATGCTGTACTTTTGTCTATGATTATGGCAAAGTAAATATATCCTCAAGTTATATTGAGAAGATTTGTAATAAACAGATCGACTTAATCTTTAAGTTATTCGATATTAGTTCAATATGAGAATGCTTCTATAAAAGTGAATGCATCTGTTCCCTTGGAGGCTGAAGGAGTCATAATAAAGCATTTCATAACCCAATAAAAACGCATTTCCTCTTCTGTAATGTCATGTTCCATCCAATTAGAATGTTCAAAAAGCAGGTCAGATTTTTCATTTTTTTTTAAGAAAACCTCTGTTTAGGTTATAGACAATGAGATTTTTCACAAACACCTCTGTTTAGGGTTCAGTCAATGAGGCCTTTATGTTTGTGTGTTCCTCTTCGTCCCCACGGTAACAAGTCTGACAATATTTCATTTTGTTGTGAGGACATGGACATGACAGAGACTCAGTGAATTTCACTGGGGACACTAGAACACTACAACTGAGTGGCTTCACACTGATTGTGGACTGTAAATAACACTGACACATGGTGAAGAGGAACAAGTTGGATTTGTGTGTGTGTGTGTGTGTGTGTGTGTGCATGTGCGTGGGTGCATGCGTTTGCATAGAAAACAGACAACCTTTGTTTACTTATTACTAAGATGTGGGGAGTTATGCTGGCCCTTGGAGACATTTCTAATGAAAAATGTTAACATTTTCCTTGTTCATTTTTGTGATGCCAGGCTATGAGTAAACAATATATCACAGAACTGTGTGGGCTGGTCCAGTTACCATAGCTTGTTCATTGGATTATAAAAGGAGTGCATTCTGTCCCCTTGGCAGACGCTTGTTTTTGTGACTAGTGACTTCCTTTACCAAATCCTGGGAAAGACTTGATAATCTGTTAATAATACTTTTCATATTTATCAAAATTCCAATGACCTGAAAACTTAGGATGAATGTGCGCATGTGTGTGTGTGTGTGTGTGTGTGAGAGAGAGAAAGAGAGAGAGACCTTGCGGCTTCTAAAATTTTTACTTGGGATGAAAAAGTCAGTTTTTCCAAGGAACTCCTTTTGAATTTACAGACTGAGATATATTATTACAGCCCCTGGGGGGAGAAGACCCATACTGCCCCTAATACATCAGACATATCGTCTCTCACACTCTTGGCTGTGATTGTGTGCACTGTTACTTCTCTGGGCTTCAATCCTTTAACACTTGTCACATAATGTCCACTCCCTTCCAAACTATCCGTGAATATTTTTTGTCATTTTTTTTTACTTTTAACCCAAGTCATCAATATGAATAGTCCATACAGTGCATTATCAATCATTATCAGGGCATTCAGTTGAAATATATTATGAAGAAATATATTAAAAAGAAAATGTAATGGTAATGTCTGGTTCTGATCGGTCTTGCACCCCAGTGTATGGAGCAACTCCATTCCAGATCAGGTCACGTAATATCTCTTTGTGGAAACTGGAGCCCTTAAAGGCAAAACTAATTCTCTTCCTGCTTTCCCCTTTGCATCATACTTCTGTTTGAAATTTAGGAAACACCAATCATGTGTGAATTGTTTTCTCCAGCTGTGTATTTTCCACATTCTCTGTGAGTCTATAAAGATTCTTCAACTTCGTTGTCCAGCATTAATAGATAGGCTTTTCTTCAAACCCAACAATCCCATCTATGTGCATATGATTTTTTTCATAGCATACAATAAATTTAATTAAAAAAGAACAATAATAATTAAATAATGTAAAAAATCTCTGGGTACAGTACATGAATTCTCACCTTTCATTTTAGTACTTTGAACCAAGATGGAACAAATAGCAGTTACTGTAAGAAACATATAATATCTATCTCCCGTATTATATATGTGTGATATCTATGGGAGTTAGATACAGAACTGTTAATTAATTATTCAACTCCATAATTGAATATAAAACATTCTAATTTTGACATCAGTCTGATCACTCACTGGCTATGCATGTTCCTTCCAAACATGTCAGAAGGACCTGAACACTTGCATAAAAGCGTGATAATGTGATAATCGCCGGTGGCAACGATCATACACCTAAATGTACAGTAAACTGTCCTTGATTGATTAACAAATATTACTACACTGCAAATATCTTGGAACGCTGGCTTATAAATAGAAGGCTAGATACATAGTGGTGTATGCACATTAGCTAAATGGGAGGCTACCTAACCACCACTAAAGCTACATTGTTGTTTTTTTTCATAAAACTGAGTGCACGTCAGTTTCAAACATACAGTATTTTTATTTTAGTTTTTATTTTCGATTGCATTAGCAACCATTGTATTTTGCTCTCATCTACTTTAATAACTAAAAGGCCAAAGAGGTTGTCAATCAACAAAACAAACACACTAAAGGTAAAATCTATGGGCAGAAGGCTATGTATTGCAGTGTAAAGGTGGGAACACTTGGTAATTATAACAAATCAGTCAAATAGACTTTGTTGTACTTCATTTCAACACTGGAGCCGTTGTGAATCTGCAGGCAGTGCTCTGCGTATCAAGCCTCTGCAGACACGCCTTTGTGGACTTAAGTCCTGTTTTTATAAGAGAACATTGATTAAAGCAACGTAGATGGATGCATTTGTACATAATGCACTATGCTTAAATCCAATAATGCTTTTTCACTTATTGAACTTTTGTTGAATGCGGCGAAGGGCAGACATCCAGTCATCTGTGTGAAATCAATGGTAAGACTCCAAACAGTTTTGCTTTTCATCCCTCATTTCTCTAGAGGTTATTTCTTTGACAAGGTTACTGTCCCGTTGCCAGGAATCACAGTGCATTCAACAATTGTTCATTTCTGACTTCAATTAGCAACAGCTTGCATGTGTACACATACTGTACGTAAGAGATTCCCTGAATATATTTTTCTCTTGCTTTTATCACAAACTTCTCACAATATTTGAACTGTTAAAGGGACAGTTTTCACTCGGTCCATACAGATTTTATGTGTGATGAAAGATGTTTTTGATATTTTAAGAAGTTGCCACTTGCCCGAATGTGACCTGTCCTGTTAATTTTAATCAACAAGACTTAATCAAGTCTGCCACCTGGTGGTGGGCTTTCAAAAATTAAAGGTAGACCACAAATATGAGGATACAATCCCCAGTACAGAAACAGAAGTACATATCAACGACATCACAGCTGGACCTGTGTCCAGACTAACCCATTCAGTGAAAATATCAAACTGAGCAAGGTCTAAACTAATCTAAACTAAGTTTAGATTGTTGCACAGGGTAGAAATAAAACTCGGCCAAATAGACACAAATCCCTGATGGAATGCGGCAATTATAACCTTGAATATGATAAATAAATAAATAAATAAATAAATAATGCAAATGATCTTTGACTACAGCACATGCCAGTCAAGAGAAAAATCTACTAAAATGGAATGGACAGGTGGAATGACATGTCTTTCTGCATTGTTCAGAAAGCACAAAATGATTCATAAAGGCAAGCATGTCTGCATTAGCATAAAGACAATGTATTCTTTTTGATCAGATCTTACCTTTATGAGTCTTCTAGAGAAGGTTCATTTCCAGAAAGCTTTCTGCTTTACATGCTTACACGAGAACATGGGAAACAGAAGTGCTATATGAAGCATATGTACTCAACAAATGCATGTAGGTCTGAAACATATGGTCTGGGTAATTATATTTGCTACACTTTCTTGAATTGGAGGCTTTACGTAAGAACAACATTTGTCTTCTTTATTTTAATTTATATTCTGGGTTCTGTACATTGTCATAGCCAAGCATTTTCAGTCAAGGGGACATCTTTGTTGAATTATTATGGTCGTAATATTAACAACACAGAATAAAGTGGTCTTTTTTTACTGACTGGTAGTTTTTTATGTGAAGTGACTATGACTTTGAGACATAAAACTGAATTGTGGCCTGTGTAGATAGACTGGTCTCTGCTCTGTAAGCTCCATTTAATGCACACTCATAATATATTCTTATTATCATGAAAAGGTTTCATGTCAAGTCAAAAAGTACAGTTGACAGAAAATGTACATTAAAGTGCCTTGCATGCAGTACAATGTGCACAGTGCTGGATCAAGACCTGACAGCGTGGCCTGTGCGGATAAATGGGTCTGTGCACTGCCTCGTTGTGCACAAGCACGCAAGCTTTCTCTTGCTGGACAATCTCATAGAACATTCTGCTGGCAAATTAATACATCCCCTCTGGTTCAAATGAGGATTAGAATGCTCTTTAGCATTGGAAGTTGACTTACAGAGTTCTAGCTTCGTACTGCTTGGCCCATCCTTCTTGTCAGAAGAAATAGCTTCACGATGCGCAGACATCGGGAGACTGGAGACTGTCCAGAGTGTTGAACCCATCACAGACCCGAAATCAATCTAGAATGGATACAATTCACAGCACGGCACCCTGGAGACTCCTCAAAGCATGGAACCTGTCACAGATCTGAGTTCAGTCTGCTGGTGTAGTTAACTCTTTCAAGGCCCCAAAGGACAAAGTTTCCAGGTTCAAGAAGTCAGCTTTCTAGGTCTGAGGAGATAAATGAACCATCCGCTGCAATGCACTTGCTGTACAGTTCCAGTTTCCACAGGAAAATCATAGTGCAAGATTTCCTGGAGGCAAACTAACAACACTCAAAGCTCCAAATTTCACCATCCAGTAACTCCATGAAACCCCACCCCGTTGTCTACACAATTCTTGTGGGGTAATGCGGCACTCTACATGTTGAATAAACCTCAGAACCTTTGCCACTGGATCAGAACAATGTTTCAGACAATGCATTGCAGAAATACTGATTTGGAACTCCTTGAAGCAAAACAGTATTTCACTTTTTTTTTCCTTGTTTTGTTTGTGAATTGGAACAAATGGTAATGCTAACAGTTCAAAGTGATAATATTAATGCCTGGGCCATGCAGCAGATCTAAAGCAGACAGACTCATCTCCATTGCCTGCTTCAGCTGGCTCTTGAGCTGACATGTAAGAGACTGCAGCTGGCAGCTACGGTGGTGTGCCAAGTCATCACTGACACACAATGGACAGACAATAATGCATGGAACATTGAATTCAATAACAACCACAATAATCCTAAAGCTGGGGGTCTTTCCAGGATGCAAGGATTTACCAATACCAAGATGAAAAAATGCCTTGGAAAAAAAAAAAAACATTTTCTGTGATGAATCTATAGTAATGAGACAATGTTATGGAAAGAACAAACTGTGCTCTTCTACTTGTCTTTTGCTAGACAGACATACTCCAGACCACTGGGGGGCACTAATGTGTAACAGTCCTTATGGCCCTGTTACTTAAATCACAGTCCTCGAGGGCTGAGAACTGCTGGTTTTCAACCCTCCCTTTACCTGGAAGTTAGGTGTGAAGACAGTCTGGCCAATCAGTAGCTCTAACTGTCCAGTTGATGACAGGGGAAACAGAAATCCAGGGCCAGATTTGACTCTCCATGTCCAATGGAGGCATCTTCAATTAACAAACAAGGCCAGATCTGGCAGGTACAATAAAATTACCTTCAAAAAGAACACTCCCTTCATTAGTATAGTGTTTGTTTGCATTTCTGCACCAGCACAAAATTCACACAGTGATAGGCTTCTTTGTAAATATTAGGCCATAATTGCTGCACCTTCACTCTCTCTATTCCACAGCTTTGTTCAAAATTATTATTGATGGGATGACACCATATTTCCAGTTGAAGGTCTATAAGGTTAAAGGTTCTTTTCCGGTTATGGGTCTACAAGGAAGGCAATGATATTGAGGGCTCTATCCTTGGACCAATCACGCACATCACTTGTGAAACTACTGGTGTAATCCTTGTGACACCACTTCAGCTTGTTGAACCTTCATCATCATTATATACAAAAATACTGACTTTGTGTAATTTCTAGAGAGAATGTGGCTCATATTGTATATATACCTGTTAAGTGTTGCGTTGTGTTACCTGTCAAATCATGCTAGCAGGCCAATGGTGAAGATTTACAGAATGAATGTATTGAAGAATGCAAGCCGAGGCAGTCGATCATAGATGGCTATAAATGTGTTGTCACAATTTACTACTGCAATAAGTTACCATCTCTCTATTCGTTTTACAATAACTGTAAATCATGCCGTTTTGATATGTTGGAAAAATGTAGCAAAAAATAATGGCACACAGTGATGGTATGCAACTAGGTTGTGTGTAAAAAAAAAAAACTGGGCAACTTTTCCTTATGGGATATACTGTAGAACAAATAGAGGAACGTTTCCATGCACTGTTTCCATGGTGATACATGCATAAGAACAGCGGACCCTGGGTCCAAACGAAGCTCCACACGGGATGGGCAGGATCTCTGTTCTTCTGCCGCTGAAGCAGGCATAAGCTCCCCATAATCACCACAGCTTTGAAGTCGTAAAGGAGTTTTCACTCTCTTCCTGTCTCTTCCTTGCTTGAGTCTCATTCACTTTGCCAGTTGAAGCTTTGATACTTTTTGCAATAAAACCAAAAGGACGGCACTGGCATGATTTATGCAAGCCCTTAAAAGTGATTCAAACGGCGCTGCATCCAGATCGACCTTCTGCTCAGAACGGAAAAGAGCCAGGAGAGGGTTCGCCCCACGGGCTGCACGTGTCACAGCAGACTGATAAACGTTGGACAACGTGAACCGCTTTGGCAGTTGGGTTTATAGCACACGCAGAATAAATCAAATTTCATTGTTTACCACCTCTGGGAACCACGCCTGACAGATATTGTAAAAAAAAAAAAAAGAAGAAAAAAAGAAGCTTTGCTGACAGTCAGAGTCTACTGTTACGTGGCCAAACATTTAAACCTGGATTCCATAGCAAGCCCGCTGCTCAAAAAAAAACAATTCTGACAGAAGGAAGCTTTCATGTGGTGTGTTTATCTTCATAAAGCCACAGTAGGAGAACAATAACACATCAATGAGTGACAGCACTAGTGGGTAGATATTGACATACCAGATATGCATTGTTTTTCCCCCCATTACATTCAACATTACATATTCTTCACATTCGCAATGAGGGAGAAAGCTTCAGGTACATTTCAAAGATCTTTTCCCTGCCTTGACATATTTTATCCAACAAGAGTCTTTTATATTAGGTTTTACATCCTATCTGTTTATTTATTGTGCTAGTCAAGATGTTAACATGCTTCATTCATTGTTGCGAAGACTATTCATTGCAATATACATTTAATGAAAGTGCTGAGGTCTCAACAATAAATCATAAAATAAATCATAAAATCCAATAAATCATAAAATCTGTGCAAAAGCAGTTATCTAACGCTGGCTCTTAATGATCACCAATAAATGTAAAAAGAACAAAAAACAACCCTAATTAGAAAAAAAAGTATAAACATGTAAATGTGTATTTCCACTGAAAAAAATGTATGTGTATAAAATGACCTTCTATATTACATCTTACAAACAAATCTGATCACAAAATTTACAAGTATCTCCAGTGCAAGTAATTGAAACAGCTACAAAAACCAAACAGACTATATAAACATACATAGTCGACCGATTGAACAAATGTTAGACCTAAGCTGTTCTCCGTTCTGTAAAATCACAGGTACCACTCACACAGTAAAAGGTATATAAATACCGCCCTCCTTCCCATTAAAAGGCAGAGACGAGGGAGAGGAGAAGCAATGCTGCGCTGACGTAGGCCGCGCCCTGTGTGAGGGAGGGGCCGCCCGACACTTGGGCGCCCCGCCCGCCGCACTGACTGCAGTCGGCCCCGCAGAAGGAGCAGGCGGCCATCTTCCGCAGGGCCTCGGAGTTGTACGTCCTCTCGGCCTTCCTAACTGGAACGGGAAATGGGAGAAAGCGTCACAGGATCGCAGGCTACAATTGTCTGCTTTGCTTTGAGCGACCGTGCCCCAGAAAAATGAATAACACCAACAACAACAAAAAACGATCACCCTGGAAACATGATAGTTCATTGAAAGAAAAACATTCTGTCCCAACTGGCTCCTTGGCCTAGAAAAGCTGGCTCCTTGGCCTTGAAAAGCATTAAAACCAAAGACAGAGGTGTATAGATAAAAGAATAGGCCACAACAGAGATAACAGCTGTATAGGCTATGTTAAATGGCAACTGTCAAAAAGGAAGATGAGAAAAATTCCTCTATTGTTATATGTTAACAATGGAATTTTCTGCTCTGTTGTGCGTCAGCACAAATACAGAACAGACAACGTTATAATGCCTTCCATGTTCAGCGAGCTGGTAACATGTCTCCACTCCTGTGATCTTTCTTTGGCAACGTTTGATGCAGCTTGTTACCGTTATGGTGTTTTGAAACGATTGGGAACAGTGCATTTTACGGAACTTACGAGGCTCGTAGTAGTCATAAACGAGGACCACAGCATCCTGAACATGTGCCACTTTGAAGTCCCTCATCGTTGGGATGTGGACACACACTGGCGAATGGCTCACCTATGAATGGTTAACACAAAGGGTCATTAGGCAGACCGAAGGCTTTCAGCGGTCATCAGAACCGTTTGACCCGATCTCAAATCTCTGAAGAACGTGTTGAAATGCACATCATATACACATCACAGCACATCATATAGCACAGTGTTACATATTATCCAGTCTATAGGTAATCAGAGCACTAGATACAATTTAGTTAGGAAAATGGCGACCATTCTTGGGCTGAATGGCCTGTTCTCTTCATTAGAAGGGGTGGCACTGCAGTATAATGGGTAAGGAGCTGGTCTTGTAACTTAAAGGTCACAGTTTTGTTTCCTGGGGAGGACACTGCTGTTGTACCCTTGAGCAAGGCATTTATCCTGCATTGCTTCAGTATATACCCAGCTGTATATATAGATGCAATGTAAATGCTACTGTATGAAAAATTTGTGTAAGTTGCTCTGGATAAAAGCGTCTGCTATATGCCTGTAATGTAATGTAATGTTATGTATGTTATTTTGTGTTATATAAATTGAGTACTTCATCAGAGTATCTTGCCTCTGCACCTCTACTGTGCACCCTACACTGTACAAAGACACATCATGTCTCACTGCTTCAGATCCATAAGAACTCAAGCGAGGAAAAAAAGAGGACGCGATCTGCTCGGAAGGGAAACACGTTCACGTACTGAATCCAAGTAAAGCAGGACGCTTCCTGGGGATGTTTCCACTTTCTTAACGAGGTCGCCGGTCTTGACTCCCTCCTGAGCGAGGACAAACCCACTGAGCAGCCCCACATCCATCAAAACCATGCCCGTCCGATTAATGCCAGCGTTTTCCAACAGCCTGAAAGAGAAGAGAAACGCGTTTGCGAATGTAGCCACAGAGATACAAGGCACCAGTTGATTTAAAAAATGGAAGAGCAGCCTGTTCACAGATTGATCAGAAGAGAACTTGCTAGAAAAGTTTTTTTTTTTTTAATTGACTCTTTATGGGGGCCAGATGATGAAAGTATTTTTAATGTCAGCATAAGTCAGCGTGTAGAGGCACCTCGTGCACACGATGATGGTGAAGTGGTCCATGTTCCCCGCATCGGCGGTGATATCCACGGAAAGATCAAAAGCTTCCTGTCCTGCAATTTCTCTGGGTCTCCGTGACAACCATTCGCTCTCCAAGTTGTAGAAGACGTTCAGCTGTTTTTCAAAGGAGTAATTAAATGCCACGCTTCACAGCAGTAGCCTTTCTGGAGAAGACTGCATCAACATGACTAACATGCAACTGTTAAAGGGATATATAACAATATCCACAAAGGAAAGGGTATAAGGATATCGCAGAGAGAAAGAAAGAGTAGAGAGACACAGAGAGACTGAGAGAGAGAGATGGGGGGGGCTCAACCTGGACACCAACCAAAAATTCAACCATAGTGCATCACAGGAGAAACTGAAAACAGGATGTTTAAGGTCATTTATAAGAGACTACAACGGTTCAATTAAGATTTAAGATATACTTTTTATTGAACCCTGTGGGGTAATTTGTCCTCTGCATTTGACCCATCCTAGTTACTTAGTAGCAGGAAGGTAGTAGTAAAAGGAAGTTATCATGAGACGCTTTAGTAAGATTTATCCAAACAATATGGAGACAATGGTGATTGTATTCCAAACATTAATGGCTTAGCTTAACTTGAAGGAGCAAACATTTTCCCTGTTAGGGTGTGTTTTTGCATACTTTGTTTTGTCCTGAGTGAGTTTTCTGTAGCACACAGGAGGCAAACTTATCATGCACACATGCAGAAGGTTGGTTTTTATACACAAAATTGACAATTAAAATCTTTGGCAATGGTTATTTCAGAGGTGCTCAATTACAGAACAGTTGCTTATGGGAAGTACCTGAAAAAGGGCAAATCCTCGTCCCTCAGCAAAGACCTGAATGTGGATATCTCCCTCTGCTTCAATCTGAAAAGTACAAAACTCTGTTAAACCTGATTTGGAATGGGAAATCACTACTATTACATTAGATTTGATTGTATTTGAACAGCTTCAGCCTTCCCAGATGCGGCTTTGGCATCATATACGCAACTACAAAACGCATGGTGTATACAAACTGCACTTCACTGCACAATGCAGTGATACAACATTCCAGCTATACGGGTACTGCCATAGTCTGGATGTCATCACGGTCATAAATTGATGGCGTGGGTACAACTCAACAGCCCCACATTCTCACCTTCTTTTCAAGAAACCCACTATAAGTAAATGTCCCATAATTCATTGTGCTTTCATTTTTCACAACAGAGGTTAATGGTGGGGATGGGTTTGATTCAAAGGTTTTCGGGGAGTCACCTCCTTGCTCTGGCTGAGCAGGTAATTGGTGGAGTCGACCCGAAATCTGGCCTCCGTGCCGGACGGTGTGCGGACCACTTCCACGGCCAGGTCGATGGCTGCTGAGCCGCTCATGCCGGCATACCAGGACAGGGCCTCCAGAGCGACGATCGTGTCCTGGAAAGGGGGAGGGAGTTCGGCGGGAGAAAAAGCACCGGCGCGGTTTGAAAAAAGGCAACGCTCCAAACCAACAGCTGCGAGGAATTACAAAAGGTGGAAGACCACACAAAAAGGACTCGGGATTCAGACAGACCGTGAAGAACGAGGCGCGACCCCTTTCTCAACCTCAGGCAAAGTCAACAACGCGAGCAGCGTCGGTTCCCTGCATTACGAAGAAACCACCGGCGATCCCAAAGCAACAATTTGACTGAAGACTGAACGTTTAGAACAGACAGCTAAGCCGGACATGGTGACGATTAGCTTAGGGTGAGGCAATGTATTGCGAGCAGGTGGACATGTCGGCGATGGTGGCGCGCCACATGCATCCAGCTGCATGCTTTCACCGCGTCGCATGCAATGGGCTGGAATCGCATCCATGTCTGTCGCAGCAGATGCAACCCTCAAAAATAAAAGGGCTTTAATCCGCGTCTCTGCCCAGCGCGGAACTGCACCAGAGACAGCAGCTGTTCCGTCTCTGACCACCGCTGTTCCCCCCCCCCCCCCCCCCCCCAAGAGCACGGGTCCAGGAGAAAACATCCACAGTGAGTTAGTTGACCTGGAATCTGGAGCACAGCTTTGGATTTCTGAGTCATATCAGTTCGTATCATACCGCATTAGTTTTTCCCCCTTGTTCGGTTTTATTAACGGGAACTGAGAGCAAGATCTGAACTTCATTTCTGATTTGATAAGTTTTTTTCATGTACGCGCCAAAGATTTTCTCCATTAGATTAGAGCTTAAAGACAACAATACAGGACTCAATACAGCTGGACACAGAGCCAAGCCAGCTAACACCACCATGATAAAAGTACAGAAGTAAAACAGGGACAAAGTTCTAGCCAAGCCAAAGGCAGGGTATGCCCTACACCAAAGCTTCTCAGACGCAGCTCCTAGGTCCATGAAAGAGTCCCAAACAAAATTCAGTAATTATTTTTCCTTTTAACAATATTTGTTTGTTGTAAATTTCCAGATTCAATCTGCATCTGATGTTGATATAAAAATACTGTACTCGTACAGGAGTGCCCAATCTCATCTGACAAGGGCTGGTGTGGGTTTAGGGTTTTGTGTTCGCTCAGCACTTAGGTCTTGACTGAAGACCATGATTAGTTAATTAGGTGTGGTAGTGCTGGGCTAAATCAAAAACTCAACATCAGCTTTTTTCGGATAAGACTGGTGACCCCTGTATTGGCATATTAAATTTCCACTGTGGTCTGCCGTGGGTGTTGGATACCAGTTTGAAATGCTACCCATCTTATTGAGGTCCCTAGTCACCAGCTCTAAACCAACTGAAAAACGAATAGTAACCTAACTGACTGGACCTGGTCTAAAACTCTGAGATGGAACCCTGAGCTATCTCCTGCTCCGTATTGTAACCTTATAGCAAAAAATATAAAAGTACACTGCTTAGCATAGTGACAAATGTTCCACAACAGACTGATAGCCTTTTCATAAGACAGAAAATGACAGCCATACCTGTGTGGAGCCGTAACCTCCCAGATGGTTTCTCTGTACGATCAGCCACTTCATCAGCGGGATGGCCTGATCCACCATGGCCAGTTTGAACAGGGTGAGCAGCACGTAGGCGGCCATCTCGATGCCTGAGGAGCGCGGCTGCCACGACTCCGACAGCCCGGAGCTCGAGGACCTCCAGGACATCACGTTATCTGGAGGGGTAAAAATGTGGAAAGTTCCTCATATAATCTGCTAAATAAAAGCTCCTAAGATTTATATAGTAGTCATGTCTCGAGATTGGGCCAGTACCGTGTATATCGGCTCTGTTAATCAGCTCAGTCAGGGCTGTGTTGGCGCTGGAGTGGTTTGTCAGAGACAGAGCGTACGCCACCAGACACAGGCTGTAGTTACTGGAGATTCCAGACGCCAGCTTGACCTCCAGAAAAGCTAATGCTTTGGACACCGTGTCTTGGTACTGGTTCTGAAAGAAAACAACAGGATGTTGGAGGAACCGGTCCAGCGGTCCTCTGAGACAGGACAGACGAAACGGCGACCGCGGACTCCCACCGTGAAGGTCTGCTCCTCCAGCAGGGCGGTCAGCACGTAGGCTGTCAGCGCGACGGGGCCGTCCAGACCCCCCTGGAGCTCCGTGTGAATGACGCTGCCCGGCTCCAGGAAGGCCCCGTCCGGCCTCTGCTGGGCCGCCAGCCAGGCCGCCGTCCGGGACAGCACGCCCGGGTCGATGGAGATGAACGGACGGGCCTGCAGGAAGCACCTCAGCACGAAAGCGGACAGCCTTCGGAGAGGGGTGATAAGAGCGCAAACAGACCGTCGCTGGAGGCCCACTTATGGAAGCTTATGCCCTACGGCGAAACGGGCAAGGATTGAGTGGAGCTACGCACCAAGTGCTCCCGGAGTTATCGAAATCTCCGAAAGCGCTGAAGGAGCCATCTCTCCTCTGGTACGAGAGCTCCTGCTGGTAACCTGCACGGCAACAAGGGCCCGATGTTAATAATAAGCTAATAACATTACCCACTGAATACACTGAATGTCCGTAGGGCAAGGAAATCATATTAGAAAGAACTGCAAGCCTCTTAATATGTCAAAGGGTGCAACTAATAAACAGTGAATTTGAGACAGCACCTATGGCAAAGTCTTCAATGAGAGACAGACCTGTGCATTTTACTAATAGAAAGGTAAAAAGGGATAAAACAGAAAAGTTAAGGCAGATGTTAAGGCAGTAACTTGGTGTTCTTCCTGTGGTTGCTCAGTGCAGGCTTAGCACAGTCTACCTTGCCTCATGAAGGATATGGCCTTGCTGCGGATGTCCTCTGCGGCTTGTCGTGTTTTGGTCAGGTACTGAAGTACGTAAATGTTGGGGGCAAAGTGGATCATGTTCTGCTCCCCGCAGCCATAGGGCATCTGAATTAAAGACTCCAGACCTGCGATGGACGGGCCCAGGATGTCACCTACAGGGCCACAGTGCAGAGACAGGAAGCAGTGGCCATGAAAAACAAAATTTCAGACTAAGGCTACTAAGGCTATTACTGAAATGAATGGCTAAATGTGCCCCGGAGCTCAGCCACAAAGCCCTTAATAGAGCTTTTTACCCAGCCTAGCCTTTTCAAGAGATCTTCCATTTAGTCCAGTGGTCTTCAGTGATCTACTCATGAGTTCAAACCACTGCTAAGGCATTCGAAAGTGATCTACGATGATTTACTCTGGTGAAACAGATGTCAAACATCTCCCTTAAGTACAGTCGTGTCAGAATTAGTGAGTGCTGCCACCTAAAATAACAAACATGTTTACCAGAGGAGAAACTTCAAACAGCCAGGAGAGGCAGCAAAATGGATGAGCACAACAAACACAACATACTGTATCACTTCACGGCTGGAAGAGTCCTAAGCAAACAACCACACAAGTGTTTGTCATTAAACAGTAATCTGACTGATTACCAAAGCTGTCCCTTTCCATGGGAGTGAATGACATTAGCATCGCTAAAGGCCAGCGTAAATTTTCACATCTGTGTTACAAACCAAAGGGCTCTCACTTCCGCAGTTAGAAAAATAAAATGAATGCTCGGATTCACACAAACACATACATACAAATACAAATACACACACATGCACACACAGTCGTGCAAACACTCTCCTGACCGCATGCCTTTTAACAGTGTGTGACGGTCGATTTATACATGAAAAAATAAGACGAATGGTCTCACGTACCGACCACAGCCACTTCAGCCCGCTTGCTGCCCTGCACCACATTTGGGGGGAAGGTGAAGACAACCTCCTTGGAGAGGCGATGCTCGGTTGGGGCCAGCTCCAAAAATAAAGATTTTGAGAAGGACCGCGGAATTCCTTCAGGCTGAAGCAAACAAACAGCAAATTTGCAAACCTTGGATTAGACACATGAATCTGTACACAAGTCCTTTTAAGTTGCAATTTATAAATCACAGACTAACTATAAGGTATAAATCACGGATTAACTACATGACAAATAAAAGGTCATTTGATGAAGAAGACATATTTCTCAAGAATTAGTCAGAGAAATTAAAGCTAACACTGGGGTAGTCATTACCAATCATTTTCAGGTTCAAATGTGTAGTGGGGCACTGCTCTTGTACTTAATCAGGATCACAACTGATATATGCCAATGTAGAAAAAGTCTTTTTTAATTCAATCTTTATTTTACCAAAAAGTCCCATTAAGATAAGGAATCTTCTTTGCAAATGAGGCCTGGTAAAAATATGCATTGTGTCATCTTCGACAAGGGCAGCTATTGGCTATTAATATTATTGAATCTATTAATTTTCAAACTTGCATTTCGCCATCAGATTATAAACCTGCACAGTACCTTGACCAGAACTTTCTGAATAACGGCATCGGAAGAGATGGAGGAGACGGCTTTCACATAGATGGGCATCTCCCCAAGAATTCTGGGTTTTATGGGAAAGAGAACTGTGGTGCTATCCTGGCTCCTGACGGACACTCTCTGTGTACTGGGCATTGACAGGTCATTGTCAAGGAAGACAAACTCAAAGGACTCACTCTCTGCAACAATCACCATGACCTGTGAGCCGAGATAGAGAGAGGGGAAGACAGAGAATTTGGTGTATGTGTATACAGTATATACAGTGTGTGTGTGTGTGTGTGTGTGTGTGTGCTCTTTACATTGCTACGATTCATACTCATGTTTCAAAATAAGTGCATAAACACATGCATTCATCATAAATGAAAAGCCTATGTCCTGAAATACATCAAGTGCAATAGGATCACAATTGGATAAAGTCTCAGGAACGGTTCCCATAAAACACAGAGAGTACATGTGCTGAGTAGGAACCCATTATGTAGCCTGAATCTTAACTGAAGTGCACACAAGCTTGTCTTGATCCCAGTCTCCTGACCCGATGGGAAATGGGACTTAGAACAGCTATAAAGCACAAAGTGATGTCTGATGTAACATAGATAGCATTGGAAAACAAGTGAGCTCCTCAGTTTTTCCACTCAAGTAGGAAGTTACACAGACAAACTAAAAAGCATGTCACAATAAACAAAGCAAAACAAGAGTACTGTCTGTTGCTCCTAAGGTCACGGAATAAAGTTATGATCAGAATAGAATCAGTGCATGAGACATCTGAGTGTCAGAGGACAGAGTCATATGGTGCTTGAAGGGAATGAGTCACAGAAAGGAGCTGGTAGGCATCATTAAATATCATTTAAAAAGCCTGTGCCAGTGCATAGCACATGCATTCCTCATAAATTGAAAGCCTTTTTCCTGAAACATTCAAGGGTGATTCAGGATTTCCTTCAAACGCATTTCTCAGGAGTGGCCACACAGAACGGTGGGATTGGGTCACCTCGAGCTCCTGCGGCAGGTAGTTGAAGAGGTTGACCTCCAGAATCAGCAGCTCCCCTCGGATGATGTAAGGGGGCACATTCAGCGACAGGAAGAAGTCCTGGAAGACCGTAAGCTGAAGAGACACCGGGATTTTGCTCACTCTCCTGGCAGCACGTTCGGACCACACATGACCTTCATACGAGCGCATCATTTCCTGCTCTAGACAAACTCCCTCAGACTCAACATAGGGAACCACATTTTCTGAACAATTGAATATATTTCTCAAACATCGTGAACCGTAAGGCTACAAATAAAATCCCACCAAGCGTTTTTTGGAAAAGATGTGCTCAACAGATTGGATTGTTTCGGCTTTCCTCAAACATAGTTCACCCTGTGGCATATGAGACATCAATCTAACAGGTTTTTATTGTTTAGAATTTTGCTGTTTTTCTTATTTCTGAAGACTTTTAAGGACATCATCCTCACAGTACATATGTGCTAAAACGCAGTAATGGGTCCTGTTGGCTTTCCATTCCTGACATTTTTTTGCATGTTGACTGCCATGACAAAATTCTAGTACAAACCAGAGCCAAGCACTGAAAGGCTCAATATGAAGGGACAATATGGACAATTTAGGGGAAGATCCAGGTAGGCAGGTGTAATCTCCTGAAAATCTCTGGCAACATGCTGCTGAACTTATATACAGTAAAATGCTCAGTGTTAAATCAACTCTTAGAGTACATTTGGTCTTTTGCACTTATAGCCGATGTACTCTGTTAGAGTGTTAGAGTAGAATTAACAATGGATATTTTACTGTGTAGAAATTTCTCATTTAACTCTTGCGGGAGGTTCCTGGTACTGTATCTCTGCTGTGCCGAGCCACTTTTACACATTCACCGGCTGGGCACGTTACTCAAATCTGGAAACCAAAAGCAGACGACATGGCTATGCCCTGTGTGTCTGCCTGGAAAGCTGTCAACATTAAATGGGCTGTTTGGAAGAGGTGAAAAAGAGGCTGCACCTTTGGTGGGGCACTAACGAGCCCCAGGCCTAAATTGTCTGACATCACGAAAGCTGTAGCAGTCCAGGAAGTAATGCTGTCTGGCACCGTGACAGGGAGACTTGCTGTGGTTGAAGCACTGTGAAATATGAAACGAGAATGTGATTACCCTTTATGTTATAGCCATTATAATACAATAAGACTATTAGACAGTTTTCTTTCACCATGCACATATAAATTACAGCTGCTTCAGGGCACCATAATGTTTGGGACAATCAGGCTTCACAGGTGTTTCAGATTAGTCAGGAAACCAAAAAGAAAACAAATAAAAACCATAAATACACACAGTATCAAGCCAAAAACAGCATCAAATAAATAATAACAAATAATAAAGTAATAAATAAACAAAAATAAACCCTAGTCATAAAACCAAATCATAAACACATTTTTTTTTTACCTATTGTGCATGTGTAAAAGAAAGAGAGATAGATAGATAGAGAGAGAGATAGATAGAGAGAAAGAGAGAATATATGACTCATAGTGTGCTTGTGTCTGTATTCCTCTGGCAAGTTTCCTAAACTTCACCTAATGTTAGCGTCAAGCCACAGCCAGGTCTCTGGGAATTCCTTTCGCACCCGCGGCTGCTGGCCTGCCACTTCTTCATACTGAAAGGTACTGGGTCCCTCCCCTGCTGTGGAACACACAAGGATCAGCTGTCAGATCTGTTCAGAAAACAGGCTTCAGCTGGGCCTGGATTCACCGAGCAAGGGAACGGAACATAAATCTTCTGGCCGCTCAGCCAAGGTAATTTCCCTTATAAAGATAACCAATCAATTTCATTTGTATAGAGACTTCTACTGGCTTGACTGCCAGATACATTCAGCAGCCAGAGAAAATAAATGCAATCAGTTCAATCATTTAAGATTCAACACAAGAAGAGGCAATAAAATTATTTAATTATGGATTCAATTATCCCAAATAATTTGTAATAATTGATTGAGTACAGCAAATAACACAAATACAAATATTTCAAGGTTCAAGGTTATCTTCCTTTAAAAACATCTTTTTTCTCAATTTTCCAGTGTATTAGAAAAACAAAAACAAAAACAAATTAAATTGTGAGTCAGTGTTCTAGACAAATTATGAAAAACTAATTGAATCCGTCAATTACAAGAATTACAATATTTTTTTTAATTATTAGACTGATTTAGATGAATGTGGCAATAAGTGTTTCACTGAGCTAACATAATGAGAAAGGGAGTGATTCAAGGCTATAATAAAAAAAATTATACTTGATATGAATGGAAGATAAAAGATACTTACGGAACATGGGTATGTATTGCATGTCGTCCTTCACTTCAACTAGCAAGGCATCTGTTAAAACCATCAGGTTACAGGCCTGGGGATTGAAAACCAAATCCCAATGCCAATCCACAAAACAAACAAATCAGTTGATTGTCCAGATAAGCTGTTCCGCTCTGTGTGTCATCCTTACCTTGAAAACGGAGTATGGGTCACTCCTCATAATTGTCCTCTCAGGAATGCTGACCTTGTCCGTGTTGTATTTAGTCAGTTCATCCAGAACCTGAGACGGCCACACCCCCCAAGAATGCTTTTGTTACCGCTTCTAATGTTACTGGCTAAAACAACCCTGAACAGCACAAAGAAGCCAGCTATGTTTCAACCTGTTAGCTCAGGTTTGAAAACCATATTTTATAGGGCTTCTATAGACACCTAACTGATACTAGGGCAGAAATCTGAGGTTTGTATTTCACGGATGTTACAGTTCATGTTTTCATATCCCAAGAAACATACACTTTATCCATTTAGTAAAAAGAAAAAAAGGCTAACACAAGTGAAATTAAATCACATAAATGCTATCATAATCACCTTATTAAAACACATAATGAAAATGATTTTTTAATGAAAGTGAGTTTTAGGGCATTCATAGCGACAGATAGTTTAGAATACATGTTAAGCAGTTAGATTTCACAGTATTTGCATCTTATATTTCACTCCTTCATTAGAAAGATTTTGGTCTTTATTCACCGCTTCCAATGTGATGTCATTCTCCTGCTTCAGCCACTTGGTGGCCTGGTCAACCACCAGAATTCCCACCAGAGATTCGGGCTCCGTCACGGACACCCCGAGGGTCACCGCTTCTCCCGGCTTCGCTGACGCCTGACTCCAGCTCAGAGACACCTGTCAAACAAAGCCCATCAACGGCGCCACAGTTCAGTTCACGGGCAGGGACTAAAAAAACTGCAATTTACTGGCATCATAGCATAGTGAGCGTTTACTCACTGAGTAAAGCGAAACCCATCTCAAGCTAGTAAATAACAGACAGGATTTATCATGCCTTTACCTTGTACATTGATTTATCTATTTATCTATTGATTTACTTTATGTCCCTAAAAGCCAGTATTCCACAGGCAGGGATTAATGAGTTTGTATCGGATAAATAGCCACGGATAATTACGTTGTTCCTCAGCACTTGGGTGATGGGAATGAGCATTGCGTCATTGACGATCTCTCCATTGGTGAGGACAGTGTACACAACCAGGCAGGCCTGAGGGGCCCAGGACTCATCGGGGGTCAGAGTGAAGGAGGCGGACCTCTTCCCCGCAGCCACCACCTGCCCTTTTGACATAACCTGGGGGAAAACGACATTACCGGTCACTACAGGACAAGGTCATGGAAATGAAGAGGCAGGTGGCTATTGGGCAGAACATGTATGTTATACCTTTCAGCAACCCTATTGTAAAATCTAAAACTTAATCAATAAAAATAAAAATGTTTATTTACATATAAAACTTCTTCTGTATGAATGGGTCATTTAACATTTGTAGAATTCCTAGATTTTTTTTTTCTTTTTTGAATAATATAATTGCTGCAGGCTGTGAGCAAGTGTTTGAAAAGCCATGTTTAAAAACATTGCAGAAAATTCCAGAACTGGACTCCAAGTCCAATTTTACAATAAGGAATTCCACTAGTCCAAATATACAAAAAAGTTAACTACAAACACATTCAAGGCTTCAAAGAATTTTTTTTTTTTTTTTTAATTAAGGCTCTGGTTCACTTAGCACAATTATCAATTGAATCTATGAGAAAAGTTAAATATTTGATAGAAGATGTCAATATCCATCCCATTAAATTTTTTGTTGTAATAATAAATTATTCAAAATGTCTCATAAAGTGCATGTGGGGTGGGATAGCTGGAAAGTGTGGTTTAGATTCAATCAGATGTGTCTGAACTAATTAGCTGACTGTGTGGGATTATACACAGAGGGCTGTGAATTCATATCCTGGAACACATCTGCCGGTGTAAAATATTAGCTTCTACATGTGTGGGACTCCACAAATAATCTTCTTGTAAATAATTCAGACCATGTGGGCCTTTGAGGACTGTGTCAATTCAACATCAGTAAAAGCATCTGGTGAGCAAAGGGAAAAACAGAACGGACATCCTGTCCAGCACCTACCAAATAGTGCACTTCCGTTAATGGAAAATTGCTCTGTGCAGTCAGCCGCAAAGGGACTCCAACCTAAAACGAATCGATATTAATCAACACAATATGCATTTACTCACATCAGGTGCTTTGCACAATGTGCGCTTTACACAATGTGGTTTCTGCAATGCAAGGCACTTCATGATTTCCTAGGGTGTCTTGCTATAGCAGAGATTTACTAAAAGCTTTTGGAAGAACACAAGCCTTGTGAAAAACCCTTGCATGTGTTGGGATTCCCAGAGGCTTTCCTTGACTAATGCCATGACAAAAGACAAGACAGTGCTTTTCACACGCATTTTGTAAGCATGATTTATTGCAATGTAGTCCACACATGGTGATTTTCTCTCTGGGTAGAGGGACGTTTGGAGATTCCAAAAGTTTTTTGATGTCATTTCCACAGTTACAGTGAGGAAACAGTGTTTTTTTTCATATGGTACAGTAAGTTTGAGAAATCACACATAGTTTACATGCTCAACCACAATTAATGTACCTTGAGGATATCCTTCTCACCCACACCTGATTTACTTTCTTACCCATACCTAATTTAAGGACATGCTTCACAACACACCTCATTTAACCGTTCATCGACACCTGATGTACCTGCTAAATCACACATGACTTACCTGTGTAGGAGAATGGTCCCTGCGGATCTGGATGTATGATTTACTGGGAGAAAAGTAGCTGCCATACAGCGCCAAGGATGCTGTGTTGTCCTGGAACCTTGCCTGAAATCACCCCAAATAACCATAATTGAGAACAGAGTTATCTACAAACTTAGAATGAGAGGTTACATTAATAAGAGTCCAATAATAATTGAGTCTGAAGTAAGACACAGAATACATAGACCCCGTAGAATTATATAAATATGTTAATACTATAATGCTGGTAGAAAATTAGAGTCGGCAAAAATTCCCAGAAATATTTTGAAAATGCCACAGAGTAATGTTACATTGTGAAGGCGAGTGACCATGTGACATAGCTTCTGGCACCAGTCCCACGGTTCATACCTCAATGTGGAGCGTAGCCACGTCATCTGAAAGCTGAATGTGGATGGGAACGACTCCGCTAGCAGGCACAGGGAGGGTCAGGGTCTTGACCACAGGCCCATCCTTCCCTCCGGGCAGAGGGCGTGGATAGACCCGGGCTGGTTTAGTGGGGTCCACGTGGGAGGAGTTTGGGCCCCGGGGCTGGAGCTGGTCCCAGACGTCTTGCCTCCAGCTCCAGGGGCTGTACTTGTGCTGCGTCACGGTCAGGGTCACACTCTGCTTCTGACTCGCCGGGGTCAGGGGCTTCATGTCGTATGAGCAGACTTTCAGCTGCAACAGCAAGATACTGTGTTTCTTTGTATTCCCAAGACACTGATGTTCTCTGCTTTTTTAAAGGCACTCTGCACAAGAGAGTCTGCTAAATGGATGTAATGTAATGTCATGCAGACTCGTTCTAAGCAGGACAGAAAATCCGTGGGGATTATTTTTAGTATGGGAAGCCTGGTTTGGGGTCAGTTCCCTTTCAGTTCAGTCAATTGATGAATTGAATTGAAATTCTTTTCATGAATTGACAAATATCTACAATATTCCATGAGGATTTTGCAATTAATGAGTTGAATTTCAATGAATTACTGAAGTGTCAGAAGGAAATTGAGCATGACCCTATAGGTAGCACATGCTCAATATCAGATACTCAGTGGGCTCTGCTTCACCAGTAACTCATCTAGGTGGCTTTTTCTCCTGGCAATAGAAACCATTTTCATGGTACCTCTACTCACCAAACACCAAATATACATACTTAATGGCATGTGATTTACCAGCAGTATATCGTCATTTATCCACACATAGCCCATGTGAAAAAAATAGCATTCTGAAGTAGCTATTTTACATAGCAAGCAAAATAATGGCTTTTATCGTATGATACACCGACAGATTTTAATAAAGAAAAACAGGGTTTTTTGCTTGTTCATGTACATGTCGCTATGTTTTAGTACTATGCTTTAGCACTAGCACTATGGAGCCCATGTGTATAGCGCAAAATATAGTTCATAAATCTAGCAAGTGGCAACATACATCTAGCAACCTAGTATCGAAAACCTGATAACCATCAAAAATGACTGAACCAGTAGTGGGAGCATTTGCAAACTTTTCCTTCTTTCTGTTTTACCAAATTAAAAGAATCAAACAAAAATTACCTGCATGACAAACAATTGATGAAACAACTGCAGTAAGCTAGCTAAGCTATATAGCTAACTGTAAGAATCCTTTTTTAGATATATAACCAAAATTCTCACCTTCCTCTTTGACATTATAATGAGAACTGGTAGATTCTTGTGAGGAAAAATAGGTTCATTATTGTGTCCAAACAAATTGTCTAAATATTTCAGCCTAAATGCAGTTCAGAGGTATGTACTCACTTGTGTTGAGAAATTTAAAGACGGCTTTAATGTGCTGGAATATTCTTGAAATGTTAGCCGAAATTTATTTCTTACAACAGTCACTTCAGTGGTTGTGTTGTACTTCAATCCTTAAACAAAGAAAAAGAACTAATCACTATTGAAATGGATCAAAATCAACAAGTCGTTCAGGTTATAGTAAATATCAAGAATTGTAAATATCATACTTCCACATAAATACTAAATACTTTACTAAATACTAAATTTTTATATTTTTACATCATCACCACTTTCATTCAGCTAGGTGGAACAAACAACAAATAACAAAAAATTAAAAAAGGATATGAAATTTTGAGTAGTCCACATAAATATGACCAAGCAATTCATTTAGTTTACCTGTCAAGGACTCCGTTACACAAGCTGTGATGGAAATCACTTCCTCGTGTACATTATGCAACGAATACTCATGAAAGTCATCTTTGCTGAAGGTGAAATCGGCGGAGCCATCAATCTGAGAGATCATTTCAATATTATATATTATACAACATTAAATGAGACTATTTCAGATTTCACAATGTCACACTGGGGCTGATTGAAATCAAAACTTTTATCAGAAAATGAAATGAACTCTACATCATTCTCTGCAGTCAGATTCAAATGTCAATAACGTGTGTCGAGAGCCGTCACAAAATAGTTCAAATTCAAAAGGCAAGAGCCAAGGGCTCTGTGAAAAATACTCAGTAGTTTCAATGATAAGCACAGGCAGTGGTTGTTTGGTATTCCACAGTGTACTTTAAGAAAGGCCAAGCCACATGTATTTCCTTTCACTGTTTCACAAAGCAAACACTCACCTTCATGGTTTTATTCACACGCATGGGCATACTGTAAATCTCAAATGCAGCTATCACTGTCAACAATCCCTTCACTGGCTTCCCATAAGTGTACCTGAAAGAGAGGATTGTTTATTTATTTTTAATCATACCCTTTTATTTTCCTGTGCAGAATTTATGCATAAATTCTCATCCAACCAAGAAACAGGTAAAAATGTGTGCCATTTAATTAGCCTCATCAAAGCTCCACTCTCCCTTACCTGATTAGAAGTAGTGTCTTGCTATTGTTAAATGTTAAATATTGCATGGTATACCAAAAGCATCACAGGGCATGGGAAAGTACACATAAATATGTGTGTGTATTAACAATACTGCAGCAGGCGTCATTCACATAATAAAGTCATGAAATATTACTCACTGGGTAAGGACAGTGACTGTTAGGTCATCTTTATAATAGATTGTCTTGGGAGCTTTGATCTGCACCTCAAACCTGGGAAGCACTAAAGTGGAAAACAGGAAACACAATACGGTATTGACCTCTGTTTATTCTTCCCATAACAACAACTTCTCATATAATGGAACCCGCACAAATTTTATACTGTGTTATCTGATTTGAGGAGAATAGGCTAGAACTCTAGGTGCCAGAATGACAGTATTACCTTTTATAACTTTTCTTTGAATTTAAGAACACAATGAGCTTGCTTTTTTAAATTGGTGTAAAAGGTTTTTATTTTGTATCTACCCAAGCCATCGGTTACACCCGTTTTTTGTTGTCTGTCTTCGTTGTGGACAATGCAAGAAGAGCAAGCACACTGTGCCAATTTTCACAAAAAAAACAATCTTACCATAGTAATCCACTGTGAACGTCTTCTCACTCACCACTTCCTGCATGAGGACAGACAGGAAGACAGACATTGTAGACACAGGTTGTTCAGGCACAGTGAAGACCAGAGTCAAGGCCACGCATTTCTGACTTTTATTCCCGCTAATTACAATGAAAAACTGGCTTTGTAGCAGGTTTAAGTCTTCCAGGGAACCACTACATTAGTTCCTCCCGACAAGTAACAAGGACACCATAGGCCCAAATGCCAGTTTTCATTGTTGAGAAATCTAACTTTGAAAGCTGGCGCCAGCTCTCCTGTAGTGCTGTTTGATATGACACAGAAAATGATCACTTTCTTGCACTGGAGGACAGCACAGACTTCAGCTGCAGTGTTCCTTGTACAAGGTGTGAATGGTATTGTGGAACAATCTGGGATCAAAAATAAAGCAAAATAAATCTTCTACTTAAATAAGAATATGCTCAGTTAAATATCAGCTGGTATGACAAAGTCATCTTGCAAATTGAAGAATAACATAAACCAAACAGGTATTGGCAACAACTAAGTATGTTACATTTAGGAAATGAACACTTAACTTACATCGACTGAAGCTACAATCGTCCACAGCCCCAGAGGAGGGTTTTCAGACAGCTGAAACTCTCTGGAAACAACGCCCAGAAAGCCGTCCAATGCCCGCCACTGAAGGATCATGTTTCTCTTTGGATCCTGGCTCGCACAATGCAAAGAAGAGCAGCGTATCAGTCGAGCTTCATGAGAACACAATCCCTGCTCCAGATTCTACATCCCCATTCATCTCCCTGCTGGTGCAGTCTCGTTATATCCTGTTCACACACACCCACCTTAATGACAATATCGACCGGGCTTTTGCAAGGTTTGCCGTCTGGCAAAATGGACACGGTGCGGATTTTCACCGCCTGGCCCGGGCTGTAGGTGGACTTGTCTGTCTGGATGAAGGTGGAGGTGCTCTTGGGGTTGAAGAGCAGAAAGCTTGTGTTGGTGAACACCAAGCTGTCGCCGACATAACCCTTAACCACCAGCTGGTAGGGGGAGGAATAATGTATGGCGCTGTCCGGAATCTGAGGAATTGCAAGAAACAAATTTAAAAAAAACGAAAGTGTCAGGATAAAAATGTAATAGCACTGCTGTAGGTACAGTAACTGCCCCTTGCTCACATTAGCTACACAGGCAACCGCGGGGCTATCGGGTTCAGTGCTGTGTTGTTGACTTTGTGATATTCACATGAGACCTGCTACTTTGTGCTGTCCTCGCTCTAACCTACAATAGAATAATTTGATCTAAGGAGGTCAGGAGGATGATATTTTTCTGGATTTAAGCTAAAATATGCCACCTGATCCAGACTTGTGACTACGTATGAACAAGTGTTTATGATCCAGTCCCGAGCATTCTGGTGCACACTCATTACTGCTTCCTGCCATTTCTGCCAGGAAGGGGGATTGCTTAAGGGTCTCAAACATGTGACCTCCCTGCCCCGGACCTCATAAGCGACCTCACACATCTTCTCTTTAGCAAAACCACCTAATTCAGTTACCAAAGTTCACAAACACAGCAAGCTGTTAAACTATAGATGAATACTTGATGTTATAAGAGCAGATTAGATTGTAAATTGTGATTATTTACACACTGATGGTATGCCTGTTCATGAATACTACTTTAAATTATGGGCAGACCCTATCAACCTTTAATATCATCTGAATGGAAAAGGAGCAGACACATTATGAGGCCAAAACAGACTGTGACATCTGTGGCAGAGAATCTCCAATGTTTTACAGTGAGGTTTTCATTCATGTTCATTTCTAGAATGTATAATGTGCAGTTTATTATTCCCTCTGACATTAAGCATTTAAAATGCAACGTACCAAATATTGTGCCAATTTGGTTTTAACTACTGAACAGTCACTGTCCTATTTATATAAAACTCTTGACAGTTAAGCACGTTTAGCTTTTGGAAGATGGCAACTGCTGGATTTATGTGGTAAACATAAAATTGGTTGTAAGCTGATTTAGAAGGTAGTGACCACCAATGACCATACATAATAGCATTCATAATACGTATAACATAGCAATACATCTCCTGTTGGTATATTTCAGCATAGATTCATCATTTTAAGTTGATCCAGACTGCAGTGAATGAAATTAAATTCCTGAGTGTATGGTTATGGAGTGTATGGTTATACACTTTGTACGTCGCTCTGGATAAGAGCGTCTGCCAAATGCCTGTAATGTAATGTAATGTAATCCTAAAAAAAAAAATTTTTTTTAATTAATTGTCATCACTGTTGTGGAGAGTCACAATTTGCATACCTTTGTTCATAGGATAAAAATCATACTTACAGGAGGGAGGACCTGACGGCCAGTTGAACCTTTAAACAAAACAATTAAATAGCATATGAGAAACATAGAGTGAGTTTTTTTTTTGGTTTTTAAAAACTGATTCTGATTAACCAGCTTAACATCTTAAAAACATACAAATGAAATGTTTTCACAGCAACAATTCAGTGATATTAGAACTGTTACAGTGAGAATGATTATCACTGTAATTGTGTCTGGACAGTCCAGTTGTAGTCCAAATTATCAGAACCTACTATTGGCTAACACTGAAAGGTTATTAAAAAAAGAAGACACGGCAAAAGTAACCCCCAGCCTTTGACTCAACCCCAGTTTACCTCCTTGAAAAAGACTTTCCGCACTGACCACACTGGTGTTGCCATTGACAATTTCTGAGGTGACCCTGACCGGAGATTTGGTAAGGACAGTGACTGACAGGGAGGTGGGAATTCTGGGCCGCAGAACTCTTGGAGCTGAGATCAGATAGGAAGGGTTTTGCTTGGGACTAAGTGTAAATGAGAGAAAGAGAGACAGATAGCAGGAGACATAGAAGGAAATACGAAAGGTATTGAAATATTTAACATACAAATTGCTCAGGAATTTTCTTTACCAAGATACATATTTGAGAATTCTGTCTGACACAATATTGCCTCAGGAACAACATGAATTTGTTTTCAAGTTTATCGTCACATAATTTAGCCAGCCATTTTAATATTGGTTACGTCTATCAAATATAGTCTACATATGATAACTTTTTCTGAACACAATGTTGGTGAACACAGGTAGTGTAATCAATCACTGCACATACTTCACAAATATGAGCCCTTCTTGATAATTCATATAATGAAGACATTTGGCTCTTTCATACTACCAATGGATACATATTATATAAAGTAAGACAATGACTGAGTAAAAGACATCTTACAATACCTTGACGTTTGTGCTCCGCTATAAACAAAAAGAATCCCGCAAATGGCAATAACCTGAAGCCACTCCATATCTACAGCTATACAACTCCAAACTACGGATCGAGGGAAATCCTGGTGAAGGTCTTCACACCCATTCTATTATAACTCCACCTACAGAGCCCCAAGAGACCACAGCATTTCCTACAAACTTCCAGGCATATCAAATTCAATCCAGTCATAAGGATCCATGACATGTGCCCCAAGCCACATTTCTGCTTAAATAAGTCTCACCTTGAATTAAAAAAAAATGTATTGTGCACTTTCTCTGAAATGATAAAACAATGCAGAAATATGCACATGGTAAGTATATTGTGATAAAGTATCACACTACTAGTGCATACTACGGTGATGCACAAACCAGTGTAGTAATGTTAACATATTCATAGGCGCAATACAATAGTATAATTACTACTGTATATTAATATACTGACACAATATTTCAGTGGGAAAATTGTACAAATAAAAATAAGGGGAGGAACTTCAAAGGCTATATGGGCCTGAAATCCAAGTGAGGATCATGGGATTTAAATGCAAGTGAGGGTCATGTCTTTTACAGTCTCTCCACTAGATGGCAGAAAATAATATTTTATAGAAGACTCCCAACAGAGGTCCAGACAGATGTAAAACTCATTCCACCATCCAAATGGATTGGGCACCTCAACAGGATGATTGAGCACCAGAATTGCCAACTAGGAACTTCATTCCAGATTACAAACATATACAAAGGCCTCTACTAACAACAAATAAACAAAGATATCCTACGTTCATACACAGGCAGATTTGATTTTTACGTTGGAACTAACAATACCCTTTTCCATACTTGCATAAACAACAACTGTTATTTTGGGCAAAAGATATATGCTTAAGTGTGTCTTTCCTTGGGAGAAAATCATATCTGCCTATGGGACGAAGCACTTGTTCAGAAAGTTTTCCAAGAGTTTTCCATATTGTGACCGATCGTGCTGAAGAGCGTGAAAGCTTTGGCAAGAGTTCATTCTATAGTTATGTGAAACCGGACTCCTGGGTAGCATATTTTACAAATCTGAAATTTGGAAGGTAGTATGCACTTCCTTCACACTCCGATCCTTGCAAATATTGGACATTTTATTTTTTTCTCCTGTAAATGTATACAAGAAAAATACTGTTAACTGCCACACAAATGTTGACATGAAAAAACAAGCTGACATTCAATTTACTTTCTCACTGTAGCTTTTACTCAAGTACTCAGCTTTTTATTTCTGAAACATCTAGCCAACAGTTTCAGTGGTGAATAAACACACACACAGATATGGCTTCTTGATATCCAAGGATGTATTTACAGGTGTTGAGGGAAAATCTGGAAGCAATAAAAGAAACCCTGGCAAATGCTCGATGACAAGATCACAAAAGGGATTTATTTATTATTTTTTTGTATAAAAAAGCAGAAAGAAACCAGAATGAAGCCCCAACAAAGAGTGGAGGCCAACACAGTCACTTTGAGAGAAGAATTCTTCGGACATTAGTCCTCATCTTTTTTGTCTTTATTGTCTTTTCCGCCTTTGACTTTCTTGGCTTTGTCATTGGCGTCGCTGTCGCTGTCACTTCCGCTATCGCTGCCGCTGCCGCTGCTGCTGCCGCTACCGCTACCACTACGGCTACGGCTACCACTGCTGCTGCTGCTACCGCTGCTGCTTTCGTCGTCGTCATCCCGGTCATCATTCGCTGCCTCCTTGGGGTCTTTATCCTGCTGGTGATCGCCATTCTTCCCTGGCCGTACGGAGCCGCCCTCTCCCTCCTCCTCCTCCTCCTCCTCTTCCTCGTCGTCCTCCTCCCCCTCCTTCTCCCTCTCTCCCTCTTCCTCTTCCTCCCTCTGTTTCGCCATCTTCTCCAACTCCAGCTCCCTCTCCCTGGCCAGCTCCTCCTCCTCATCCTCGTCCACCTCGTCTTGTAGCTGCTGCTTCTTCCACATCTTGGCCATGGCCAGCAGCTTGAGGTTGGGCTGGTTGGCCGCGTCCTCGGGGAAGATGTAATCGTAGTACTCCTCCCAGCCAGCGTCCGACTAATGGGAGGAAGAGTAACAGTGTTACACGCAACTGAGCACCCAAATTCCTCAGCACAAATAAACAGTAAACGTAATCAATCATGATATCAAAAGCTTGAATCAGGAGCTAGAACATAATGATATTACATATGTGGACTTTTGGTGGGAAATTAATGAACTTGCATATTAGTCATATATTGTAAAGTACTGTAATTTATTTTTATACAGTGGAGTATATTTGGATGATCAGAGCATTAAGGAAGCATTAAGTTGTAGTTTCAACCCTTTGAACAGTATATTCTTTGGAATGTTTATATTTTCAAAATTCTAAATCAGTGTTCTAGAACTCCATTGCTTCAAATATCAGTAGTGATTGTTACATCAGCATTAGAATGTTCAGTTAAGAAGATTCTAATCACATATTTCTGATCTTACACCTTAAAAGGGTTAAAGAGAGGATGCTGAGCAGTCTGGGGGAAAGTAAGGAATTTGGACTTTATCAAGTAAACAGGATGCAGCATGTCAGGTTTTTAAACTCTGCTCCTCTACTCTATACTACTAAAGAAATAAAAAACACCACCCCCGAGTACTTTTGGCAATAGCTCCCCCTGCTGACAGAGCCCTGAAACGGCGGGCGCTTCCTCACCCCGTCCTCGGCGGTCAGCTTCCTCCTCTTCTTGACCTTCTCGGGCAGCAGCTTGCTGACGCGGTCGCGCGTGGCGTCGCCGCCGAACTCGGCCTCGAAGTCGCGCCAGGACTCGAGCAGCATGAGGCGCTCCTCCTTCTCCTCGCAGCCGCGCATGCCCTTGTTGGCCTCCTCGTAGATCTGCCGGCACCGGGCCAGCCGCTCCGGGCCGTCCACCGACAGCTCGAAGTGAGCGTAGCTGATCCAGACCTGCGGGACGCCGTGCGCAACATCGTCATCACTCTACTGGTAACCGCAACCGTGGTTAAACCGTTCATTTGATTGTTGTTTCCATTTTGTACTGTTGTTAGGTAGCATTTTTAGCTTCACTGCTGTCTTGATGTATGTTTTCCTGCTGTGTCTGAAAACATATGTACTGCTACTCTTCTTGGCCAAGTCGTTCATTTGACTCTGTTTCTCCTTCGCACTGTTGTTATGAAGCATTTTTAGCTTGACTGTTGTCATGACGATATGAGTTTTGTTGTTGTCTAAAAATGTATGCACTATTGCCCTTCTTGGCCATGTAAGGTAACATGAAAACAGGCCCATATTGTAAATAAGGAATGTTTGGCAACAAGAAAGCAAGTGGACATAAAACAAGACTACAAAGGATCAAGTTACACAAGTTGAAAAACATGTTAAAACCATGCAGTAATATACACACAGGCATTATATTCTACAGGAAAAGAGGACAACTTGGAAGTGCAGATGATGGACGTGACTTGTTGAAACTTTAGCCCCAGTGCCCCTCATGATCTGGCTGTAGGTGGGTGGGAAAGCACAGGGGTCAGAGGTGCTCACCTTCACGTGCTGAGTGCGCTGAAGCAGCCTCTTGTAAAGCTCTCGCGTGTTAGCGTACTCCTCCTGCTCGATCTCAAAGTCGATGTACGACTTCCACAGCACCTACAAATGAGGTTAACGCAGAATTGAACAGCTGAACCAAATGCTTCCATTACACAAATATGCTCATATCCCAATCACTGCCAAACAGGGGTACATAAAAACTTGAAAAACCAAAGAGAAAGTATCAATCGCGGTAAAGAACAGTGGCCTGTGATAGTCGTGCGCGGCTGAAGAGTTACACTACAGGGGGACTGTGGGAAGGGCAGTCTCAAGCAGGGAGGCCGCACCTCGGGCATGTCCAGGCGAGGCTGCCCGATGGCCAGCTCGAAGATGGCGCGCGCCCTCTCCGTGTCTCCCAGGATGGTCTCCAGCTCGGCGAACTTGATCCAGGTGGTGCAGTTCTCCGGGGCGAACTCCAGGTACTTCTCGTACAGCTTCCGGCAGCGGTCGAACTCTCTCAGCTGGAGCTCCAGCTCGATGTAACCCTTGAAAAGCTTGTTCTTCGGGCACTTGCCTATACCTGTACCCTGGATAAACGGGAGTTAAAAAGAAGTGAAGCAATATGCCAGGTCATTTAGATGCACTATAAGGAAATCCAGAAAAGAGTCTTTATATGGTAATGAATCGTTATTCTAAACCTTCGGACTGAAACGTATAGACCTACATAACAGTGCTAGTTTCAATTGAGTGTAGTTTCAAGTAAGTTCTACTTACCAGACCTCGTCTGGCGAACACGAGATTCTTCTGCCGTATTTCAAACTGGCCATACAACAACCAGATTTTGGCAAATGTGAACTGGGGAGGGGTGAAACATCCCATTAGTACACAGTAACAATCCAGCAACCCAAATAAAATTTTGTATAAATGCGAGCACAGAAAAATCACTAGAACTCTGCTCTGTCAGAAGATTAGTTACCATTTGTCACATGCAAAGCAAGAACATGAATAAAAAACAAGAACGCATACCAAATAACAGGAGTAATAACTGAGTTCTCTCCAGTACTGCATAACAACAATAAGAAAGGGGCACAGCCCAGTCTAAGTGGACATATCAACACACTGTAAGCACATACCTTCTTATGAGGGATGAGGTCAAGACAGGCCTGATAGACTTGCCTCGTTCTCTCAGGATCCTGTTTTTAAGCAGAACCAAGGTTACAACTCCACTATAAGAATACAGCCATAAGCACCGATTCCGACAATAACCTGAAAAAAATTCGATTTCAGGGCCTACCTTGACTTCCAGCTCCTCATAAAGGGCGTAGTTGATCCAAAGGTAGATGTACCTCCTCCAGTGTCTCTTCTCTTGGATTGGGGGCATATTGGCGATGGCCCTCTCATAAACCTCCCTGACAGTGTCGGGATCTGCATCACTCTCCACCAGGCGGAGGTAATCAAACCAGGCATCGTAATTATGGGGATTCGCCTGCAAAGGGAGAGGTTGATTAAAAGGGCTGGGGGTGGAGACTTCGGTAGGAATGCAGATTCATCTTACACCTGTGTCGAACAACCCACAATTTCTGAGAAATTCTAGATGCCGCAGGTGCAGTGGACTCACCTTGACCTCCTCCTCGTACTGAAACCTCCTCTTGTTGACAATGACGTCTTCGATGCCCCTCCTGTCTCCGAACTTCTTCTCAAAGACGGTGTAGCTCTTGAAGAGCTCCTGCGCCTTCTGCTTGGGGATCCGGTCCAGAGCGTATTTGTAGACGACGCGAACCCGCTCAAACTGGAAAAAGACCAGACCCCGGCCAATGATTAACCAGCACAGCTGAGACCAAGAGATAAGCTCCAAAACGCGAGTCAGAAGGAACAAAAAAATCTTTGGTAGCTGCGGGGAACCTTACCTCTTTCTGCTTCTCTTCGAATCTGGCGAAGGCCACATAGAGGTTTTCGTTGATGTTCTCCTCCCCGAAGAACTCCACCGCCCTCTCGTACACCTTCCTGCTGTGCGCGATGTAGCCGTGCTTCTCCTCGAAATGAGCGTATTTGATCCAGTTCTTCACCTCAGGGTGGACGATCACAAGTTCACCGGAGTTAAGCAACATAACTGAAGTAATCAAAGACTGAGGGGCAATGACGTGGGACTTCCAAAGATGAGAAAAAGACAGGTCAACAACCAATTTATACCCACCATTTACCAGCCCCTGTGGAGCAGGGTTAAGAGACAGGAGTGAGCACCAGAACATCCGCCACATAAGGTGACGTCGCCCCACGGAGTTTGACCCGGGCCAGCTAACCGTGCCCATTATCGTGCCACGAAAGATGGAAGGGGGTGAAGCTCTAAACCCGCAGCAGATCTGCCCCCATGCCCTTCCCGATGTGAAAGAAGGAAGGCCAGCGTGTTCAGGGGGGTAAGGATATATCTCTCGTAGGTGGAGCGGGCCTTCTCCACCTCCTTGTAGCGCAGCTCAAAGTTGATGTAGGAGTGCCAGGCCTGCTCCTCCGGCTCCCACTCCATCCAGCGCTCGAACACCTGCCGGCAGCCGGCCACGTTGCCCAGCATCTCCTCCATGTAGGTGTACTTGTACCTGCACGGCGGGGAGGGCGCCAGAAACCGCATGAGTGAGACAGGGCGGAAAGGCCTGCCAACGGCCCATAACAGTACTGACACTGTTCAATGCAGAGCCTTCTCTGGTGATAGTTTCTAACAATTATTCAATTTGTGCATTAACATATACAGTTATGCAACGGTTCATTTGTACGAAAGCGGAGATGATCGGCAATTTAGCTTGAGCTGGTATTGTCCTAAATTACTGAAAAGCACACGTGATAAAATGGCTACACTGAAACCATTTTGGAGGACAGGAATGATACCAGTTCAGTTCGTCAAGGAAACTGTTAGGGGTAACTGACATGAGATTTCAAGTCGATATTTCACTAATCGGGGTGCCTGATTGCCATTGAAAGTGGACCAGGTCCCGGAAAACCCAGGTAAAAGGCATCCAGTTAACTCTGGCGGGTCAGGCAACAAAACTTAATTGCAGCTTTATGCGCAATGAAGTCTTTTTACAGCCCTTTTCCAAAGATTTTGTGTAATTGCAACATATTGTAACACTTTTACAAAACTTTTAATTCCATCAAAATGTATGTTCACACTTCAGCTTAATCTCAACAGGGAACGCCAATTACATCCCAGATTAAACAAAGGGAGCTGATGCTTACCAGAACTGGTTAACCCGGGGCAGGATGGTGATGGCTCTGTCCCAGATGTTCCGCGCGTGGTTCACCTGGCGGTTCTTCATCTCCATCTCGGCGTATTTCAGCCACAGAGCGATGTTCCGGTGGTCCACGTCCAGAGCTCGCTCGTAGATGGAGCGCGCTCTACGGGGACAGAAAATAAAACGGGCAAACGTGAAATCTGAGATTCACTCCATTTCACGATTACCACAACGGTGATGAATTCTAGAACAGTAAATGCTTGGTGCAACTCGCAGTAACCATTGGTGCCACGGCGCAGTACCTCTGGACCTCCTTGAGGCTCTCCTCCCATTGTGCGTACTTTATCCAGTTGCTGATAACAGTACGATTCTTCCTGATGTTGTCTTCAAATCCCTGTCAAAGCAGAAAATCCATTGGATTTTGAATCAGTGAAGAAATAAAACAGTTGCTCTTCCAGGAAAAATCACAAAGAAGCACAAGAGGAAAACACAAGTAAAACTGTACTTTCTGAGACGGAATCAAAATGATATCTACAGAAATGAGTGGAAAGCAACATAGATGTTTCGACATAGTTGTTTAAACACAAGGAGAGGAGTGTACACTTCCACCTCCTTGCAGTATTTAACCACCTAATCCATGCATATTCAGATAGGGAGAAATCCATGATGAAAACCCTGGGGTTGCTGATGGCTATAGCCTATAATGTGGGTATTATTTTCTATTTGAAAATAACAGTGTCACTTTTCCTTTTGAAAGAAAACTTTAAACTGTGACACGAAAACTATGAACCGAACAGAGCCATTCATTTTGTAAATTGTTGCACCCAAAGTTTGATATTATACAAGGGACTCAGCTCAGCTCACCTGCTCAAGAATAAAATGCTCTAACGTAGGAATAAAATCTACACTTGTTTGTCAAATGCCTACCTCAAATAGACAACAATAGTGCAAACTGAAGTTTCCAATATAAGTTATTAAAATCCCTTTACTGAATTCCCTTCCATTAGTATGCTTCTGAATGTATGTTTTTACTTTCACGTTCAATTTCTGCCTTTTTACAGTGCACCCACCTTGATGTAATTGTATCCATCTTTGTATTCATGAGCAAAGGAAAAAACTGTACCTTATTAGTGCTAATAAGAAAAGCAGGAGCCATGTGCTCCATTAGTAGGCTATATTTCTCACACATATTAAATTAAATGACAAGCTCTCTCCCTGAAACATAGATGCGCATGTATGCCCAGAGACTGCCTAACAGAAACAGGGGAACAGATCGGAGAATTTGACAAGCAACCTTTTGGTTACGAGTCCAGGCACTAAGATGCACATGAAGTCAGTTTGAATATTCCTATCAGCTCATTTAGACTTATCTGGCCACAACTTACTAACATTACGCAAAGCATATTCTAAGGGGATATGTCAACTGTCGAACCAGAAAAGGAACCCGCTTTCACAGTCGAAGATATGCTGCTTATTTATACCGGTTTTGAATATCACTTACTTTCCTCTTCTTTAACTTGTAATCATTCAGCTCTTCTTCATCTGTGATCTTCTGTTTGGGTGGCGGCGGTAGAAGCTCTAGTTCCCTCTCTTTAGCCTCTCTGAGCAACTGTTCGGCAGTGATCTGAACTTCGGCCGGAGCTTTGTTTTTCACCTGCAAAAACCGTAAACATATCACGCTCATCTCAAATCACATGCAAATGGTTACCTCGGTTAAAGTAATGAAAAAATATCAATACACATTCGGATGTAAATATTACAGAATCACAAACCAAAAACGTTACAACAAATATCTTGAAGGCCTTTTCATCCGGTATAGCTAAACGTTTACTACCTTCGCCACTTTCGGTATTCTCTGTTTTCCTGCCGCTGTGGAAGCCATGTTTCCTGATAGTTTCTCCAAATACACGAACGTAAAACAAAATTCAAAAGATGAATTCAGTTAAGTGCAGAAAATATGACAATCGATAACAACGATGGCGCCCTCAGCCATCACACACGCCTCACGCACGTACGTAACCTCTACACTCTGACCTTTCACACAGTGACATCACGAGCGTTCTGTTTCTATGGTTACGGTTCCATTCTTGTTTTCTTGAAGTACTGTGTATTTTTTACAGACATTGACGCTACATGAGAGGTAAGAAACTAAAATTCTGTCCCGTTAGCAATCTGTTTTAAAGTGTATTATAGCATTGATTTGAGTATGCGCACACATTAGAGTGAACGATAAATTAATAACGACAGGACGAAATGTATATAAGTTATAGAGCTAGACTACTGTAAGTTAGTTGGTCACTCAGTCTTGTTGGTCCGAACAGATTGGTGATGACAGATAAAAGTAAACAAATATGACTGTGCAAACATCGGCAGTATGAGACATAATTCGTTCTTTCATTTGTCTGTCTCTTTTCCAATTCGCTCAGGATAAATATGAGGACTACCAACTGGGGCGATGAGGTTGAGACAATAACCGTGAGAAGAACGGAGTCGTCCGATGCTCGCGAAATCAATGAGCTCATAGCACCCGTAACCGAAGCGGTGTTTGGAAGAGTGAATGTCATTTACCTGTTGTAAGTCCAGGAGAGCGATAAACAAACTTTTTTTTTACACTGTTGTGATTATTTATTAAAAAGACAAAACAATGTAATACAGATTTTTTCCATTATTTCTGTATTAATTTCTGTATGGTGCTTAGGTGTCATTCATTTCTTGATATTCTCTGCGACCATTGTCTGATAATCATGCTATTCATAACTTATTTGATAAGTGTTTTTCACACCATAGAAATGCCTGTTTCATATGACAAATATTATGCAGGCTGAAGGACAGTATTAAACTGCAATGGGATTCTTTTTCAGGGAGAGGGCTAATCTTGCAGTGACTGTGACCAATTCCACAAATCAAGTTCTTGCCCATGCTGCTTTCCTTGACCACCCCAATGGTGACGTGGTTGATCCCGCTGACTGGGAACCATGGTTGCACAAGCACTTTAGTTCTGACAAATGCACTGTGAGTATTGGTTTCAGAAAAAGACTAACTAAATGTAAAAGTGAACTTGATGACCTGAGTAAGGACATCAGTAATGCTGACTAAATCGTGTCATTTTGTATTTTGTGCGTGTGTATAATGTCACAGCCCCTGAACACACTCTTCTTGCACCTATTTGTGGCTCAGCCAGACTTCTCTCTTGGTAGCGCTAAAGAGATTATAAGGTAAGGAAATGAGAAAAGAAAACTTTGCACATCGCTGACACTGATTTATAACCAGAAATAATGTTATTGTATAAAATTGAGCTGTCTTTTCATGCTTGTTAAAAACTAGCATTAGTGTTGTATTGTTTATTTCGTCAGTGTCATTTTGTATCCACTTGTCTGGCCTGCTGCTTTCTGTGGTTGTCATATACTCAATTTTCATTTGCTCCCTGTCTCTGTGTTGTAATGTAATACCTTGTGTCTGCACATGCAACTTATTTAAGCATGTTGGCTTAGCCGAAGCTTTGGGTAATGTGCTGTTGCTACCATCTCTATTGGGTCATTAGTACCACAAGTATTGATTGCGTATTGAAATACATTTCAGCAGCAGCAGTAATGTGAATTGATAGTTGCTTAAAAATGTAACACAACTGTACGTTATTGTTTACTCTTCAATCTATGACAGAACATAATTTTTGGTGGATCCATAGTTTAGCACTTTTTATATTTTATTGGTTGAGCCAAAGTTTCTAAGTTTTAATTGATAGTATAGTGCTGTTGAGTAAGATACCCCATTGAGCAAGATAACTCAGTTACCACAATGGGGCTTGAGTTGCAGGTCTAGTTTGCAGAATGGAATAATGATTGTATTTTGAAACAGTAACGATTTCTTTAAAGATATAAAAAGCATGTACTAATATCAATATGATCCCTTACAGAACAGCCTTCAATGCCATCACTGAGCTGCACTACGTCTTTCTAGTTATTCCAAACAGCGTTTGCCTGGGTGAGAGATATACATCAAACATCACAATCATGATATCTATGGAAACAAAATTAAATAATCATGTCCTTCTATCAATCATCGCTGTGCTAAAACTAATGCAATTATAGCAATTACTGTAAGAGTACTTTATTACAATTGTATTGTACACTGCCCAAACACATGCATTACTTTAACGGGGTGCTTCAATCCAATGTTTTATGTTTTCAGAGCCAGCATTGCTGGAGGTCTTCGAGCCTCTGAAGTGCCTCCAGGATTCTCAGTGTCAGTGGTCAGCGTTTGTGTGCCACAGACATAACTACTGCCCAATACTGCACGTCCGAAGAGCCAGGTCGCTTTTACAACCGTCACTCAATTTACAGTGCTTGGGTTATGTGTGTTTCTCAGCCGCTTAAACTGAACTGATACAGTAGGAACATAGACGTGGCGGATGTGGGCAAGGTACTGTGTATTAGCACTCATATTAGCTTACTGTATATTGAAACTATCATTGTATTTATGAAGATATGTTTAAGTAGCGCTCACTAGAAATACGCATTTAGCAACACAATGGGAGTACTCTTATGAACTGGGTGTGTTTTGGTCTTAGGACACAATTCCATTGAATCGTTTGTGCTTATGTGAAACTGATCTTTATCTGCCTGTCATTATATATTGAAATGAACAGTGCATTACAATAAAGAAACGTACTCATTTTTTATAAAATGATAATTAGACCTTACATTGTGTTCTTGGCCACAGAGTATACATATACAGTATGATTGTTAAAAAATGGCTTATCACATTTGAAAATTAAAACTGTGGGAAGTGTTTGGCAAGCTTATCAAGTGGACACCAAGAAGACTGCCATGTGCTGACTTCAGATAATAACCCAACATTAGGTACATTTAAATGCATGTGGGTGTGTCCTGGATTCTGACCCGCCTCCTTTCTGTGATAGGGTGGAAGACCATGATGACCTCACGCATATATTAACAGAGCAGACCAAGGTGTGCTGTGTGTCCTATGGCCCTTACTTCCTGGCTGAGCTGATTGAAGCTCAGAATGATGTCCTCCACGCTGCTGTTTGTGAGGTTAATGCTTTGTTAATTAATTTCTTCTTTTTTTCCCAGAAAAATACATACATACATTAATTATGTACATTAATCCAAACTAGATGCATAAGCAAGCACAGATGGAGAAATACACCTGAAATTAATAACAAAGAACAATTAATAATGTAGTCTCCCTGTTGAAGTTTATAAATTGCACAATAGGAAGGGATGTTTTCTGAAATAACGAGCAATAGCACACCATACCAACCTTTACTCAGATCTTTCTAAAACTTAAAATAATGTCAAAATTAGAAATAATAAGGTAGGGATACAGTCACAACCTTCCATACAGTTTGTTGAAGTACAATGAGTTATAGGTTTGGCATGTGATTACAGTATAAATCCTGTGTTGCAAACTGCTCCATGCATTTTGGTTGTCTGCATGACTGTGGACAGTCCACTAGAGTAACTAACCTTTTTGTCCATATATAAGAAAACCACACAATTTTTTAAAAGTGTATAATTACTATTTTTACTGTGGTACGCCCATGCCCAAAAGCTGGTTATTCAATCTTGCTGTTTTAAGTTATTCATATTATATATTTTTTTTATGTGAATGTTATTGTTAGCCCCGTTTTAGCATGTAGGTTAGCACTCACGTTCACCAAAAGGTGAAATGTTGTTTCATCCACAAATTAGAGAGCCACAAGGCATATAACAGAGCTCTCCGTCAAATACGCATTCCAATTTAATTAAAGGTTGGCAGATGTTTCCATCTAGTTTCAGTACATTATTTATTGCTTAATACACACCCTCACCTGGGGTGACTCAGTACAATGGCTTACATTTTTACATAGCATTACTTATACAGCTGGATGTGTTTGCTGAAACAATTCATGTTAAGAACTTTGCTCAGGGCTACATCGACAATGGCCCACCTGCAGTTTATCCCTTTGACAGTCTGGCTCCGAGTCTTGACACACTGCACTCCCCGTAACTGGAGAGATGACAGATCTCTGTTCCTCTTTTTTGGAAGTTAAGCCAGCCATGTTTTTTAATCTCCATATGGCAGATGAGATCTGAGTCCGAGCCAAAACTCGCCCACACACGAAACACGCTGTCTGCAGACAGCTGGAGCATGTATTTATTTATTTATTTTTTACTTTTTTGATGAAAAGATGACGATATTTTGGACAGAAGACTCGTGGAAAGATTCAGGGCTGTTGTTGCTTTGTCAGTGCCATTAATCATTCACTGAATCATTTGCTTTGTCTTTTTTCAACATTGCAGACTTTACATAATGGCAGTTACTGATAAATAGTTAATGTGCTGTTAGCAAACAACTTTTAGGTGAAAGCTATTGTTGTCAAATTAACTACTATAAATAGACACATTAAATGTTGTTAGAATGCTGATTATTATACATTTCTGTTAGTATCCTGTAAGGTTCTATTACTGAAAATAATTGACCATTTTTAAATGTTGATATGAAATTCATGCTTGTGCGTGTCCGTGTGTGTCCGCACAGAATGAAGGCGCAGCAGTGGGGTTCATGAGCATGAGCGGCGATGTCAATTTGAAGCTGTTGAACGAGTGCTTTGAGCTCGGGCCTTTCAATGGCCTCTACAAGACGAGCCCGGCCCTCCCATCCAAGCCTGCACCCGAGACCGAAGAATCAGAGGCTCCTGAAGAGTCGTGTGATGGTCCTGAGGAACCAGAGGTAGCATTTGACATGAATATCATAATAGTGGAATTGTAGCATTTGACATGAATATCATCATGTTGGAATTGTAGCATTTGACACGAATATCATAAGAGTGGAAAGGTAGCATTTGACATGAATATCATAAAAATGTGAAGGTAGCTTTTGACATGAATATCATAAAAATGGAAAGGTAGCATTTGACATGAATATCATAAAAATGTGAAGGTAGCTTTTGACATGAATATCATAAAAATGGAAAGGTAGCATTTGACATGAATATCATAAAAATGAAAAGGTAGCATTTGACATGAATATCATAAAAATGGAAAGGTAGAATTTGACATAAATATCATTCCAGTGCATTCATTGGTTTGGAGCTTTGAAAAGCTAATAAAATGTGGGGTTCAGAAAGAGATTAAGCGCATGAAAAAAAATGTTTGGAAAGCGGCTTCGTGAAAAATGGTTGGAGCGATGAAAGGCTGCGTTTAGATTTATCGTTAGATCTCTGAGTCTTGATGGCGCTAAAGCTGCTGTTAACGGTTTCCCCGTTTGTCTGCTGTTGTCTCAGGGCCCCGGAGAACCGGAGCAGAGCGGCCTGAACGCTTTCTGCATCCAGCTGTTTTTTATAGACAAGAAGTATGACATGAGGTAAGCTGGAAAAGAGGGACGGGAGTAGCGTCGGAGCACGCCGGGCCAAGCAATTACGCGCCGAGAACGCGGCTCTGCAGGCTCGTAAAAAAAACCTCTGTTGTTCTGCCAGTGCTCCCTCGTTGTAGTGTTTCCTTAGAGCCGAACACCTTCAGGCGCTTCGCTTTCCATCTGGCGCGGTCGTCTAGCCATTGTTTTGCAGTGGATCGCCGCCAAGCTGATTTTTTTAAAGTCATATTGTCAGCTTCAAAGAAGTCATCTGAAAAATTTTGTGTTGTGGTAACACTGCACATAGCCTAAAATTGGGCGGCAGATCTCCGGGAACACGGTTAGGCAGCCCTGACCTGACCCTAATGTCACTGGTCCTCCATACTGTTTTCCTTTGTTACTGAAAATATGAATAGGCTTGCTTTGTTTCATGACACCTATACTACATTGAAATGAATGCCTTATTTTTCCTGCTTCCAAAAGTATGTATAGTGTAGTATAGTATAGTATAATATAGTATAGTTTTGGAACCAGGAAAAAATAAGTCATTCATAGTATACTGTACTGTACTACTATACTATACTAAAGAAATTTCTAATGTAAGTAAGAGCTCTATCAGATGAAGTCTAGCATTTCATTCGAAATCAAAAAACCATTTATTAGCTAGCTAGCTAGCTGTGGTCTGATGGGTCGATTTGGCAGGCAATCCCAGGCTGGAGTTAGTCTGTCTACACCTTCTCATCTTTTCTCCTCATAGATCTGTGGACTTCCTGCCTTACATCTTCAAACTTTTCCCGGTGAGCAAACCCACATGCGTGCTGTAGATAAGGTCTTCTCTAGACCAAAAATAACTCAAGCACACTGTATAAGGAACGTACAATACTATGGAAATACCCCCTCTCCCTGAACGGTCGCTATGACCGCAGAGCATTGTGTGTTGATAAACTGTGTATGTTCCAACCGCAGGACCGGGACTTCTGCGTGGTCTTAGTGCCCAAGCTGGGCCCGGAGTTCCCCCTCCTGCAGTCCTTCCTCCGTGTGGTCCCCCAGAGCAACAGCACCCTGCCCAACGAGCTCTACATCTACCACCGCTCCGGCCTGCTGAAGTGCGCAGCCTCACACCACACAACTGCCTGCCTTATAATATAATATAATATAATATAATATAATATAATATGATATAATATGATATAATATAATATAATATAATATGATATAATATAATATAATATAATATAATATAATATAATATAATATAATATGATATAATATGATATAATATAATATAATATAATATGATATAATATGATATAATATGATATAATATAATATAATATAATATTATATAATATAATGATAATATGTTACATGTTGACTGCGCATGCTTCAGAGGAGATGCTTATCTACGCTCTCCCGTGGAGAATGAATCGTGAGCGTGGCTGTGTGCAATTGGCCATTCCAAACTGGAGGTCAGAAAATGGGGGAAGAAGCAGGAAGACAGTGTCTTAAATCAGTTTTAAATCCTGATCTTTGCACTGCATGGCAGTCATTCATTTTATAATAAATTAATTTTAAAATTAATTTTCTTGCAGGAACTTTGAGGTAAGGGTGGCTGTTTCCAGTGACCAGCCAGCTGTGGAGGCGCTGGTAAAGGAGCTCAGCTTGCACGAGTCCATGCTGGAGGATCTGGAATTATTCTACCAGGCCCGAAAGGACAAGGTTAGCCAGCCACCGCTGCTGCCACCCAGCAAAGTGTCCAGTGTTCATTCAACTTTAACTGAGTGCATGAGTCCAGTAGGGACTGCATGTACCCTTGGTTTCTTTTGTTGTACTGTGCAAACAAAATAGGCCAAAATGACCGAGAAACCAAAGATTGAAAAGTTTTGTGTTTATTTCTGATGTTTGCGAGAGTTGAACAATTTATATAATAATTACAGTATTTTGTCTTTTAACTTTCACGCCACATTTTTAAATTCTCTTTCCCTCACTCTCTTTTGTAGGATTGGATTCCTATGCAGGCATTTGTGGCCCAGGTCATGGAACAGGTTGTAGGGATTGCGATGATCAAAAATGAGGAGGTGATCATCCTTTATTTCCAGCTTGCTGTGTTTTCCCTCATCTCTCATATCTTTACTATATAAATATATCAGTCGGAACTGAGCCCTCAGTTGCAAGTAGTTTTTATCAAATCACTTCTTTTCAGTTCTAGTTGGACAACTTGTGATTTAAATGAAATATACCCGATTTTTTTAATTGAAGGTACACAGTGTAATTCAGATCTCAAAGTTTATCCTCATCAATAGGAACTTTATCCTCTCCCTCTCCCTCTCTCTCTCTCTCTCTCTCTCCAGGACATAGATTACATTCGGGCTCATTACAACATCGAGAGCTTCATCTACTTCAGCCACCACCGGCCCGAGGAGCACGGCCAGCTGTGCCAGTTTGCCCTCAACCCCGTCTTCCACCACTACGCCAAGCACTTCCTGAAGGAGGCGCTGCGCCTGGGCCACAAGTCCTGCCTCTACTACCCCGTCTACCCCTCCTACCACACGCAGAAGGTGGGGAAACGCGCTCCTTCGCGGGCCTCCGTCCAGGAGGAGAACATCCTCTAGATTAGCCGTGGCTTTATCCGGTATTTGATCCGGCTTTATCCGGTATTTCATCCAAACTCCCTTTTGGTGCATATCCAATCCGTGAACAAAACGGATCATCTATTACATCAGCTCCTCCAGCTTCCTTATTTCTCAAGGGAGGAAGCTATCGCAAGCCGTCTGCGTGAAATGAATGTTTTTTTTGTTGCCTCTGAAGGGAACAGGCAGTCTCCATTTTGTAATTTTCTTTTTTCCAGACACAGTCGTCTGGGTCTCTCTGTGAACAGGGGACCAGGTGCAGAAATAGGCAGTTGCCATAGAGCACCACCGTCCTCCCTCCCTCCCTCCCTCCCTCCTTCTCTCCTTCCCTCCCTCTCTCCCTTGTTCACCATGATGTAATGAGACATTTCCTTGCGAGCGTTCTTCCTGCTGCTAATTACCGTGTACAAACATGAGTCAGATTGGGAGATGAGACGCAAATAGAATTACTGGGGAGCTAACAAGGAGAGAGGATCCGCGGTGGGGGAATGGATGGGCCGGGGTCCGGTCTGTCAGCCAGGGCTCTTAAATGGGGAGACGGATTCTAACGCGCCGGAATCGCGGCGAATCGCGGTTACCGTGCTCCCAACGCGTTCTCCCGGAGAGGAAAGCCCCCGCGCGGAGAACATTCCCGTAAATCCGACCGCTCGTTTCCCCATAAGGCGGTCGCCGTGGCGAACACGGTCGTCGGGGCCAGCTGATGAAGACGTCTTGTTAGCCCCGGAAGGCTGAGGGGTGTTCACGCTGCAAATGAAGTCTGTCTTAACACGTGCTTTAGTCTCGTAATGAGACTTAAAATCTTGAGAGGAAAAAAAAAAGATTTTTTGTCACATTACAAGCCATTTTTTTCTTGTCCAGTGAAATTGTCTTGCCCCATTGGCAAATGAAATGAGTCAAACTGGCTCACCTCATTGGCAATCTTTCTGTTTTATTTAGCAAAAAAACGTAATAGAAATACAATGTTAAAAATCTAAATATAAGGCTAAAATAGTATGTTTGACTTTTTTTGGTTTTTGCAGTGCAGAGCTCATATTAGGTCCCTTTCTCTCCCTCTCCCTGTCCCTCTCTCTCTCGCTCTCTCGCTCTCTCTCTCTCCCCCTCTGTCTCTCTCTCCCCCTCTCCCTCTCCTTCCCGCAGAACGCCTGTGCCCACTCTCTCACCTCCGCGCTTAGCTGCATGGTGCCCGTGTGCCCGCGGCGGCAGATCGTCTACCCGCTGGAGGAGCTGGGCCTCAACGCGCCCTCCAGGCGGGTCACCGCGCAGCAGGTGAGTACGGGGGGGCAGCGCCACACAGAATGCCACAACCTGCAAGTGGACAAATGACAGACAGGGGGCGACAAACACGGGGAGAAAAAGTGAGACAGAGGCCTCCCTAAATTATGCTACAATATTTCACTTTTATGATTCGTAAGTTGATCAGTCAATCAATCTTTATTCCGGACTGAATGTCCGTAAATGGGCAAACAGGTTAAAAAGACAAACAGACAAAAAAGACAAGTCAGTTAATTGTGAATAATGTGATTTCTCAGAACAATTGTGTAACTGGACATCTGAACTGCCCTCAAACGTCTTGGGCTATTTGTTTCACTATTTAATCTTTATATTGTAAAACACCAGCTAACCTGACGTAAACTGAGTTAAACAATAACTGCTTGTAAATGCTGATGAAAACTCCATATTAAGTATAGAAATACTTACATAGAGTCAGAAACAGAGCAGTACCATACAGAGCTACACCTTCAACTTACAACTTGTTATAGACAGCTTAAGTGTTTATTTCATGATTTACTCAAAAGTTAACTACATTTTGAATGGTATTTGCCATGTCACCATTTTATGTGAAATATCTTGGCTAAGTATAAATCTGAGAACTTGGAGCTGTAAAGACTTCTTTTTTTATGTACTCAAAGCCAGTAACACATGCTATTTACAACATTTTTTCACATTTTTATAGTTTGGGAAACTGTTGCCCACAAGGGGGCACTGCATTGTAAAGTAGAACCAGTGGTGTCCTGTTATTTATTTATTTATTTGTTTGCTTCCTTACTTGTTTGTTTATTAATGAGTAACACTTAAAATGCATACAACAACAAAAACAGGTTATTTTATTTGTTTAATGTATAGCAAGCTATATTGCTGTAGCGCCCTGTGTCTGCTTTCTACAGTTGAAAAAGCAAAGAACTTAAAAAAATAAATACATAAATAAATAAACATGTATTTCTCAGTATATTGTGGGGGATTCATTAGTTTATATACCTGTTGCTTTTGCAGTGTTGCAGAAATTATTGTCTTGTGCTATTTAGCAAATATTTTGTTTTGTAATTATATATATATTAATTTGTTTCGATCAGTAAGCACAAAGCATAACTTGAACCTCTTTTTCAAAGAAGACTTCAAGCGTAAACGTGCCAATCAACATTATAAGCCAGGACAAAGACAACTGCAACAATAGCAACAACACTACTGACAACTGCTAAAAACAAACGTGCATAAGAGAAAGAAAATACTATTTGCAGATATGTATAAAGTAAAGTAAAAACAGATAAATGAGATAAACTAGCAAATGAAAAATAAGTCAAAATACAAAAAGAAAAAGCAGCAACTTGTAAACAAAGAAGACAGGCATCTTAAAAAAGGGGTACATGATGAATCATTCATTCTTAAAGTTAATTAATGGTCATTTGGAAATTTTGTATCAATTTATCAGTTTTCCCACATTTAAAATCTCTAAATATGCACATTTAAAATTATAATCCTTTTTTTCTTTTTTACAGGTTTCCAAATAGGTTTTTGCCATTGTTATATGCAAAATAATCAGGTAGCAAATTCCCAGTGTATACAGTATATACTATATGACACCGTGCCATGTTGTTGTGGCTGTTTTGACAAACCTTGTTGCCTCTAATCTTTTGTCATTTCCAAATTTTTAAATCTGTTTTAAATATGCATTGTGTATTTTCCTTACTCCATATATTATATACATGTGCTCTCTGTGTGGTATTTGTAACAAATAGAACTGTTTGTAAATAAGACGGGCTCATACAATAACAAGAGCTGTTTCTGTTTTATAAAGATGAGCCGTTGACAGGGAGGAAAAAGCTGGCCTCGGTCAGGCCTTGTTTTCGGAGGTAGAATTCATGCATCGCTTGTCTTTATTAGGCTCGGCGATGCAGGCTGCCCTTTGCGCCGGCTTCAACTTATTGTTAAATCGGCTCATTTTAATGTGAGGCAGCAGATGGCCTCTCAAACAGGTGGATGGAGGATGTTTACCGCGGGCGTTTAACAGGTGAAAATAGCACGCCCCCGCTCAACCAATCAGGAGCCAGCAGATGTCACACCGGGGCCTTTAAAGGTTTATGAGACACTTTTGTGCGGTCGCATTGACTTATTGTGAGACTTTTTGGTCCTTAATAGTCTTGCGGCGATAGGAGGGCTACTCGTTTTATTTGCCTATGGAGTCATGCCTGGATTAAACGCGTTTTGATTATTGTGAAATTGACCAAACTTAAAGGGCATGGAAATTCAGTTTTAAAATGCTGGTGTTCCCATCTGCTCAAAATTCAAACCTTATTCAGTGCCTAGTTAATTGAGAAAATATTAAGATAGGTGTTCAAGCTCCAGTAAACGAAAGCCCTAGATTTGTCATAGCAAATCCATGGAAATGATGCGCACAATTGCGAAAGAGGTTATTCTACCTCAGCAATGTTATCCACCTGTATTTCTGTTTTTGTATTTCACATTTTCTGAAGGGCAAAAGCAGCCCTGTGTAAGCCTATATATGACAAAGCTTTTTTCCCGTTGAATGCTTGAATGGTTTACATCACTGCCATAGCAGTTGTGAAATACATGCTCACATAATCTGTCCTTGTACATTGTGATCCATAAAACCAGTTTGTAAACAATACGCCGAATATCTTTCTACCTCAGTGAAAAGCAATGGCGCTGTTGCGTAAAACGGCATGTTGGCGATGTCGCGGACATGGCAGAGCGCGTGCCTTGTTTTTCCCCGCGAGTGCCATTTCGGCTCTCCCGTTTCCCACATTAACGCGCGCGTCTTTGCGTTTCTCCGCTGCTCCGCTCAAACCACTTCCATTCGGTATCTGGGCAACAGGCGTTTGGAGGATGCGGGGTAGATAAGACCCGGCCTTGCATAGATGTATTAAATGGGTTTAAAGCACCTGTCCCCGTTCGCTCAATAACATATCGTATTACAGAGTGCATTAGCTATGGTGCGGTTACGGCCCATTGCGTCCTATTTAGGCCTACCTCTAAGAAAATGTAATGTATGGCTTCTGCTCAATCTGACTGTAGAGTGATTAAATCTGAATAAAGAATGCAAGCCTGTCAGAATGCAAGGAAAAAAGATTGGCCTTTTTTTCTGCTTATAAAAAACAAATACAAACCTCAGTGTTGTGTTTATGAAAATTCTTATTACAGCCATGTTCTCTCATATGCATTATGTATTTCGACATGTTTATGTCTATGTTTCATTTGTAATATGTTCCTTCTGTAAACCAGGGGTCTTTTTTCTGCCTTCTGTCGGGGTTTAAGACATTTTCAAATGTCCACAATTTACACTTGGAGCAGGTGTAATTAAATGTTTCAGTTCCTTTGTAGAGCTGTGTTAGATCTTTCCACAATCGTACTGTTAAATATATTGCATTTATGGGTGTTGTCCTCCTTGTTTCCTAACTAAGAGGTTACTAAGGAAACCCAGACAGATTACTAAAATGTAACCTGTCTGGGTAAACGTGTCCATCAATAGCAAGCATTCTTGTTTGGTACATTACTGCGAAACGAAATAAAACAATAACAAAAAGTCTTGACAGGAACAATACTCTCAGTACAATCTTTAACATGAGAGGCTTAATGAACAATCAGGGGGGTTGTAAGAGATATTGTCCAGACTCTTTGTTCTCATCAAATCTCTCTCTCTCTTTTGCTAGATACCTTACGCTCTCAACCACATCAACAGAAAGCTGACCATGGAACCAAAGGTCACGGTCAACGTCAGAATCGTGGTTGTTGGAGCCTCGGACACGGGCGTATCGTTTCTGCAGATGCTTGCTTTCTGGTGGGTACTTGGTCCGGCTTTGTTTGGACGATCTCGGTCGCGCGGTGATTTGACGCGAGAACACAGCATTCGGTGCAGCGGGGACGCAATGTGATTAGGTAGCTAGGGAACTGCGCTTGTAACCCGAGCTTCAAATCCCAGGTGTGCCACCGCGACTGACCTTTGGAAAAAAAACACTTAACTTGAAAAAACACTTGAATTGCTCCAGTAAATTTCCAATGGCCTAAATAGATAACGTGTGTGTCACTATGTATCTACTAAGAAATTTAATAAAAAATAATAATACATGATTATGCTACTACTACTACTAATACTACTATACTAATATGACCAAAAGTATGTGACGACCTCTTGGGCTGGGGCTGTTTTTCATGTTTCTTTTTTCATAAAGGCAAATCTTAATGCAATGACATTCTAGATGATTCTGTGCTTCCAACTTTGTGGCTACAGTTTGGGGAAGACCCTTTCCTGTTTCGGTATGACAATGCCCCCGGGCGGACAGGCAGGTCTATATAGAAAGGGTTTTGTCGAGATCGGTGTGGAAGAACTCGACTGGCCTGCACAGAGCCCTGACCTCAACCCCATCCAACACCTTTGGGATCAGTTGGAAAGCCAACTGCAAGCCAGGCCTAATCACCCAATCAGTGCCTGACCTCACTAATGATCTTCTGGCTGAATGGAAGCAAATCCCTGCAGCAATGCTCCAACATGTAGCATAAAGCCTTCCCAGGAGAGTGGAGGTTGTCATAGCAGCAAAGAGTAGACCAACCCCATATTAATGCCCATAATTTTGGATGAGATGTTGGATGTCAGGCGTCCACATACTTTTGGACATGTAGTCTACTACTACTACTACTACTACCAATAATACTAATAATCAAAGATAGCATGTAAATTTACAATTTGAATCAGCTTCCACAGTCACCAGCTCTGGCTCTACTTTTTGCTGCAGACTTTACCACCGTGGTTTGGTTGGCTGAAGCTCAGGCTAGCTTCAGCAGCATGTGAGGAAGCACAAAGGACTTTGGTCCTGTGCCGTTGTCCCTGTACCAACAGGCACTGATAGGTGACATCAGACGTGACAGAATGCTTTAAGGTAGCGTGTCCTTTTCATCGCTGAAAACACCTTCGCACCGCCCTCCACCGAAGCCAGTAATGAGAAAACTGATGGAAGTGCAAAATCTGCTTTAATGGATTCTTTTTTTTTTTTCTCATTTGTTCTTCAAAAGCCACAATTACTGTCTCACAGCGAGTGTCCAAGACCATAACTCTAACACTGCTGTTACATTTGCTTGTGCCTAAATTAATGTAATGTAATGTAATGCCAAATACATTTTGGGTTGAGGCACGGCCTTTTCATTATGGGTCTTCTACTCGACAAATTCCGAGCTGGAAAAATTAGAGGTTAGGTCCTAAAAGGTTTTGTGGAAAAATGAAACAGTGGCTTACTTTTCCGTGCTGCCGTGAGCGGTCGTGAAAAATTGACCAATGAGAACGGGTTTTCCGCTTTCCCGCCTTCGGCCGAATGAAGTCCGCCCGACGACCGGTCCTCGGTTGGTTCAAGTGACAGTAAAGTGCAAGAACATGGTGGAGAGGAGGGGGATCGAGGGGTTTGGCAGGCGCAGGCTAGCACACAGCTGCCCGGGGGTTGGAATTCGGGAGAGGAGCGCCGCCGTCCCTTTAATTAGCCCCGCGCCGCGCGCTCCTGTCAGGACCGCCCAGAGGCGCCCTGTGTTTACTGTCACTAACGAGCTGACTAATGAGACGCTTAGCGTCCGCCGAACTGATCACAGGGCGGGCCCGTGCCGGACAGGGCGAGTGATGGATCACGATGGGCGTGTGTGCCCCCCTACACACCCCCCACCACCTCCCCGCCCCCCCCCCCAGGCTGGCTTTCCTCCGGCTTCTGCACGTGCTCGGTGTCAATGGGTCTTCCCCCTCATCACTCACCGGGCTGGAGACGGGTTTAAAACCCTGTGAGAGATGGGCTTGGACGCGGTAACGACCGACACACAATGGCCGCCTGTCATTGACGTATAACAGGAGAGACCCCACCGCCGATAGCGGCCCCGAGAAGGCGTCGCTGCCTCAGTCAGCGACTTGAGCACGATCCCGCCCCACCCCCCGCCTCTCTGCCAATAGAGAGGAAGACATTTTAGAATAGGCCGTTGGGTTAAACCTGGTTTACTATTCCAAAACAAATTAATGGTCCCCCGTTAATGGCCAAATGCTGTGCTAAGTACAAAGCACTGCTGTTAAAATGCATACTTTACTAGCTTCCATTACTAACTGCTGACTGTCACCTGAAATGTGCAAACCTTTATTGTTCATGAAAGGGAAAATTAGAAAAACTAACCACAACAAAAACCTTAATTTTTATGACTACTTTGTTCTTGCAAAATTAAACCAGTGATGAAGAAGATGAACCAGAAGGATCCACAATTTAGAAAACACCTTTAAAAGATTTAAGGAGGACTGTTGAGGGAACATTAAAATAGTTAATGCGTCTTCCTTGAGACTTGTTTTCATTATCGGTGAATTATTTTGTTCTGGCGTTCTCATTTCGCTCATTCAGAACGGTAAATGTGCGTGTCAGCATTAGCGAGCTGAGTGATAATCTTTTAATACCCAGAATCAATCACTTATAACCACAGGCAAGTGGACCTGCCGGCTGCTGGAAGCAGGAAATGTCATCGCTCAGCTGAATGTATGCGGTCCCTTCCTGACAGCACAATGAACGTGTCCGCTCGGAACATCCAAACAGATAATGTCATTTAAGCCGAACAAAAGGGGTCATTTACATCACAAGGGTTTTTCTTTTTCTTTTTTTTTTAAAACATTATTAAGGAGGCAATGATGTTGGGGGGTGGGTGGGACAGCAGGAAGGGGACAAAAAGATTTTTTTTAAAAAAGGAAGAATAATTGCCCGGGATGCGAGATGCAGCCAGGATTTACGTGTAAACCGGTACAGGGTGTGGGGGGTAGGGAAGTGGGGGGGGGGGGGTGGGCGGGGTGGGGGGGCGGCAGGGGGTGGTGGAAGTTGGCATGAGAGAGCATCGGTCCCTTTAGCGATGCACTCTGTCCAGCTTTCGCTAATCCCCACTCCTCCGCGCCCGCCCCCCGCTCCTCTCTGAAGTGCGTCTGTATCCACGGCAACCCCAAATCCCCTCCGTCACTCGCCCGGCGCCGAGAGTTCCTCCGCTCCCGGCTCACCCCCCCCCCCCCCCCCCACACCCCCCACCCCCCAGCCTCGCGGCGCTCCGTCAGAAAGCGGCCCGCACTTCCGCCCCTCCCCTCCCAGCGAAACGTCGTTTGAACGTCCCGCTATTCTTCTTCTCTTCGTCCGCCGTCGAAATCGGCCCGCAGTCACGGCCGCGCAGGCCAAAAGCGACCGCTCGCACCGCGACCCTCGGTCGCTCTGCACCGCGCCGGTCGCCCTCGCCGAAGTCGCTCCGCGCGGTCGCTTAGCGCTGCTTAGAGACACCGAGAAATGATGCAACTCCTGAGTCATCCGCTCTGAGGAGCGGCTTTGGGAACGCGAGCAGGATTTCCCAGAAGGGAGGTGACTCATTTGGGCAGCGCTGTTAAGCTGGCTTAATGTTACCCAGAATCCTATGCTGAAAATGGATTGTTGCGTTTGCGCTCTGGGAAATGCGGTCCTCTTGTGGTTCCGCCGAGCCGTTGGCGGATTGACATGCTCTGTATGATGTCACCCCCCCACCCCCTTCGCCCCCCACCCCCAACCCTACCCCCCCAGCCCTCATCTGAGGTTCAACAACCTGACGCTGATTTCCCCTCATGGACTTCCTGGCTCGGCCGACGGAGAGGAGATCAGTTTCCTGGCTACAAGGTGAGACGCCACGCAAGCTTCTGTGCTTGTGTTTGTATTTTCCAAGAAGGACCAAAATATAGACATCGTCCGATCTGCCTGCACAATAAACATTCTGTGAGGCCCCCATTCTCAGTATTTATGTTTTACCACTTATCTCTGACGTTCACTGTGTCTCTCTGCTATCTGGACTCTGGTTGGTCAAGCACACAGCTTGGAGAGGAGTTAGGGGGGTGGGTAGACGGGGGGGGGGTTGGTGGACGGTCTAACGGCTCACTGCTCACTCTGCCTGCCCCGTAGCCACGGCTACAGCGACAGAGACCACGCCCAGCTCTCGCTGCGCTCCTGGGTCAACGTCATAGCCGGCAAAATGACGGGCATCAACAGGGCCGACAAGCATGTGCTGGTGTCCGGAAACAGGAAGGTGCCCTACGACCATCTGATCCTCTGCACCGGGCAGCAGTACCAGGTGAGACCTGTACACACACACAGAACACACACACGCACACACACACACACACACGTTTGTATTACTATACTTGTGAGGACTTCCCATTGACTTGCATTCATTCTGTAACCTCTAACCCTAACCCTAACCCTAACCCCAACTACTACATGCCTAACCTTAACCCTAACCTTAACCTAATTGTAACCCTAACCCTAACCCTAAAACAGCCTCTTGAACTTGTGGGGACCAGCAAAAGGTCCCCACCTTGCGTAATTTTCCTCATCTTTCTATCCTTGTGGGGACATTTGGTTCTCACAAAGATAGTAATACATGCCCACACATACACATACATACACACACACACCTATGACTATCTGATCCTCTGCACCGGGCAGCAGTACCAGGTGTGACCTACGCGCACACACACACACACACACATACACACACACACACAGTAAGAGCTGCAGTACTAGATGAGGCAGACACACAGGAACACACACCCATATACAGGCCTACGTGTTACCAGGTGAAACACACTCGTTTCCATGGCAGCAGCGTGTGCTTGGGACAAAACAAAACCAATTGCTTGCTTGTTTTTTCTTAATCCCCCTTCCATGGAGAGACAGGGGCTCACTGGTTTCAACTTACTGATTGCCTGTTTGCTGAAGTCAGTTCAAGGGATATTAGACCAGAATAATACATTGCATTACTGGCAATTAGCAGACGGTCTTAACCAGAGTGACTTTTTTCAATTTTTTACATAGTATCCATTGATACAGCTGTATATATACTGAAGCAATGCAGGTTAGATAACTTGCTCATGGATACAACAGCAGTGCCCTACCTGGGAATCGAACCTGCTGCCATTTAGGTTTATAAGCCCATTTCCTTACACACTATGCTCCTCGCTAGGACACTGCCGTTGTACCCTTGAGCAAGGTACTTAACCTGCATTGCTTCAGTATATATCCAGCTGTATGAATGGATACAGTGTAAATGCTATGTAAAATGTTGTGTAAGTCGCTCTGGCCTACATGTAATGTAATGTAATGTAATGAGTTTAGGCTGACAGAGAATACTGGCAGCTGTGAACGGTGACACACATCTGCGCTAGACATCGATTCGGAAGGACGAGCCGTTGCGACTCGAGGGGCGTCTGTCGAACCCTGGGCAAGCGGGCGCACGGCCTCGAGCGCGTCCCCTCAACACAAGGAGGCGCTCTTAAACGCGCAGCGGCAATATAACCACTTAACGCCGTTTCCCCATTTGCGCTCCCTCCTCCTCCTCCTCCCCGCAGCCGCTGATCCTCGCGGACGAACGGCCGTCGTCGCCGCCGCCGCGGCCCGACCGGAGGTCCGCCGGCCCCGCCCCCTCCAACCTCTTCACCCTGAACGACGAGCGCGGCTGCCGGAGGGCCCGCCGCTGGCTGCTGGAGAACTTCGTCGGCGGGGAGGGTACGCCCGGCGCCCGTCGCCCGTCGCCCCCGGCAACGGGCTCTGTTTGATGTTGCCTCGTCGCGCTCCGGCGGAATAATTAGAACTTAATTAATCTGAGTGAAATCTTTCATCTGTCTGGTGAGGGCCTACGCTTCCCCTCCTATTCGCAGGATGATATTAATTTCGGGAGGGAGCTGTACCCCCGCTGATGAAAAGCCTGATATCCTTAATTACGTGTAATTCGTTTTTTTTTTTTCGTTTTTTTTCCGAGGGACAATAATAATTGCGGGGAGCAGAGCCTGATTAACCCCATTATATTAACTAATTAGAGGATCATTTAATAATCAGGGAAGTAGCACAATCATCAGAGAATGCAAATTATACCATCCGACGAGTGCCATTTCAATTTGGGTTCGGCTTTGTCTGGAAAATATGACGCTCCGAAGTCTGACGGCCGCCCCTCCTGTGTGTTTCGTGTGTTCGTTCACGTGCTGGCTAGGCACCATCTTGAGCACTGTTTCCACCAGGAACTTTAACGATAAGATATAGATTCTTTGTTGGCATCCATACCAGAGAATCTTTTATCTTTGCACGCACTTGCCAATCAACACACGCACACTTCCTGAGGGTACTGATAGTACATGGCAGTGATTGTAATTAGAGATGTGTGCACACTTTCATTTGAATTGGAATTAATTTCATTTATTTTATAGTCCTGGATATACTTATCGTTCCGAATGTAAACAAGCCTATAACAGGGCTGCCCTAGCTTACAGTAGGACTGAGTAGGACATTTTGATTCACTTGGTTTCACCTCATGAATATTAATTTGTCCAATGAAATCCTTCTTCCTCAAGGCAGATGGATTACATTATTAATGTTTCTTCTTTTGAGTAAAACACGTGCAAAGAGAATTGGGCCACAGATGTTCTGTATACTGACTAGATAGTCAACTCTGTACTTAAAACAGAGTTCTGTCTCTTCCATTGTTGGTGCTCAAAGGATTCTGAATAAAGGGGTTAAATAGCATACATACTGTAGCTACCGGAGCAACACAGACAACACAGGAAACTCCTAGATAAGGAGGGTTGAAAGGCATGCTGACTACCATGGGAAATCCAGTTTCAGAAAGCAAAAGTCCTTTCCAGTATTTTGTTCCTGGATTTGCTAATTAGCACAATTCTTCAGCCAGGAGGTAGAACTAATTAGCTAAATCAGCTGGCTGAGTTCATGGGTGGAAGAAACAAATGGACAGAAACATGGAAATTTCTTTTGAATTTTATGTTTACCTTTTAAAACCAATGGAAAATTATTGTTTAGAAAAACTAAACATGGAGATTTTGCATTGTGTGTGTTCTGCTATGCAGTTCTTTTTAATATGGTGTGTCCGGAGCACAGCATTAACAGTATTAGCTCAGCATTAACTATGCAACATTATCTTTTGAACATTTATTTGTGTGTGTTTGTCGGGGGGGTCAGTAACTCATTATGCCAAATGTATTCTAAATCAAAGGGATATGCAGGGAAACATAATCAGAAACCAAGAAAAGGTACTTCAGCATAATATATTATTGTATGAATATTCTATTAAGAGCAGTATAGTATAAATATTATATAAAGAGCAGTGTAGCATAAATATATTAAAAGCAGTTTAGCATAAATATTATATTAAGAGCAAGAGTGTGCATTCATGTTGTGTGGTGCACCATTGTGAGTGTTTCAGAAGCAAGGAGAGGAAAGGTCTGTATGGGAATGAAAGCAGACAGATACCAGGTCAGAGAATCTCAGCTCTTCCTCCTGTGTCTGTTTCTGTGCTCTGCTTTTTTTTTTTTTACGGTGACCTTTAAATAATGTACTTATCCTCGAATTTGATAAAGCGCTCGGAATGATAAACCGCCCTCATCTGCCTCTGCGAGCGCGCCCCCTCTCTGATTGAAACAGCGTCGGCCGACTGTCGGCAAACGCGAAAACGTCCGCGCTGATTATGATGTAGAGCGCGGAAACCCGAGTGAGAGCAGGAATCTGTTTACGGGTCGTGATTCTTTAAAGGGGCCTCCAGCGTAGAGAGAATCAGGAAATGCTTCGCGGTTGGACGGTCCTGACTTGCGAAGGACTGTTCCCGTGAGCGTGCGCTGGGCTTCAGCACCACGGACAGCGCTCACTCCAGGTCCCGGTACAGGGACTGCGGAGAAACAGGCGTGTGCATTTGTTAAGCCCATCGTCTTCTGCTACAGTACACTTGGTAATCTACTATAAATACTTGTGCTGGTAGTGAAGTGGATTTTATTTTTATAATACTGTGGATATAATTGGCTTGAGCTCATTGAAACCTGGGAGGAGGCTTCTATTTCCAGCTCTGTTGTTGCTGTAGTTACTCTAGCATTGTTGTATTTCCAATGCTTTTGAAAAAGTTTGATAAAGAAAATTAATTCTGAACATAAACTTTATTGGAAACATAAACCATAGTAGTATACGCCTGTATCTAATCAGGCTGCTTGGACTGAATAAAATTGGCCGGTACATTGTTGCTGCAAAGGCCGATGTTTGTCCATATACAAAGTGAACCAGGATTTATAAGGCTGTGAGCGTCTTTTTAGCACGTGCAGTAGAGACCCTTAACAGGTTTTTTTTTTTTTTCCATTGAGGGTTACAGCACCTGCTCTTATTTTAGGATTGTAGCAAAAATGTTATAGAACATTTCTATTGGCATTGGAGCTCAGTGGATTCTTATCCCTCATTTCCCCCTATTGTAAATGCGGTTGGCACTTGTACTAATGGCATACCTACAGACAGCTTATTAATCTAGATGTGCAACACGGGTCGAGTTTTCAGAGGCATATCAAGTTGCTGCCCGTCAGCTGGCTAGAATTCCTGTCACGGTGAGGCTCCACTCCCACACTGTAGACCTATCAGGGCACCACAGTGCAGGAACTGGTTTCATAATAAAGCATTTGCAATAAATAAGGCAGGCCACCTATGGGATGAGCTCACTTCCAATATGAGATCATCACTTTTTATAATGCCAGTCTCATGGACAGGAACTGTATACACCAGCATCCCTCCCCCTCCCCTCTCTCTTGTCTCTCTGTCTGTCTCTCTCTCTGTCTCTGTCTGGTTCTCTCTGAATGTCTCTTGCTCTCTCTGTCTGCCTGTTTCTCTCTTTATCTCTGTATGTCTCTCTCTCTCTCTCCCTCCTGTTACGTTCAGAGTAAGGACCCACACGCAGACCAGGGAAATCCAAGAAAACGTTGTCTTTATTCCGTGCGAAGTTCGAAGCCAGGTGATCAGAGATAGTGCGGTACAGAATCGAGTTTCCAGAAGAAAAGTAAAAAGACAGGCAAAAAGTCAAAAACCAGGAGATCAGAGATAGCGAAGGTACAAAGGGGCAGGCAAAAGAGAAGTCAAAGAAAAGCGAAGGTCGAACCAGATCAAACAAAACCAAAAGGGGCAGGCAAACTCGAAGTCGGGCAAAGGGGTGTCGCAAGAATCTCAAAATACAAAGGCTTACAAATAATCGGCACAATGAATCTGATCAACGTTCTGACAAGAAACAAGTGGAAAAGACTGACATTTATACACTGGGGAAGATAACAATCAAGGAGGGGTTAAGTGAGTGAGGGCGGAGTAACAAACAACATCCAGGTGAAGAACATTAGGATAACTAATTAAATGACAGGGGACTGACAAAACGCGGACTGGAATCACATAGACAACAATGATAACAGACGGCCTGGGTTTAGCAGGTAAAACACGTGCAGAGAGAGAGAGGTGCAGTTAGAGCAAGAGACAGGTGCAGGCAATTGCAGAACTCAGCGTTAGAGCAGGCTAGAAAGAAAAGGGGCGGAGCTACAGCGCAGCATGGAAAAGGGGAGACTGGTTAATGTATTAGTATAGTGATCTAAACTATCAAAAACCCAAAACTAGTGTGTGTTAGTCCATTAGTAATATTCACATGTTAGTATATTAGTGAGGTTAGTACTTTACAATCTATAAGTTAGTAGGGATTAGTAGAAATTAGTAAAACTAGAAATCAGCAGGAAGAAAGTAAAGCGAGACTGGAAAGAAGGGGGGAAACCACGAAAACCCAGAACCACCCGAATAGTGAAATCACACAAGTACAGGGGAGTGAAGCAGCTCAGGGAACACAGACACAGAGACAGTACTGGGGAGACAAGTGACCGGAAATACAGACTACAACAGTACCCCCCCCCCTAGGAAACGCCTCTTGGCGTTTTCACCGGTGGCACAGGGTGTTTAACATGAAAGTCCTTAACAATCTGCTTATCCAAAATGAAGCGAGAGGGGATCCAGCTTCTTTCCTCGGGGCCGTAGCCTTCCCAGTCCACCAGGTACTGAAGGCCGCGACCCCGACGACGAACATCCAGCAGTTTGTTCACGGTGTAGGCATCACCACCATCAATGAGTCGGGGGGGAGGGGGGGGCTCAGGGGCAGGGCAGAGGGGATGGGTAACAACGGGTTTTAAGCGGGAAACATGAAAAGTGGGGTGAATTCTGCGCATGGTGGAGGGTAACTTTAATATAACAGCAGTGGGGCTGAGGATTTTAACAATAGGAAAGGGGCCAATAAAACGAGGAGCTAATTTCTGGGACTCAACATGTAGGGGAATGTCTCTGGTGGTGAGCCAAACACGCTGTCCAACTCTGTAGGAGGGGGCTTTAGAGCGGCGGCGATCGGCCGTCACCTTCATCCTGGCGCTGGCGCGAAGCAAGTTGAAGCGAGCGGTCTTCCATGTCCTTCTGCAGCGCCGGATGAAGGCTTCCGCTGAGGGGACCCCCACCTCCTCCTCCTGACTAGGGAACAGAGGCGGCTGGTACCCTAGGCAGCACTCGAATGGAGAAAGTTTGGAAGAGGAGGTGTGAGAGTTTATGGCATACTCTGCCCAGGGTAGCTGATAAAACCATGAGGAGGGATTCTTGGAGCAGAGGCATCTAAGGACGGTTTCAATAACTTGATTGGCCCGCTCGGTCTGGCCATTGGTCTGGGGGTGAAATCCTGAGGATAGACTAATGGAGGAACCCAACAGTGAGCAGAAAGCTTTCCAGAAACGTGCAGTGAACTGGGGGCCTCTATCGGAAACTATGTTAGTGGGGATGCCGTGTAGTCTAATAACGTGATGAATGAGTAAGTTGGCGGTTTCTTTAGCAGAGGGAAGCTTGGTGAGGGGAACGAAGTGAACAGCTTTAGAGAACCTATCAACTATGGTGAGGATAGTGGTGAAAGTGTTGGATGGGGGTAGGCCTGTGATGAAATCTAACGCTATGTGAGACCAGGGGCGGTGTGGGATGGGGAGGGGTTGTAACAGACCTGAGGGTGGGTGGTGAGAGGGTTTGTTCTGGGCACAGACCAAGCAGGCAGCCACAAAGTCCAAGATCTCTTGTTTCATGGAGGGCCACCAAAAGCGTCTCTGAATAAAGGTCCTGGTTCTGGTGGCCCCCGGGTGGCATGAAAGTTGCGAAGCGTGGCCCCAAAGGAGAACTTGAGAGCGGACTTGGGCAGGAACGTAGAGACGATCCGCTGGGCAATTACTTGGACCAGCCTCATCCTCCTGGGCCTTACGAACCCTCTCCTCGATGTCCAAGTGGATGGCATTGATGAAACAGCTCCGCGGGAGGATGGTGTCAGGTGAGGGATCCTTGGTGGGTGGTTCAAACCGGCGGGAGAGGGCGTCAGGTTTGGTATTCTTCGACCCAGGGCGGTAAGCAAGGGTAAAGTCAAATCTGGAGAAGAAGAGTGCCCATCGGGCCTGGCGAGAGTTGAGGCGTTTGGCTGTGTGAAGGTACTCCAGGTTCTTGTGATCAGTCCACACCAGAAAAGGTGTTTGAGAGCCCTCCAGCCAGTGGCGCCACTCTCCCAAAGCCATCCTCACCGCCAACAGCTCACGGTTCCCAATGTCGTAGTTCTGTTCCGTGGGTGTCAGGCGGTGAGAAAAGTAGGCACAGGGATGGATCTTATTGTCTCTGGGTGAACGCTGAGAGAGAACGGCTCCCACCCCAATGTTGGAGGCATCAACCTCTACGATGAACTGGGCAGCAGAGTCAGGATGAACAAGGATGGGTGCAGAGGTGAAGTGGTTCTTGAGGGCTCGGAAGGCTGTTTCAGCCTGGGCGTTCCACTGGAATCGGGTCTTAATGGATGTGAGGGCGGTGAGTGGGGCTGCCAGAGAACTGTAATTACGGATGAAACGACGGTAGAAATTGGCGAAGCCCAGGAAACGTTGCAGTTCCCGACGACAGTCTGGCTGAGGCCATTCCACAACCGCCCGGATCTTCTGGGGGTCCATCTGAATGCTGCCGGCGGAGATGATGTACCCCAGGAAAGAAGTGGTGTTACAGCTAAACTCACATTTCTCCGCCTTGACGAATAAGCGGTTCTCCAAAAGTCTCTGGAGCACCTTGCGGACCTGGATGATATGTTCCTCCTTAGTTTTGGAAAAGATCAGGATATCATCCAGGTATACGAAAACAAACTTATTTATCCAATCCCTCAGAACATCATTGACCAGTGTCTGGAAAACAGCTGGTGCGTTTGTGAGCCCGAAGGGCATCACCAGATACTCCCAGTGTCCGGTAGGGGTGTTGAAGGCTGTCTTCCATTCGTCGCCCTCTCGAATGCGCACCAGGTGATAGGCGTTGCGCAGGTCCAGCTTGGTGAATATCGTGGCTCCTTGCAGGAGTTCGAAGGCGGAAGCCATGAGGGGAAGTGGGTAACGGTTCTTGACCGTAATGTCATTGAGGGCACGGTAGTCGACGCACGGCCGGAGTGAGCCATCCTTCTTCCCCACGAAGAAGAATCCGGCCCCCGCTGGTGAGGATGAAGGACGGATGATGCCGGCAGTCACGGACTCCTGGAGGTATTTGTTCATTGCTTCCGTCTCCGGCCGAGACAGGGAGAACAATCGACCTCTGGTGGGAGTGGTGCCGGGCTTCAGGTCAATGGCGCAGTCGTAGGGGCGGTGAGGAGGCAGAGAGGTGGCTCGGGATTTGCTGAAGACCTCTTTAAGGTCCAGGTACTCGGGAGGAACCGCCGACAGATCCGTCGGCTTCTCGGGATGAGGTGACTCGGGAACAGAAGAATGGGCCTCTCGCAGACAAGATGCTAAACAGAATGGGCTCCAGCCCAAAATCTTGTGCGAGTTCCATTCCAAGGTGGGGTTGTGCTTCTCAAGCCAGGGGTGCCCGAGAATGATGGGTGAGTGGGGAGATTCAATGATGTGGAGCCGAAGCTCTTCTTGATGGTTACCGGAGAGCCGAACCTTGAGTGGAACGCTGGTGTGGGTGATGTTTGCCAACTTCTGACCATTGAGCGAGTTGGCCACTAGGGGGCATGATACCTTCTCCAAGGGGATTCCCCATCTCTCGGCGGCCCCAGCGTCCAGGAAGTTCTCCTCGGCCCCGGAGTCGATGAGAGCGGTGGTCCCTTTGGTTCGTCCCCCCCACTCAATGGTGACAGGCAGGCAAGTCCGGTGTTTTGAGGAGGATTCAGTCGGAATCATGCCCACTAGTGCTCCTCGATACACTAGCGGGCGTTGTCTTTTAACGGGCAGGCTGCGACATAGTGACCTGGTTTCCCACAGTAGAGGCAGGACCTGGTGTGCATCCTTCTATCCCTCTCCTCCTGGGTCAGGCGAGCACGGTTGACTTGCATGGGTTCCGGGTCCGGCATCATGACTGGAGGAGGTTTGGGGTTGGTAGGGGATGCAGCAGTGGTCCTGGACCTCTCAGTGACTGCTCGGTTGTAGACACCTTGACTGCGAGCCCGTTGGCGCTCCTGGATGCGTGAATCCACGCGGATAGCCAGGGCAATGAGATCGTTGAAGTCCTCGGGTAGGTCCCGGGTCAGCAGCTCGTCCTTCACGCGCTCAGACAGGCCATTGAGGAAGGTGTCGTATTGAGCCTTCTTCTCCCAGCCACTGGCGGTAGCCAGAGTACGAAAATCGATGGCGAAGTCCGACACCGTCATACCACCTTGGCGCATGTGCAGGAGTTCTTGCGCCGCATCGTGGCCGTGCTTGGAGCGGTCAAAGACCCGTTTCATCTCTTCTGCGAGCAGCGTGGAGGTCTGCACGCAGGGAAGCCCCTCCTCCCAGGCAGCCGTTCCCCACTTCCTAGCTCGCCCGGTGAGCTGCGTGATTATGTAGGCAACTCGGGCCTGCTCAGTGGGGAAGGTAGCTGGCTGTAGCTGGAAGATCAGCCGGCACTGGGTAAGGAATGGGCGGCAGCCACCAGGTTCTCCGTCGTACTTCTCCGGAGGAGGAAGGTGGGGTTCACGAGCACGTGCAGGTGGGATGTCAGGCGTAGCGGGAGCCGCAGGTTGCTGGGGAGCGAAGCCAGGCGAGGAGGCCCGGAGTGCAGATGTCAGCTCTGCCACGCAGGAGGTTAGAGTCTGCAGCTGGTGAGAGACCGACTCCAAGTGGGACTGGTGGCGTCCCAACATGGCTCCCTGCTGCCCAAGTACAAATTGTACCTGGGCAGGGTCCGCTGGGTCCATCCTCGTCAGAACGTACTGTTACGTTCAGAGTAAGGACCCACACGCAGACCAGGGAAATCCAAGAAAACGTTGTCTTTATTCCGTGCGAAGTTCGAAGCCAGGTGATCAGAGATAGTGCGGTACAGAATCGAGTTTCCAGAAGAAAAGTAAAAAGACAGGCAAAAAGTCAAAAACCAGGAGATCAGAGATAGCGAAGGTACAAAGGGGCAGGCAAAAGAGAAGTCAAAGAAAAGCGAAGGTCGAACCAGATCAAACAAAACCAAAAGGGGCAGGCAAACTCGAAGTCGGGCAAAGGGGTGTCGCAAGAATCTCAAAATACAAAGGCTTACAAATAATCGGCACAATGAATCTGATCAACGTTCTGACAAGAAACAAGTGGAAAAGACTGACATTTATACACTGGGGAAGATAACAATCAAGGAGGGGTTAAGTGAGTGAGGGCGGAGTAACAAACAACATCCAGGTGAAGAACATTAGGATAACTAATTAAATGACAGGGGACTGACAAAACGCGGACTGGAATCACATAGACAACAATGATAACAGACGGCCTGGGTTTAGCAGGTAAAACACGTGCAGAGAGAGAGAGGTGCAGTTAGAGCAAGAGACAGGTGCAGGCAATTGCAGAACTCAGCGTTAGAGCAGGCTAGAAAGAAAAGGGGCGGAGCTACAGCGCAGCATGGAAAAGGGGAGACTGGTTAATGTATTAGTATAGTGATCTAAACTATCAAAAACCCAAAACTAGTGTGTGTTAGTCCATTAGTAATATTCACATGTTAGTATATTAGTGAGGTTAGTACTTTACAATCTATAAGTTAGTAGGGATTAGTAGAAATTAGTAAAACTAGAAATCAGCAGGAAGAAAGTAAAGCGAGACTGGAAAGAAGGGGGGAAACCACGAAAACCCAGAACCACCCGAATAGTGAAATCACACAAGTACAGGGGAGTGAAGCAGCTCAGGGAACACAGACACAGAGACAGTACTGGGGAGACAAGTGACCGGAAATACAGACTACAACACCTCCTCCTATCCATCTCTCAGCACACTAGCACAGCAGTGCTATAGAAAGCAGTGCTCTTGTCATATAATCAAATGTTCTCCTGTTAAAACTAAAAGTACAAGGGGAACACGGTTCCTGGCTTCCTCGTTGCCTTTGATAAACTGCCATTCTGTACTCGTGAATGGCCAGGGCGTACCCATAGCACAAAGGTGGGCCTTGAAACGGGAAAGCATTTAAAACATACACATAACATTCAGAAGCTTGCTAATGGACGCTCATTTAGCAAAGAGGGAGCAGGATAACTCCACTTTGAAACTTCAGTCTGCCGCATTGTGGTGCTGTGGTTAAGGAACTTGGCTTCTATCCAACGGGTGGTTGGCTTGATTGCTTGCTGAGTGAGGTACCTTTAAAATATCTAATGACATAAACTGGATAGTAAATAATGAATCATTTTTTTAAATGAAACCAATTTTTGGCTAGTTTACAAAATGTTCTGCTCGTTCTCCCCGCTCAGGTGACGCCGTCGTCTACGGTGACACCGTGGACGCGTACACCTGCGTGGCCAAGCTGCTGGACCTGGGCGTCGCGGGCTCGCGGATCCGGCTGGTTCACCCGCCGGCGGACCCCGCCGCCCCGCCCCGCTTGGGCAGCCCCGAGGCGGAGAGGGCCGTGCGCGAGGCCCTGAGGCGGAGCGAGGTCCGCGTGCACCCCGACTGCCTCCTCCTCGCCTGGACCCCCGGCGGGGAGGCCCCCGAGCCCCTCTCCTCCGTCACCTTCACCTGCGACGGCGGGCCCGTCACCCTGTCGTGCTCAGTGAGTCCCCGTCCGGTCCGTTAGCCGTTTGTGCTAATGTTTCGCCTGTCCTTGGTCCAGACCTGGGTCAAATACGTATTTGTTTGCTTTTCTACGTTTTAGTAATCTTGTCTGGTGTACTGGAACCAATGAAACACTCTCAAAAAGTGCAAACCTCGCCTTCTGGTCATATTGGCAGGCTCAATTACACCAGGCAAGATCAATAGAGCACCGAAAAGTATTTGAATCCAGAACAAATACGTATTTGACCCAGGTCTGCCTTGGTCGCATGATCTGATTAAACAGTCTCATTCGCTCTGTATCACTGTCCGCCTTCAACATTATTTGGAATTTCAGAAGCGGATTGATTGAGAGGCTGTTTTTGCCCCCGCAGGCCTGAGGTAATGGTGGAACTTTTCGGTCCAACATTATTCAGCATCAGAATAAAGGCTCCAGATGGACGACCTGAGGGGACAGATAATTTAAAGGAAGAAGAGCCAGCAGCTAGGCTTTGTCACAGGCGAGCCAGAGATCGCTATTCAGCATTAGGGGTGTGGCACCAGTTACCCTCTGGGCGTGTATGTGTGTGCGTGCGTGTGTGTGTGTGTGTGTGTGTGTGTGTGTGCGTGTGCAAGCATGTGTGTGTTTCTATGCGTGTGTCTAAGCATGTGTGTGTGTGTATGTGTATATATATGTGTGTGTGTTTCATCTCCTGAATACCGCCTGAAATTTATTGATAGTTTACCAAGGCTGTACAGTTTCACTTACCTCCTAAGTGCTTCTAAGTATGAAGTCTCATGTGTATTTATCATGTTTATGCCTCTGACATGACCCAACTACTTAACCAAGTTAAATAAATGGATCCTCTCAGAACCTCACAGTGAGACATTTTAATGTGTCTCCATTATTTATGGGCTTGTCAACTGAACTGCACTGATTTGGGTGTCTAAGGTTCACTATTAAAATCATATGATCCTATGATTAACAGATCATATGCTGTCATATCAAGAGGAATGTTATATTTAAGAACAGCTAGTAATAAAGTTGCTTTATCCTCCGTCGGCTGAAGTCATGAAAGGTTATGGTTTCCTCAGTAAGAGACCATTTCCTTGACATTGATTGCTCCTGCAAAAGATGGTGATTGAATCTCCAGCCATACTCCTCTCCTGGGTGGTAACTTAATCCCAGCTTTCATCAGTTAGAGCAGCAGTGGAAAAAACCCACCAGGGCTTCTCTGTAGCATTAACCTGGGGGTGGTGCAAACGGTCCTTATTTACCCTCACGGCCTTCGCTCTCTGTCGCTCTTTGGTGTAGTGTAATGGGTAAGGAGTTGGTTTTGTGACCTAAAGGTCGCAGGTTCGAGTCCTCACTAGGACACTGCCGTTGTAACCTTGAGCAAGGTACTTAACCTGTATATATCCATTGCTTCATTGCTTCAGTATATATCCAGCTGTATAAATGGATGTAATGTAAATGCTATGTAAAAAAAAGTCGCTCTGGATACGAGCGTCTGCTAAATGCTAATTTAATGCTCATTCATCCTGCAGGTCTTCTTCAACTTTTACAGGAAAGGCGTGGACCGCGACGCCTTCGCGGCCGTCAACGACGCCTGCCTGGTGTACGACGGCGGGCTGGTCATCGACACCGCCTTCCACACCAACGACTCCTCCATCCGCGCCGCGGGGCCGCTCACCAAGTTCGCCCGCTCCTACCACGCCGACGGGCGGGGCCACGAGCGCTTCTGCTCCCGGGAGGTCGGCGTGGAGCTGGCCGCCGTGCTGCTGCCCCTGTTCGACCCCACGCTGGAGGCGGAGGAGGAAGAGGAGGAGGACCTCGACCCGAGCGCGGATCGGCTCGTCCCCATCTACTCCCAGGCTAAGATACAAGGTCAGGCAGCGCGTGCTCTTCGACGGCCTGGCTCACCGTTTCGGTTCTCCATTATAACATTCGGCTGCATTATAATATTGCGTTTTCTCTTGGCTTGTTGCCGTGTTCGGTTTAACCGGTGGCATACGGTATACGAGCCTGCACCAATGTAATTATCTCTATTCTATCAATAGCAGTGCTTTGTAATTGCTTTGGTTCACGTCCAAAGGGCTGAATCACTATTGTCCTCCTGTGAGTTTATTATCAATGTCGTTGTGTTCGAGTTTGCACAATTTCCCATGAAATGGTACACGCCAAAAATTTCAAACTTGGAAACAACATAAATAAAAGTAAAAGTATATTTGCACAGCTTCAACTTTAATATTGAATGCCTATGTGTCGCTATCACTGTTCAGTGACACCATTAAAAGAGCCTATTGTGAGTAATCATTTTGCCTTGTCGTAGATGGGTTACAGTGTTGTAACTCATCGTTTTCTTTTGTTTATTTTATATTTATGTTATGTTTTTTTTGCAATGCTGAGGCCACATTGTTTACGTTGTTTGTTATGTCTCTGTGTCAGGGAAGTTAAATTTAGGCTATTTATTACCAAAATTAATTTGCCTTGTATTTATTATACTTTACCCCCTAGTGGCGAAGGTTGGTAATACAGGTGTCACCGGTCTTTTAGAGGGAAGTAACACTTGTGTCAAAATAGTAACACCATGACGAGCCTACTGTTTAATGCTTTACACAGTCACAATATGAATCATAATGAAAACAAATTAACACCATTCATCTTCTGTTGTTAGGATCGATAAATATGAACAAGTGTTGATTGCGTAGTGCTTAAATACATCATCACTTGTGCAGTAAAGAGATCAGAGACTACAGGGAAAATGTGCAGGTTGTGATTATAGATAATGTTTTACATGCAAGAATATTACACATCTGTTTGCACTGGTGGATTGAACCAATACATTTCATTATTAAAAAAATAAGAATCAGTATATTTAGCGGAAAAAAAAATATTTTAAAAACAATATATTTGTGTTTTTATTTCATTATGAAAATGTTCAAGAATCATTTGAAAACATTCTTTATAATTATTATATATTTGCATATATTTTTAACTCTGATATTAAAATCCTAACTGTATTGACTCTCTCTCTCTCTCTCTACATATATATTTATATTTTTTATTTTTTTATTTTTTTGCTACTTATTCGTATACACACAGGTGGGAGGTTGCCAGGCGGATACAACTATCTCCATGCCGCAAAACCTGCCATAAATCCCTCCGTGACATCATCCACGGTATCTACCAAATATGCACCTCAGTGACATCATCTTCAGACGCCCCTTTGAGACCCTTTTCCTGTTTGAGCTGTTTACAAGACAGCTGTACATTCTGAGCCAGTGTACGCTAGCTATCTGGATTTTGTTACCTCGTACGCACCTTGGCAGCGCATATCACGTAATGATAATTGACCTCTATGGTTCCCTCCAGGGTAGAGAGATTGTGACCGGGAAGATCGAGGAGGGCAACTACTTCCGGCTGCTTCTGAATCGGTACGGCCTCGTGGAGTCCATAACCTGCCTCTCCACGGGGCCCATCCCGGTCTCCAACTACCTGTGCCTGTACGGGAGGCACGAGCTGCTCTTGAACCGACTGTGTGCCCGCTTTGACCAGGGACTCGTCCCTGACCTTTACAGGTACAACGCACCTCTCTTTTCTTCAGTTCTACCTTTACTCAACACAGTCAACAGATCTACAATCTGAGACTGGATTGTGTTCTACAAAATGCTCAGAAAAAAGTGAAAAGCCTAAACTAACTGACATGCAAGCTTCTGTACTGCTGCTCCATAACACAAGAATAACACAATAGAATAACACAAATCCATAGCATAAGACTAACACAGTAGAATAACACAAATCCATAACACAAGACTAACACAATATAATAACACAAATCCATACTACCTGCTCCATGACTTCGGCCTCGAGAGGAGTCCCATTCTGCCAGAGAGAGAAAAATAGAGCTTACTGTTGTTATTTGTAATGTTTTACTTGGTAGTAATATATCTACTACATCAGTAAAGTTGAATTAGGGGGAGTTAGCAAGAAAGAAAGAGAGAGTAACTTGCTTGGAATTGACTTAATCAATGACTTAATCTTACCACAGGCTTACCACAGTCAACCATTTGTTACATCATTAAGAGAGTACTGGTGAGCACTGGTGAACAGCAATCGCAAAGGGGCTTGTAGGCTAAGGAAGAACTCTACAGTTTATGACTGAAGAATTCTCGCCACCATTCAATATACACAACAGAGCAAAAAATACTACATGTTCTTTTTTTTTGCATTATACAGCTATTTTAAGGAGAGGTGGTGCTTGGCTATATATCATGATCGCTTTGTGGATTTTGAAGAGGAGGTGCGCCAGATTATGGAGTCTGCCAAAATACAGGTCTGTCTATGTGCTTCTCCCATACTCCCACACACAAATATGAATGAAATAAGATAAGCAATATCTCTGTACTGTATTTGTACTATAGTGTATGTGAACATTATATGGCATAAAATCAACACCAAATTTTTGTTTTATTTTCTTTTTAAAAAACTACATAGATCAATTTGACCTGTTTACTGTAAAATTATACAGTTAAGTGGCCTGTGGTGTGTCTCAATGGCCTGCCTTGAGTAAATAAAGGTTAAATAAATAAATAGTAAAGATTTAAAAATCCACTTTAAGAGTAATATCATGTTGTCTTCTTTCAGGGTGAAGACAACTTGCTGTCGATTCCCGAGGTCATCCAGAAGATGGTGGAAGGAGAGCTGGTAGTTTCAGAGGATCCGAATCAGTATCTGGAGAAGGTGTTCGCGAAAAGTGATGGATTGACCCCCCTGAAGAGAGGTGTGCTTAACTACCTGAAGTACAATCGCTACCACCTGACCATGTACGCGCAACCACAGTTTATATAGCAGCACCAAGTCTATGTGTATTTTTACATTTTTCCAGAGGTATCTGAGATGCTCACATCTCCTTTATGAACATGCCGTGCACATGTTTTTGCCTTTTTCAAAATCCCATTGCATATTTTATTGCAAAATGCTAGAATTTTTCATCTTAGTACATTATTTATAATCAATATAAAAGATGTGCATATTAAATGTATCCAACAACAATGTTAACATATGCCACCCATTCATATTTAAATAAATAAAATCGTAGTTCCCCAAATCTGTAAAAAAAAAATTAAAGAACACTGTTACCTGTATTTTATCAACAACATGAGGTATTTGACTATTTCCTGTTCGTTTACCTGCCCTTACTGTGAAGCCTTCACTAAAGTGATGAGTCTTGGAAATGCAAATGTATTAGTAGTGTGCAGTATTCAAGGACAGGCCTTAGATTGCATCTGCTTGACCTCTAACGTTTCGCAAGTTGGTCTGTATTTCGTTTCTTTCCTATATTCACGTGTAGGCCCCATGTTCAACCAAAATATAGTCGAAAAGAAAGCCTAGCACAAAAAAATCTTTGTGTTTTGTCCTTGGATTGTTGACTAAATCAGTGTGGACCTTCAACAAACATATTTTAAAATATATGAATGCAGTTTATCTGTTGCATGTTACATAGTCTTGTCTGAAGCTATGTATCAAATAAATAAAAGAGCAAATTATAGATTTTATAATTATTACGGGTCATTACTTATGTGGTGGGGGCCTTTAAAACTTGATTTTATTCAACCCATTATCCGTTTACTGTATAGAGCTGTATATTTACTGAGGCCGTTTGTCTTGCTCGGTTGGCCCACCTTTTATCCAAAACTGCAAGATTCGGAGAGAAAGCGTTGGCAATAAACCGGTGTTTATTGCTGATTGGAGTAACGCCAAGCCTGAACCATTCGGGTGATACGCTTGTATTGTGTAAGGTGCGTTGCATTTCAGAGTAACTGCACGCCACACAGATAACACACAGATGAAAGCAAGCAGTGTGTACATTAGAGTGGTAAAGGAGGGGGAGGTGTGGGAGGCGGGGGGCAGCTGTATGCTAATGAGTTGCGAATCTTCGGTGGGGCTTTGCTGTGCAGCACGCGCCACTGAACAAACACGAACACGCGCCTCTGAAATAGTACCAGTCAAACTGTGATAGAACTGTGCAGAGAATTTAGAGTTAATTCTGTTTAACTTCTAAAAACACTAGAGAATACAAAATGAATTTATTTTATATCTGCGTTGTTACGTAATTTTACAAAGGTAATTTAATTTGTAGTTACATGCGATTCCTAAAATGTAATTAGTTGTGTGTGCGTGTGCGCGTGTCTTTATCGGTGTATGTGCGCGCGCACGGAACAGTGAATAAGCTGAAAGGAGAAAGGACATATCCTTTGGTTGTGAATTATCTTACTTGGTCATACAGCAGCTTTATGCTAATACAGAGAACAATAAGAGATGATAACCGGGTTTTCAAGTGTCATGAAAAGATACCCAATTCCAACGCGCCATTGAACGTGTGTCCAATGAAATTGGAAAGGTCGTCAGCGCATAGCTACCATCACCAGCTACACGCAAACCAGTTAATAGTGCTTCCTACATGCTAGTATAACTTCAGTTTAGATATTTTGATTTACTTTTTTAATAAACAATTGAGCCAAAGTCAACAGTTAAATCCAAGAGTTTAGTGGCGGAATAGCTACAGGCTATTAGCGACATGTCTGAATTCATTTTGATTGTTAATCTACATCTGCCTTCAATTTGAGTATTCACCACTTCCTTGTTTGATCGCAATCGGAAGGTTCAAGATTTTTAAAAACTTATGCATATGATAATTTTAAATAGGTGAAACGTATTCCCCAGTTATATTTGTGCTAAAATTAGACTTGCTCAATGACACGTGTAAACTTGTAAATGTTGACAGGTTTTCCGTTTGTGTACCATGGCTGTAATACTTATGAACAAATAAATCAGGCTACATAAGGTTTACCACATTTTTTAAAAGACAATGACAAATTTATATTTTCACATGGACAATATAATTAAACTCTGTTATAAAATATATTGATAATTCTTCGCATAGAAAAAAAATTAAAAAGTGAACGTACTAAGAAATGCGCAATATTCGCAAGAAAGGAAATGTTAGACAGGCTAATACAGGGAAACTTCAGTATTGGGAGAAAATAAAACAAACAAAAAAATGGTTAAACTTGAAATACTCTTATCCATCCCTTGTCATGCACGATTTAGGCCAGTGAAATCTTGTGGCTTTAATGGAGAGATAATTGTTGAATGGCCTTTTTGGATGGCCTGCTTTGTTCGAAGCAGTGATTACACTCAGCACGCGTCTATATTTTGACCAGATTTCCTGCGAGTCCTATATTTCACCGTGGTCAATTTCCTTTTCAAACGCAAACGAGTTACAGCTTGGACAAGCATGACTATTGTGATGTTAAACAATGCGTCCTAATAATTATTTATGTATGCGTAAGATGACTGATTTATAACTGCACGGTTAAACTGCCAAATCAGACACGTCTTTCTATAGCCTATACCTTATTCTACCAATCTGTTTGTTTGTGGGTATGACTTTGCAATATTACGCAAACCCCCGTAATCTATTTAAAAAATATATATTTAATTGATGATGGATTAAATTTATTTGTATAGCCTAGTTGTTAGCGGAATAAACAACATTTTGGTTTGATTTGAACGCCGTTATAGTAAAGGGACATTTCAGTTCAGTCAGTGCTTCACATCTTTGTTTCTGCGTCCATTTGATAGGCACACTGTAGCCTCCATTTTTATTTTAAATTCTGATGATCGTTGTAGTGACTGACATTTCCTTTAGACCGAACACTGAGCATCCCCCCTCCCCTCCCCTCCCCTTCCAAAAAAGCGGAGGAGACGCACAAAGCCGTGGCACGTGCGCATTTGTATAGAAACCCACCAGACCGTAAAAAGGAGGAGTGTCCAGGCTTCTGCCTTCATCAGGGAGAGCTGCATAAACCCTCAGTAATATAATAAACCACATGTACATCTGCCAGGCAATCACGAAATCCTGTATTTCCCCTCGAAATCCAAGTCCTTCCCACTCGCTAATCCACTGGGAACTCGGTTCAATCTGATTGGTCGGGGATGTGGCAACAAGGGGCGAGAACAATAGCATCATTTCTACTTAAAAACAGTGCAGCTATGCCTTGAAGACGAAAACATTTCATGAAGAGGACGAATGGTAAAGGAGAAACACGTCGTGAATCAAAGTTTGTTGTCCATCAGCAATCTCCTAAACCTGGATTTTATTTAAACCTACAACGATCCATTTTAAGTGCCTTATTCACTATCTGCAAGGATGCCAAAAGGTTTTCTCGTAAAAAGGAACAAAAAAGCGACACCTGTGTCTTACAGGATTCGCTCTGAAGAGGAAGGTCAGGATCAGATTCAAGAGTTTCAAAATCAAAACGAAGCATCGCCTCCCGCTTCTCCCTTATCCAGCTCTAAATACAATGCGGGAGCATCACCAAATAATGAGGCAGACACTGCAATCTCAAGGCAGGATGCTAAACCAGTTCAGTTTGGCATTCCGGAGGCAGTGTACCAAGCGCTGTACAGCCCCACCCGGCCCGTCAGCAAAGACCATGGGAGGACGTATTTTGAGAGACATTTCAATCTTGGCTCACCAATTTCTGCTGAATCTTTTCCGACACCTGCAGCGCAGACGAATTTGGATCAACTTTTGTTTGCTCCGGTGGATTTGAAAATAGGTACCAGCAACAGCAACCGGAACGGCACCGCCAGCACCGTACCGCCCGCTGCTATCAGGAACACAACCAAAAGGCCGTTTTCCGATCCTGAACGCAAGGGCAAACATGTATCAAAGAAACCCAAAGCTATCAGGAAACTTCATTTTGAAGACGAGGTTACCACTTCCCCTGTGCTTGGCCTGAGAATAAAAGAAGGACCGGTAGATCAAAAACCTAGGCAACCGTCAACAGGGGGTAACAAGCCTTTAGGGGAATTCATCTGTCAGCTGTGCAGAGAGGAATACGGCGACCCGTTCGCTTTAGCTCAGCACAAATGCTCCAGAATTGTTAGGGTTGAATACAGATGCCCCGAGTGTGACAAGGTTTTTAGCTGCCCGGCTAACCTAGCCTCTCACAGGCGCTGGCACAAACCCAGACCCCCAAGTGCAACTGCGATGACGGCTACACAAGTTACCAAATCTGAAATCGTTAATGTGTATTCTGGTGATAAGTCTCTGTCACAGGACATCAAGGACATTAGATCCGAAGTCGGGAGTGACAGAGACACACCCAGTCCCGGTTCGTCCGAGTCGGGGTCAGAAGATGGTTTGTTCGATTGTCACCTTTGCAGAAAGAAATTTAAACGCCAGACGCACCTGAGAAAGCACCTTCTGGGACACAACGCCTCGCAGAATAAAACGCACGATGACGTTATTTCTCCATCGGTGCAAAATGCAGAAAACGGGGAGGCACCCAAAGAAGTACTCTCTTCAGACGAAAGCCAAAGCCCATCCCCTCTTAATTTAAGTTCCACTGAGTGCCATCTGTGCCCTGTGTGTGGAGAAAACTTTCCCAGCAGGGTGAACCAGGAGAGACACCTCCGCCTCCTGCACTCCTCCCAGGTTTTCCCCTGCAAGTATTGCCCCGCGACGTTCTACAGCTCACCGGGACTCACGCGGCACATCAACAAATGTCACCCCTCGGAAAACAGGCAAGTCATCCTTCTTCAAATGCCCGTGCGACCAGCTTGCTAAACTACGAGAAAAAGTCGTGCCTTCCCGTTGAAAAAAAATGTATCATGAAGGGATCTCTTTCCACCAAACCGAGGTCACGTCGTTGGCATGGCAATGCAAGACATGTCTCCTGCAAACTATACAATGGACAATGAAACGTGTGAAAATGTATGGGACTATACATTTAATTATATATTTTCAAATTCATTTTAGTTTATCAAAAGAAAACAAAACGGTAGACTATCTGAAATATTTTTCTAGGACCTCTGCACAAGTGATAATGTAATAGCTTTTAGACCTAAGAGAGGGATACTGTAGTTGTTTTAAAATTTATCTTAATTCACAGGCTGTGAACTGTCCTACCACTTCAGCTTTATTATAGCTTGTGAATTGATGGGCATTGAATTTTAGCTTTGCCTTTAAACAACAGACACTTCTTTAAACTTGCCCCTCTAGCGTAGCCATAACTGCCTTGAATTAGAATGTCTCATACATCAATACCCCCCGGCTGTGTAACTGCCTTAAAAAGTTAAATTTGAAGTAATGACTGATGATTATTTATTATTTATCTTCAGCGACTTAGGGTATATATTATATGATTGTTATTTTTAATACTGCAATATATGTAACTTCATGATTATTTATTTATTTATTCACACTATTGTATGTAATTTATTAATCTGCGTGGTCCGTCATTTTGACATTCTACATGCCGTAGCCAAATGTTTCCGTTGTCGAATGTATCTGTTGAGTTTTATTGCCCTGCCACATTTTGGGGACGGTGCACAAATGTAATACAATCGATACAGATCTTGTAAAACATAGCTCTTAGATGCAATCCTTTTCTAAAAATAAGTTATTTTCTTAAGCTTTAGCTTTTTATAGCGCTTCAGTCGTATGTTTCAATCGTGTTTGTAAAGTCAAATAAAAAATTAAAAAATGAAATGGAACAGGTTTCTTTTTGTGTAAAAGTAATTTGCAGTCGTGGTCTCTAATACGTGAAATCAGGAGTTGATATGTTTACATGTGTGTAACAAAAGGCCCAATGTGTACTGAATAGCTGCTCAAATTTAGAGTTTACATCTAAGACGCAGACAAAGAAAGTATGACACGTTTCCTCAAAAAATTTTGAACACATTAGGGTTAGAATTTTTTGCATATTATGATAATTATTTTGTACACTTAAAGTAATTGTTTTGTAAACTTGTACACTTAGGCAAAATAAATAAAATAAAATAAACAATTTCAACTGTTAAATTTCAACAGTTTTCTTTAATCTTTCCTGTTGATTGTTGATTCTGAATTTCCCATTAGAGTCTTAATAGTTCAAAAAAGTAATTTTGACATCATGTCATGTATTCAGCCTAACATAACAGGTAAAACAATCTCACTTTCACAATAAAAATGAACATCCCTATTGTTGCTGTATCCATAGGCTGCATGCACTTTGACCGGTGATTTATCTGAGTTGATTACAGAGACAAGGTTTAGCACCCCACAGAATTTATGGTACATGAATTCAATAATTGGTATAATTGATTATCTTTAATCTTTTATCACATGTTTAATTATAAAATGAAAGAAAGAAGCAACCCATTTATAAATGTGGCAGTTATTTCAGAACAACAGAACACTTAATAACTCATTTTGTGTTGAACACCTATAAAATACAGATATACAAATAATTGTAGTTGCTTATAACCCCATGCTCGTCGTCGTTATTAGCATTATCGACTGCATGCTAGAAGGAGGAGCTTTTTTTCCTTGAGTCCATTATCGTCAGTGCATCTCCAAACATTGTTGAACACAGCAGGGGAACAGATGGGAGAAGGCTCAGGTTACCCCCTGTTGCTCCTGGTTCTCTGGCTAAAACTGAATCAACACCACCATCCCCTCACCTCACTAATGTGTCCAGCGGGGAGCATTATGGCTCCTTGCCAGAGAGAGCCGAAACGAGTCTTTGAGATGTGAATGAATCGAGTCAGCACCAACCGCAGGAAATGATGAGAGTTATTGTAAATGCAATGCAGTTTCAACAACGTTCAACTACTGAAAGATGGTAAATTTGGTTATTTATTCAAAAATTCTGTTTGTGTGACAGAGGAATGAATATTCTGGCATTAATAAACCATGCAAGTTATTTCATTTAACTCATTTGAAGGGTTTGGTTTCCTATGAATTACAACAAAGAACATTTTCTTAAGTAAAACAATAAAAATGGCTGGTGTGTAATAAAGATGGCAGTTTCAAGAATTTATTTATTAATGAAGATTAAGCTACAGGAGAGGTATATGCACATCAGGTTATGAAACCATATATACCACAATGCAGACTGCTAACTTATCATGCTACAGTGAAACTGTAGGAGATTATGAAACATTATGAAACTGAAGGAGATATTCCTCGAAGAAGTTATCGAAGAAGATTGAAAATGCAGGTTAAGCAAAGTATAAATTAGGTAAAAGTCATGCCTTTCATGGAAACTGATTTGTGGAAGGAGTGGTTGTATGATGGTCAGCCTAGTCTCCGTGTTGTTCTATGAATGATAATTTATATATGATAAATTACAAACAGCCTGTTAAAACTGCACATACATGTTGAATAGTTATGCTAACATTGCATATAGTCATACTGTAGGCATTAACCTTTCGGTGTTGACTCAGTTCTGAGTCTGTGGTGAACAGATTGTGCTCAGCCCTCTGCTCTCTGTGGCCTTGTGGGACGCACAGGGTCAGCGCTGTCCGTTCCTACGGCAACACTGAGCTCAGCACCCGCGTTGCCCCCCCCGAGTGTTTCCGAAAACCACATAAAATCACTGTTAGATACTGACCTGTGCTCCTGCAAGCGCAGGGCTCTTACTGTTGTCTGACAAACGCCGCTCTAACTACTGTATGTGCTGCAGAAATCCTGCTCTCTGCGTGGGCTGACTGTGAACCACAAACACTGCACTTCTGCTGTGCCTCAAAAACCACAGCACTCTCTCTGAGCCCGAAGAAACATCACATTCACCGAGCTCTCATAAACCCTGAGCTCCTATTGCACTCACACTACTGTGTGTCTTTGTAAAACACTGCGTCCTCATTGCACTGTCACTATGGCCAGATAAACACTATTCTCTCACGGTGCTCTGACAAACTGTACCTCTCTGTCGCTTGTTTTTTATGAACAGAACCCTGCAGTCTTCCACAAACAGAGTTTTCACTGGTGCCTGCCGAATTAGGGGCTCCCTTGAAGCTTTAAAATCCGCCACAGATCATTTTGCATGCACCTGACATTTTTATATTTGATCAACAGATTAAAAGCCAGACATGCAATATACAATGCGCTAATATATAAGATATCCTCTACTTATTCATTTGTTTTAGTAGAAAAATGTATGTACAGATTTTGGGTATTTGTTGAATGTTTTTTTTTTTTATTGTAAAAGTTTTATAAATTGATAATTCACAACTGTCTAATATACGCAAGTGACCTTTGAGTGTAACATAAGTACTAAATTACCTCAATAATCAGGTGATTAGGCACTGTTGAGTTGATTTAACCTGCTGAGTGCAAATCTAGTGGAAACCAGGGGAGAAAACCATAGAAAGGAATGAGTACATCCATCTTAAGAGAGCAGTAGCATCATGCTATTGATACAAGAGTATAATCTTCTGACACAGTATCTTTCACCATTTATATTGAATATTTTGTGACACTAGTTGCAGCACATATTGCAAAAATGCACATTATTCCAGCACCAGTTAATTGTGCCTTGTTTACAATTCCAAACAATAGAAGAATCACCAAGAGAGATTGACAGGTACATAAACATGCAAAGCGGACAACTTTCACATCAAGCGATTAGAGACAACAAGCTTTCTCAGGTGGAAAATGCTCGCTGGCGTGTTCGTCGAATGCGTTTTAAAGGCCCGCTATCCCTACCTCGGGCTCTTGATCTGTACAGGGGCCTCCAGTTCAGACATGTTCTATGTGCTTTGTCAGGGTGCCATCTGTTTGCCTTTCTTTTCTGAAGTGTCTCAAGTTCCTGCACCGAAAAGGAACATGACAGATGGCCTGGAGGAACATACATTCGGCTGAGAGGACAGGAGCTCTGCCGATTTCCACGCAAAAGGGCAAAAACAATTTAATGAGGAAGTGTCCTTAACGGCTGGGAGGCATATGGAAGGAAGGATGGGGATGAGAGATTGGGGGGTGGGGGGGTTGGGCCTCGCCCTGGCACCTCTCCACCCGGTATCACCCCAACACCCCCCCTACGCTGCTTTCCCACATTCCGCGAACCGCCGTGCTCCGCGCATTCCATCACTCAAACTTTCCTCCTCCCGCCCGGCTCGCCGTCGCTGGCAAGCCCCGCCTCTCGCGCCACTCCCCTGTTTGACTGACAGCGAGAGAGCAGCTGCGGAGCGGGGCAGAGATAACCGCAGCAGATAAAGCTTCCGCAGACAAATATTATCGCAGCTCCGTATGGAGGTAGCCTTGGCATGGAGCCATTGAGGCCAACCTCCTCACACTGCCAAAGTTACAGAGAGAGAGAGAGAAAGACAGAGGGAGAGGGAGAGGGAGAGAGAGAGAGAGAGAGAGAGAGAGAGAGAGAGAGAATGAGAGAGAAAGCAGAGGTGCCTTTCTAAAAACACGGTCAAAGGTACAAAAACACGTATCTCCATAAATGCGTTGTGGTTCTGGTTATGGGTTCAGAGCAGCTGTAGCATATCCTTCTGGGCGGCATATCTTACTTCTATGAGATGCTTTACGTTCAATATGCATTAACAGCCCCTGTGACCTCCAGCGGAAGTTGGTCAGTAAAGAAATGCTTTCTAGAAGAATGAACTGAAGTGATCAATGGAAGCACTTTTCCCTGCCGTACCCTGGTCTTGACCTCTGAGATCTTTGTGTTTGGAGGAGAAGAACGGAGAGTGAAGTGAAGAGAGAGAGAGAGAATGGCACATCATAGTCTTGTTTGTGTACACTTGTGTACAGGTCCTGCAGCTAACGTCCTCCAACAGCACCGGTATAGCCCTGTGTGTGTGTTGTGGCATGCTTAAGCAGTTTGCCTGCCAACCCAAGCACCCCCACCCCACCCCCGGGCCCCCCCTACTCCCCACTGGTCTATGACAGGACGCATTGTGCCCCAGACACTTGCTGTGCTGCCCTGCCCAAACCACCCCCACCCCCCTAAGTGCGTCCGTGCCCACTGCCCTTAACACCACAATGGCAATGTCTCCTTTCGCCCACGTGCTGATGCATTAAACAAGAAATCGCACCTCAGTGCCGTAAATTCAGTTATTCTTCCTGAATTCTGTGGGCTATAAAATCACAACAATTTCTAAAGATGTTTTGTTAGACGTAAGACATTTTGTAGTTGTGTGAGTTTATGTACAGTATGTATGTAAGAATGTACAGTATGTGAGTATATTTTACGTTCACCAGAATCTTTTATGTTCATGTTCTATAATAAGTGTGGTGAATGCTTGGGAGCCTTTCATAATAAAAGTGTTAAATTATTTAATGGTTACCTTATATTGCCATGATAAAAAGCACAATTATTAAAGCGCAATAAAGGCACCATAAATCATTGTTTTAGTGCCTTTGGGATTTAGATGCATGTTGGTACACAGTAGCAGGTAGGTTTCTAGGCAAGTCACAATGAGACTATATCCATAGTACATGTGGGGTATTATAATAAAAAATAATTTCACTAAACTATCCTTGCCTTATAGATGTAATGTTTGTGCAGAGTGCTCAGCTCCCCCAAGCACACACACACACACACACACACACACACACGCACACACACACACACACGCAATCACTCTTATGCACACACAAAGTAAATGCCTGCTGCTTGCATTCACCCTGTCTGAGATCGAGCAGACCAACTGTAAGACTCACACCTGCCCTGTTCTTGCAAAGTCCTCACACGCTCCTCTAGGTCCCCCGTCACTCACGTTTTCTTCCTTTTGTCCTCCCTCCGCTCCTCCTCCCCTCCACTAAACCCCGCTCCCCCCACAGGTCCCCAAAAGCAAAACAAAATTGGCCGGCTGACTGGAGAGTGCCTCTCCGCGCGTGCCTCCCCTTATCTTTGCCATTTCAAGATTGCTCCACTCCGTGCTCAGACAAAGCACAAGCAGAAAAAAAAAGGAAATGGCCTTTCATTCGTTCCCATTGGCTCCTTGCAACAATTCAAACAGAACCTTAAGACACTGTCAGTATGGCAGGTGTGTCAGATTCTGCCTAAGGCTAATAAACAAACATGAAAAAAGGAAAATAAAAAAAGCTGAAAAAATAAGTATTTATTTAAAAAAATAAAACCAGGTATTTACATAGGCAGTAAGATATTAATACTGTAAACCTGAATTGTTGTTGGATATTTAGCTAGCTTTAAATACCACATTTGCTTCGACTTAGCTTGTAAGTGATTAGACTAAGCGTACAAAGACCCCCGTGACATTTTAAAGCATTCCCTCCCTTAAACAGTATGCTAGGGGAAAAAATGGATAAGATTAGCGAGAGGTGGTTGTCAGCAGCAAACATGTGACAAGTAAAGGGCATACCGTTATCAATTAGCGTAATCAGACCTTTTACCCAGTGTCACCCACAAGAGCAGAAGCACAATAGGTCCTGATTTAAGACATGGCAACAGCACCTGCCAGAGTGACCCTAAAAGATAGCGTGTCACCTGGTGTTTGTGTTTGTGTGTGTGTGTGTGTGTGTGCTCGTGTGTGTGTGTGCGTGTGTGTGTGTGTGTGTGTGTGTGTGTTCTGGACATGGAACCGGAACGATGTATAAATTCATGAGTGTGTGTGTGTGTGTGTGTGTTCTGGCCATGAAACCCAAACAATGTATAAATTCATGAGTGTGTGCGTGTGTGTGTGCGTGTGTGTGTCAGTGTGTGTGTGTGTGTGCTGTGTGGCCACTCACTTGATTAGAGCACCAGGGGTGAAGTGAGCACGAGGCCATTGTGTGCTCCCATATCCTGTGGCACATGTCCCTTTTCCAAACCCAAACAGTTTTGGTGTGGGGGGGGCAGGGGGTGGGGGGGGGCAGCTGATTCCAAACCCACAGCATACAAAAGACCAAGACCCCCTCCACGCCAGCCTCAACAATGCTCCTGCCGTAATGCTTGTAAATCTATTCAAAGACCAAGAGTCCAAGATAATAACAAGCTGTTAGAAATGAATTCCCAATGAAGCAAAAGAGACTGTTCACAATAAATCTTGATTATGCTGTGAACATGTTCAAATTGGGATAGGTGGTTTTGCGTTGCAAAGCAATTCCCTATTTAGGAAGGATAAAAATGCTTTTTTCTGTGGTCTAACTTAATGATGTACAACACACACACACACGCACGCACACACACACACACGCACAAAGAGGATAAATAAATGCCACAACTCTTAATTACAAGCCTGTCTAATTTCTTTCGCTCCTTCTGTCCCTGGGCTGTTTAGTATTCTGGTTAGTGAAAGGTCAATAGAGGCCAGTGCAGTATTTCTCAATGTCTCTCCAGGAAACATACGCATAATTATGCAAATGCAGCAGGCTCCCCTCTGCTTCTGACAGCCTGCTTATCTGGTCTGCCTTCTGCAAACTGCTACTGAAGATCTACACCCTCTCTCTCTCTCTCTCTCTCTCTCTCTCTCTCTTTCTCTCTCTCTCACTCTCTCTCTCTCTGTCTCTCACACACACAAACACAAACTCTGAATGCCACCACGCCATGAAATTCTGTGTTAAGTTGACCAATTTTTTTCTTTTTTTTTTCTTCGATACCAGGTGTTTGTGAAGAAACTACAGTTCTAGTGGTATTCAGGGCAGAGGACACTGATACACCGGGAATTATGGGGGAAATGCAGAGGGGTCGGGGTGCAGTGCATCTTGGGAAGGACCATGTACAGAGAGTCAGAGGAAACTTCACAGAAACGATAGTCAGAATCGGCAGTTTAATATAACATAATCTGTCACTGATTCCATCCTATGCGTTATATGACAGTCTTTTCAATTTTCTACTGTCACAGTAGAACATGTTGAGGGCTATGGGATGTATTGCGTACTGTTATGAAAGGAAAATAAGCTACTCATCAAATATATATTTTATTGGACATAAAAAAAATTCTGTTGCAGAACTGATCTTATGAGACTGAGGTGAGCTTATGAGCTGATCAGTGTTTGGCTCCAGGGGAACTGATGATGATGATGATGATGATGTTGATGATGATGATGATGATGATGATGATGCTGATGATGAATAAGCTTTCTCTGCTTTTCTTTTCCGATAACTGAGCACTAAGCATCAGAAAAGAAAGAAAATATAAAAAAGAGAGCAAGTGAGGTAAAAAGAAGTGTAAGGTCTGAACTAACTGATGCTCATTAGCACATGGGGAGATGGAGAAGTGAGAAAAGGCAATATACAGGTGTCTGGCATGTGGAAATATGAAATTACAAAAAGATTTTGAGGGTGCCAAAAACTTGCTGAAGCAAGTGAGATATTTCTTTTATAAGTCAGCCAGCTTTTTCGACACACTGACAGGTCACCAACAAAAGGCTTTAATGGACAGTATGGGTTATGTTCTAATTAGGCCGGCCTTCCTCAGGATCCATGTAGTCTCTGCGTACGCGCTCTACACTCTGAGCACTGGCAAAGTTGCACTACGGCTTCCATTCTTGCTCTTTGTCCGAATTCACGCATAATTACTCAAACAAGTACAATTTACAGATAAAATGAGTGAGAAAAAATGGAGTGAACTCTTTGACCGAATGAAAATTCTGTGTTTTGCAGCCCCTTCCTGCGATCCTGTGTTAAGCGTGTGGTCTTATGGTGTTTAGCTCTCCCTCCTGCGCTGTCCACAGTACCGTGGATGAGGGACGGCTGTGATGTCAGAATGACCGCAGGGCGCTTTGGGGGGGGTGGGGGGCTCCGTTCGCCCTCGTCTGTTCCGGGCTGAACTCCCGATGACTCGGCCTAATGAACAGCCCGCCGCACCGCTCCGGAGCGGAGAGAGCCGCGCAGGCGACCCCACGGGGACCCGCCGATGCCGTTTCGGGCCCCGTCGGGAAGCTCGGTCCAGTCCCGGGAGGACGCCAGGCGGTCGCCAGGGCCCTCCGACTCTGCCGCCGCGGCGACCCGCCGGCTGGCTCCGTCAACCGGCAGGCTGTCGGGTCTGAGAGGGGCCGTCTGGCAAACAGGCGTGGTGACACCGAGCCAGCACGCGCTGCCGCAGCGGGGGTGAGGGGGGGCGGAGGGGCGGGGGGGGGTGCGGGGCAAGGGGGAGTCAGAGGCAGGCGTGACAAATTGTTGAAAGAGGGGCCTGGCTGAACCGGGGTTTGGAGGGGCGGGGGGGGGGGGGGGGGGGTTGGGGGGGCGGGGGGTGACTTGCACCTGAACCCGGGGAGTAAGGGCTGGCACGGGGGGGTGGGGGGGGGGGGCGGGGGTCCAAGGCCCACCTAAAACAAGGCCCGGGACACCGGAGAAAGGCCGGTCACGCTCCTGCTAACGCCTCCCCCGCTGTTTAACGAGGGGAAAGGGCCTGCTGCACTCCACACATCGGCGCACAATAGTGAACACCGCCGGCCCCGAAACGGAGAGCTTCGTTAGCGCTCGAATCGACACGGCGCGGAGGAGGCGGCGTCAACGGCCTGACAAAACGCGCGCTGACGGGGGCGCGGAGTCCCTCGTCCTCGCGGCGAGACGGCTTTCTCCAAAAAACGTATCACACAGGGCCAGGGGCGCGCGCAAAGCTGTCCTAATATCACTCCGGCTAAGCTGGCTTTTATCAATAAGAAACTAGCTCCGCCGAAATATCTGATAAAAATACACGAGCTAAAGGGGCATGCTGGGATGGGTTAAGGTGAAATGAATATTAAAATACAACAGAAATAATGACAGGTGCTGCGGTGGAAACTACCTAAATTTCCCCCGGTCAGAGTCCAACAGACTCCAACAGACTTACACACAATATTCCGTTTCACATGTGTAAAAAAACAGCAGAATTTAAATGCTACCAGAATTTTGCTAGAGCTCTTAGGTTTACAATATAGATTTTTTTTTTTTAAATGTGCACCAATAAGCATCAAGCACACAATACATGTCCCTGCGGGTATAAATTGCTTGACTCATTACTGCATACCTGGATGATCAGGTCCTTACGCAACACAGTTTATACCAAGGTCACAGCGACCTTGCGGTAGTTTTGTTATCTCCCTGCTCTGAGTTTCACCGCCTCAGTCAGAGCACCAAAAGAACATCACCGGCTTTGCCATGGCAACAACACGGGTAACAGGTCATCTCAAGGTAGTGGGTTTATTCAAAGAGAGAGAAGTGTTATTTCTCACAGTGGCTCTTATTCTTTCTATAACTGCAGAAAAAAAAAAATGATTCCATTGAATTGTGCTTTTTCCCTGCGCTTTTAGTGTTAGGGGCTTTGGCCTCGCGCTAAGTCATCTGCCCCGAGAAAGGAAATGATCACGAACAAAGAAAATCAGCGCGATCCCAAGTGGGTCCACGGAGCCATATGGTCATCCGTTATCTGAAATGCAGATGACTCTTAGCCCGGCTGTCATTGAGATTCCTTGAACAAATATTGACTCCAGCTGGGGGTTTCCGTTATTCCTCTGAAACCACGTTGCCACCCCCCCCCAACACCCCCCCTAAACACCCGCCTCCACCCCCCCACCCTACATTCTGCTGTTTCCTGTGTCACCCAGACCCCTGTCTGAACCAGTCTACTGACTGTTAAACAAGAGGGAAGTGCTGCTGAAGCAAGCAATGCCCAGAGGGTCTGTCGGTTCTTGTGCTGCAATCTCCTCCCTTTGGCTTCTGGTTACCGCGCGACCATTGTCAGGCTTTTCCCAGCTGGAATTTTTCTTCTCCTTTTTTTGTCTTTTGCTTGTTGGTTTTTCACCCAGGTACTGTAAAGCAGTAGGGACAGATGGTTAAATGCATCGTATTTCCCTCCACAGACGGAGGCAGAGTTATATCACTATAACAAAGGAAAATGGAAGCGCGCACTTTCGATTGCAATCCTTGATCGTGTTCTGTGAATTACGTCGACCATGCTGGTGACAGGAATTTGCAAACATCCTCAGTCTGTGTGGGTAATTTAAAGTGTTGTCCTCACTGTTTTAGCTCCAAATATAACTGTTTGAACTGATTTTGTGCAACTCTGCTGAAATTGCAAACATAAGGCAGTGTTTTACAAGCATTAAGAGGCTTCCAAAATCATATAGAAATAAACAATTCAGTTTATGTGAAATAAAAACTGCTTTCTGTAACTATTTTCAAGTTACACTGTTTCAAATTACAGTAAAATGAATGGAGGAGACATGATAAACTAATTGTAAGTTCAATCATTTGCACTTTAGGTAAAACTAATTCAGAAAATTATTAATTTTACTCGAGTTAAGTATTGTCCAAATATAATTTGACATTCAGTTTTTAATACTCCCCTTTCAACTGCCTTTTAATTTATTTATGCTGCAAAGGCGAGTTAATTCTATGGCAAAGATACTGCAGAGGTTCACAGAAAACATTACAGGTTAAAACCTTATTCATATTTGTTATATTTTACCACCAGAAAATAATACATAATGAATAGGAAGTAAGTTTGGTACTTCAGACCATGTGGTATACTGCTAGCTTACTGATATTGATGTGCAGTAGGAAAACATTTTGCTCTTTCTGAAAGAATACCAAAAAGTATCAATTCACGATCTTGACAGCATCAGACGGTAGCACTTCAATACAATGAGTCAGCTGAATGAAAAGTCCACCACTAAACCACGTCACGTCTCCGAAGCAATTGATTTCGATTTTCTAGACAAGAAAATAGAAAATGGAGGCACGGTCAAAATTTCCATTCACTCGCAGATTTCATTGCTTTTCACTGGCTACTTGGTACAGTTTTACACACTGGAGATAATGACAGCCATTTTCGAAATGCAGTTCTGCAAAAAGAAGGATGACACCGACATTCTATCCCTGCTTCACGGGTCACCAGGACAAAGTCAGAAATGAATGAGAATGATGGAGAACGGATAGCACAGCTATCTTTGTGTTGTAATATGACAATTACTTAAATGGTTGCCCTTGGAGACGTTGCCAAGAGGCCCCCATCACCAAACATTCAACTTTACAGCTGCTTGAGCTCTTGACATCTCAGTCATTGATATGTTAATGAGCTTATTTTGAAAATGCATTATAGGGTACTTACTTATTTATCTGACAGGGACAGTACGCAACTTTCAGTGTGGATATAAGTGCATGTAGTGCATTATACCAGAGGTAGCCCACAGATCATTTTCATTTGGAGTCCCTGGCCAGAAATATGAAACTAAATTATCTTAAATGATTAAATGGCTTCATTAGCACAGAGGATATAGGGAACATATAATATAAATGAAAGTATTTATAAGCGAGCAGCTCAGGCCAATGGTGAAAATCACAGCTCATTCCAATGTGAAAACCTAGAGCTATAGTGTGCCCTTGTAACTAAAAGCTTAGAGGTTTGATTTCTGGGATGTGCTCGACTTCTCCAGTACACATTTTCTCTGTGGAGTTAATATGGATTTCTTCCATAGGCATCTTGTTGCATCACTGGATAATATAAGATTTATTATGTTCAAGTTATCCCTGACATAAGAATATGTAGGCACAGGAGAGAGATATTGAATAAAGTCCTTAAGTTTAGGTGGGCTCAAGGTAACCGGGGCATATGTGAGCACGGAAGACAATCGAGCGACGACGTTCGCAAAAAACATTATTCCAGGCTAAAAATCCATTCTCGCAACAATCACGCGTCCCTGAGCAGGGAGCGGCGGGGGGACTGAAAAATGTTCAGACGGAGAGGACGGAGTAAGTGAGGGCACTCTCAGCCCGCTCTCGACCGAAGGTCGGCTCATTAACCTCTGCCAATCAGGTCGACCTTCCAGCGGACCGCCGCGCGGCGCGGCGTGGCCACGGCAACCTGCCCCGGCCTTGTGAAATCACCGGCGATGGGGGGGGGGGGGGGGGGGGGGTTTAAAAGGCGCGCAGGTACTGCGCGTGTCCTTCTTCTTCCCGCATAAACTGCTTCCCCTGAAAGGGGGTTCTGTAAAACTCTTAATTGACTTCATCAGCTCCCAGGTCTTAACGAGGTGCTAAAAGTGATTTGTACCGACTTTCACGCTGGGCTGCTTTTGGTGTGAAAGCCGGGGCTCATTTTTGTGTCTGGCGGTACGCTGTGAGATGATTAATCATCCACAGGTCTTATTAACGGTAAGATATCAAAGATGGAGAAGGAACTGGATAGAAAAGTTATAACAGAACTGAAGAGAAAGCAATCTGCAAGTTGTTGTCAGATTGTAGTCCAATGAGGAAGATAACGGACATGCATTGAGAACAAATAATGTACATATATGAACATTCAAGCTGAATATAAGCATCATGATCTTGAGCGATATCTTGAATAAGGTTTGACAAAACACTGTTCAAAAGCAATGCTACTCTGTATAATGTAGTTTGCACAGACAGAACGTTGAACAACTCAGCCCTCTCGTAGCTCTCATCCTCTCTGATGTACATCGATATTAATGCAAATGTGTTTTATCTAGCTTAAAAACATTTCACTGAGGCAACATCCATCATTCTTGGCTATTATTTGATTATATGAGTCATATGCATTCACGGTATTTCACAATGCATAAAAAAAAAAGTAGTAATATCTGCGAAAAAAGAAATTCCCTTCTATATTATATTATATTATATTATATTATATTATATTATATTATATTATATTATATTATATTATATTATACACATAACATGGATAACATTTGGCATGTTGCAAGAACTAGAAACCTAAGAACGACATGGACCTGAAAAAGCCATTGATGGACAGTGTCAGAGATACCTGTTGTAGCACTTCTGTGAAATTGCCCAGAACAGGAGTAGGCAGCGCTGACTTATTAATAGAGGGACAGGTCCTCGAGGAGACATGGGTAATAATGGGTCTTTTCAAGCTCACCTGTGCTGCACCCGCTCCCTGGAGTTCTGCCGTCCTATCAGACGGCCTCCTTGATGATGAGAGAGCGAGAGCGGCATTGATTGGAGGCCCTCCCCTTTCTTTATTACAGTACACAATAGGAATGTTTCTGGAAGCTCAATCTTCAGCAATTTCTCTTCAGGTAAGAGAAATTAGAGGGGAAGAGAAAGAGCAAAAAGGAGGAAAGTAAACAGAGAGATTGATCACAGGGGTGAGATTTAGAAAGAATGAAAGGAAATTAGTCTAAGAGGGAATGAGAGTAATGGTGTTGTGGTGTACACCTTGCACCACCCAAACATAGAAGAACACTACAATGCTGAGGCCACAAGGCAAGGGCAGGCAAATTGACTGTTTGGATGCGTTCTTTCTGTTGTGCAATGGAACTCCATGTTAATTTCATACTTGTGCACATTTGTGAGCATGCAAGAGCAAGCCTTAAACCAGGGAGACTCATTCAGAATGTGCACTTAACATGAGAAAAGACAGTGAGAAAGGCATTATGTCTGCTGCTATAGCTGGTTCAGGGGAGTCCCGAAAGAAAGAGAAAAAACAGTTGTCCACCCTCAGCGTGAGGGGAGGGTGCTACGCAGTGACATCATCATCACAATGGCAGCACCTGAAGAAGGAAGCTGCTCCCAGGGCTCCAAGGGACCCCGCTGGCTTTGATGTCCCCACCGGAACAATCCGGTCATTGGGATCCGCCGTGGAGGGTGGGGTGGGGTGGGGAGGGGGGCGGGGAAACGTCTTCTCTGGGAGCGCATTCGGGGCTCGGGGGGTCACCGTCTCTCTGATAAGGTCCACGGGGATCTGTTCTGTCTGCTGAGCAGATGGTTTACGCCCTGTCCCCCTTCCAGCGCCCCAGTGGGCTCGGCCCAGACCGCAGGGCGGGTGGAGGGTGTCCAGATGATCCAGACCATGGCCGGCGATCCTGGCGCCACGCCTGTGCCCCTTCTAACACAACTCATCCAACCGGCTCTACAAATAAATTAATCAGCGCTGCAAATAAAGAGCGCCAGAAATACACCGACGGAAGCATGTCAGCCACATCGGGGGTTCCACTGGTCAAGTGTTTAGCAATACACGACCACAGGTGTCTATCTACTTTAACATTTCTGCCATCGTCAAACGCCAACCTCCCTGGGAATTTTTAACAGGGTCTTCAAAACAAAAGCTCTTTTTTTCAGAACTGGTCGCTTGTTTACTGCTGGAGAAAGCGCATATGCGTAACACATAAGGGAAACAATTAGCTGACAGAGATCAAAATGTAGGCAGAGGCCGCTATTGCGTTAAGAGAACGTTTTGGAGAAGTGATGCGTTCCAAGTCGGGGGACATGTCATGTTTCACACGTGAATTTCCTTGGTGCCTGATGTAGGCCCATTTAAGATAAAATAACACGTACCTCGGTACTTTGTGTCATAACATAATAGTGGATTATCACTGCAGGGAACATTCTGCATAGCTAATGTATTATATTTTAAGTAGAGCAGGGCAATTTTTGAGAGGACACATCTGAAAGCATGTAAAAAATGGCAGAGGAGAAAAATGATAAGAAGGCAGAGATCAACACCCAATGTGTTTTATATAAATTCAATCATTGCCTGCATCTTTCCAAATTAAGTACATGAGCAATATTGACAGGTTAATGTGTGCCATTCACAAAGACATGCATATCATGAGACACTTAATGCAAACAGTTGTAAGTTGTGGACAGATAGTACAAAATATAGTATACAGTATACAGGGAAAAGTATACAGGGCGAGATAGAGATCAGCATTTTAGTCACAGGGAAAGTCACATCCCTACAGGGGGCAGTGAAGTCCTTTTTCCCAAATGAAAATGGTTTGAGAAGATAGCTAAAGGTTAATAACAGGCAACTGCCATGTTTTCCAGTTTGACAAGTATCTCTTATATTGTGTTCATGGACTGTAAAGCTACTGAACTCTGAGAAAACATGTTACTCCAAGTGCTCAGGGTTGATATAGATGCTTACAAAATAGCCACCACTCCTCCAATTAACCTTCCCTCCAGAGAAAGCACATGGAGAGTGTGCATTATTTTGGCAGATGATAAAGCAGTCTTTGGGGAAAGGTTTTTAATGCTAAAGGCTTTGCTCTGAGCACTGCATCCAAATAGTAACTTGTTACTTGGCAACATGTTATATAGGTGAGCCTTTCCAATCCATGACTGGAAAAAATTACCCATTTTTATTCACCGAACACAGAAATTGCCTTGCATTCAATGCATCATGAGCAAAATGGACATCTATACTCATACAGACAGACAGAGAGAGAGAGAGAGAGAGAGAGAGAGAGAGTTGAGAGGCTCTGGCAATGTAGAGTAGGTCAATGACAGCTGGCTGAAGGCCAGACCTCAGCCATCTGCAATGTTCTATTTTCCCAATGCTTCAGAACACTAGGCCTGGCATGCCGCAGAGTGGCTCAGCCCTGATTGGCTAGGAACTGGCACCAGCATTCTCCATGACCGGTGTTCAGAACTGTCAAAGGGTAGGCTGCTTCTGGGCTGTCATAATTAGCCTGTGGCTCGTAAACTAGACTCCGTTCAATAGAGGTAACTAAGAGTCAGACCCTATCCATTCAAGGTCGCATTAACATATTCAGATTCACACATTGAGATAGGAAGTAATTAGAACATGGCATTTTCAAAGTTGCATCTGCTTAAATCAAACTGGAACAGGAAAAAAAGATTTTACGGGAGATTGTAAGGATTTAGTAGAGTGACATGATATTTAAGTCCGTAAGGCCTGAAGGCTTTCTTCAACAATACAGACTCTTACTAAACCAAGAACACCTATGGACTGACAAACAATACTGCAGAAAAGTAGTACCTTTTGACAAACAATGTATTCACACACCGTTCATTCGGTATGGAGACTTCTCTTTACACTGAAGCTGAGGTTTCATTGCCTTTGAGAGTGCTACCCCTTGACCTGCAATGAATAGGCAAGGTTATTGCTGACTTGATGTTCTTAAGCCAAATGACATGATAGCACATGGCAGAACATGTGATGTTTCAATATGCATTACTTATAGTAGATAGAGTGCCCTCATAAAATTGTATGCACAATGTTTTACAACAGGGATTTTCATTTGTTGCAGTCTTAGTGTCCTTCAGATAGGTTATTGTATGTCTAACCATATTTTGTTACTCAAGTGAATATAGAGTGAATATAACTTAAAGCGGAAACAAAACTAGCCCAAGCTAGAGCTATTGCATTTCTCTGCAAAACACTGAAACAGGCCTACGTAAAACATACAACTATAGTAAAGTATTTTCAGTTAATTTAATGTAAAAATACAGAGACTAGAATTTCTTTCCACTTGAAACTGCCCAATTATTTCATCAGTCAAAAAACCTTTAAATTTGAATTTACGTAAAATGGATTAATTAAGGAGTAGATTTCCTTTGAGTGCAGGTTTGCACTTGAATTGATTGTAACAATTGACTAACTGATTAAATTATGTAACTAAACCAGTTATACGCAGGTGCAACTTTCTTTGTCCACTCATGATGTCTGAAATATAACTTTATTCAACTAGATTAGGGCTGTCCAATCTTATCCAGAGAGGGCCAATGTGGGTGCAGGTTTTTGTTTTAGCCCAGAACCACGACAACTGATTCAACTTATCAAGGCCTTAATTGAATATCATGATTAGCTGATTAGTTGAATTGGGTGTCATAGTGCTTGGCTAAAACAGAAACCTGTACTCACAATAGCTCTTTCTGGATAAGATTAGACTCCACTGAACTAGACTAATGTTCCATCTCCACTCAAGAGTTAACAGTCCACTTTCTCCACTGAATCAAATTATCATAAATAATCATTACTAGGGGAGAGCAAGGATATAACAAAATTCTGAAAATATTACTAGCGATAGATGAATCATTTTTAATACAGACAGCCTACATCCCTTGTCTATGATTATACACCACAATGAAATTTCTGGGACGTACCATTCACTAGCAATCAGACCGAAAGGACTGAGAGTGAAATATTACATTTAATCCTAAAGTTGGGGTAAAAGCTACTGCGGCACAGGGTACGCCTAACAGTCTCAATAGCTTTAAAAGTTAAGACTAAGTAAGGCAATTAAATTCCACATTGTATGATACAATTATACAATGTGTCTTTAATTAATTTTTTGATTACATTTATACAGTATGTTTTTTCGTGGTGTACCTACGGTGAACAACTATCACAAGACTGTACATTATTCTCTAGTTCCCATCTATTGTCTTTTCAATCCAAACAGCTGTATGTCAAAGTCAATGATAATAATATTATTATTATTAAGAAGAAGAAGAAGAAGAAGAAGAACCATAATCTGTCAAAATATGTTTAATTATTTAGTTTTTAAAACCCTGGTGTCAAATAAAGTGTGGGAGAATGTTTCTTTGTTGGTGTTGCCTGTGAACAGACATGTGGAAATCTTCCTCCAATCAATATGGCCCTTTCTCTCTCTTGAAAAAACAATGCCAGGATGGAGTGGGTGAGGCTGAGCAGGCTGTACCAGCCCTACCTGGAATGAAATGGTAAGATGGCATTGAAGGGTTGGGGAGGGGGGGTGGGGTTGTGGGGCTTTGGGGCTGGGGCTGGGGATGGGGATGAGGCTGGGGCTTGGGCTGAGAAGAAAGAAAATGGACTTCTGTGTCGGTAACAGCTTTTTAATCCTACCCCCAAGCTATGCTGTGCACTCAAGCGGGCTATTACACGGCAACAATTAGGGGGCCAGAGCCCAGCACCTGGTCCTCCCCATTTGAGGCCTTCAGCGGCAGCTGACTGTCCGATCTCCCCGCCAGGTGGTCCCACTTCAATCACATTAGCTAGTCATTCTAGGGTTAATAAAGAGCCCAACCTCCCTCGGTCTGTCCGCGTGGAGCCTATTCACTCTCCGCAGACAGTATGTCTTTTATGGGTCCGGAGACAATGTACTTTAAAACTCGTTAAAATTAAGATCTCTCCATTCAGCCAGATGATTAAACTATGGGCAGGGCTCCTTGGAATCCAGCTAATGTTCAGCGCCTGCCCCCGTCAGTGGCCTATTTGTACAGAAAGCAGCGGATTATAAAAGACCTTTTCACCGACGCACAAAACAGATGGAGGAAGACTGAAATGAGACTGGCAGAATATATGCCTCCGTTCTCACAATATGGGGAGATGGGATTTCCAGCAAAGGCCAGAAACAGAAAAAACAAGTGGGTGTAGCGGTGGCAGCCCCCAGGATGCCTGCTCTGTTCTTTTTGTCAGCTATTTACAACCGAGCTAAGAGATCTGAGCAAATAACACAAATTAAAATAACAATACATATAGATTTGCACATAAATCTGCCAGGAATCTAATCAATGGTAATTAGTGCCTATACAAATTGCTTGACAAATGACGGCATACACAGGACGCTAAATTTAAATATTGAGAGTCAATACAGTTTTCTGCTGCGTGCAATTTGTAAATTGGCTGTCTGCGCTTTGTTTAATCCTGGAAGGCCTTGAGCAAGGGGAGTTAATCTGTTTTATTTGTTTTTATGACTTAGTTTTTTTTTTTTCATTTGCAATTTTAACTATTTTATGTTTTTTGCAATGTTTTAATTTGAAAGATTTTTTGAAGTAAAAATTTCAAAAAACTGCACAAAAAGGTACTACATAAATAGCTATACCTGACAGTTTGTGATTTCACTGAAGAATACATATTTTGATCGTTCACATTCTAAACTATCACCATCACACTTATGGCTGTCATTTTTATCAGGATATATTCTCTGCACAGACATTTGATAAAAGAAATGGCTGAAAATCAGCCGATTCCATCTTGTAAAAACAAATCAGAGAAGTTCATTATTTGACTCTGATCAGTGCTTTATTCACATGTGATATAAAAGAAAAGAGTTCCATCCAAAGATTCAGATTTTAATTAGAGAGCTGTTTTAACTTATTTTGAGGCAACAACAGGGGCTCTATAGGCATTACAAGGATTTTTGGCTTTGGTCATTCCACATTAATTTTACCAGGTTTGTATTTAATTGTCAAACAAGCCTTCATTTAAACATTCTTGTCTGTTGGCCTTGTTACAAACACATTTTTTGACTCGGTGTGAGCCAAAAGTTATTCAGTTTGGTTTGGCAAATCAGCCATGGAATTGTTTGTTCACTTCACCGTGTAGCACCAGTATTCAATTTATTCTGTGGTTGTGGAAGTAGACATTTGGCTTGAGGCCCTGTGAAATATCTGTTTACTTCATAGTCGCTCTTGCTTGGTTGGTTAGCTAGCTAGCTACTGTGCATTAAAGTAAATGTGAAGGAAATTAATAATAATTATTCTCAGGCTATTTTAATAAGTTTGTGCTTCACAAACCAGACCCAATACACCAGCAACAGCATCCCAGTTATAGGGCTGAGAAGAGAGTATGACATTATGATTAGGATCAACATCAACAGAGAATTTCAGTATATGTATTGTCAAACATCAGGTGTTACATATAGCTAATAGGTAATTGGAACTATTTTGATTCAGCAACAAATTAAAATAGAGAGTTTGTGTATCTAGCTAAGCTAGCTAAATACGTAGGCCTACATATGTCAGATCACAATCTAGCATTCGTGAGGAATCTGAACGCAGGCTAGGTAGGGCTAAATAGAACCCAAAGCCTGATGCCAGCATAAATATCTTTACATGGCATAATGTACATTATACTTGCAATATTGTCCTTTATTAAACATCTATGTCAGTGCATATATAAGAATTTCCCTTAGTTCTGGATTACTTTCATTCGTTTCCAGGCATTCGCAGGACATTTCAAGCTTAACAGGACTACATCAGTGAGGAAAAGTTTCTGGAGCACTGGGCATTTTCTTCTGGACCGCTGCACCTCACACTTGCATGGGACTTTTTATCTGAGCGATAACGCCACTGGAACAAATTCAGTAGATGCTTTTTAACACCTCACACGTTCACCGGGCTGCATAGCTGACAACTGACACTGCCAGAAAGTTCAATAGCTTCTCCTCCAGATGCATACACAGGAGCGCACATCCGTGTGGGCGCACTGCCGTAAAGTTCAACAGATCCTCCGTCAGGGGAGAGACAATGAGCAACACCTCGGGATGCTGGGTCACGGTACCCTCATTTGCACATTAAAGATGGTCTTCTGTCAGGAAGAGAGGGGAGGAAAAAAACACAACAGAAACACTTTAATCTCTTTTATTTGGTCTTGTATGCCTCGATGATGCCGAATTCCATTTTTCAAAAGATGCTAATGCCCAGCATGACGACGTCCTTTACACCAGAACAAACAGACACGCCGAGCAGAGCCATCGCACAGCCTTTTGAACTGTTTAAAGTGTTATTAATGCGCAGCTCATAAATAATCAATGATTCGTACTTTAAAATAACACTGCAAACAGCGCATCAACCGCCGCTAATATTTAAACAAACAGCAACGCCGTTGCCATTTTGCTGAGGAATAGAAACAGGTTCATCAACCCGGCCAGCTCTCCTTTCAGAGTTGAATCCTCTGTCAGCTTTCTGGCTATTGAGGACAACCAAAATCGCTAAACGTAGTATGGTCTGACATACGATAGATCACATAATCAAACCAACAATAAAATATAATTTTTGTAACCAACGTCAGTACACACCAATGTCAGTGCACAGTTTATATATGTAAAATACCTGCACAAATGGAGTAATGTATAAATATTACTTTGTAAATAAAAAAAATGTAACAAATTTCTGTATTATATCCTCGAAAGTGGCAAGTGAAAACTTTTGAGTGATGGTATATTCAGCTGATGATGATGAACACAATAAACTGTGCGATTGGACTGCTGTAGATACAGATAATGCCTAGCTGAAGGCAGCTTCGTGGAGGTCACCAGGAAGGCACTTGGAAAGCTCAGATGCTGGGATCCTTATCAGCACTGGCTCCATGACAACAGGAGTCGCAGGTATGACACACGGGGAGTAAGAGTGGATGTGAAGATTAACAGAACCAGAGAGGCTAGAGCAATCAATCTTACGGACAATGGTTGTCCAGTGCCTCTACTACTTCTTTCAGTGAGGAGAAATCTGTCTAATCAGACTCCTACTGACTTATCTATTCCCCCCCGCCCACCCTCCATACCACCACCACCACCAACATAGTACCACCACAACCATGTCTGTGCTCATTCAGGCCCAGACAGTCCCTCTTCAAGATGAAAATGAATCCAATTTATGTGATAAAAGGTTGTAAGTGTTGTTTCACAGAGGTCATTGTCTTCACTTCAGAAATCATCATTACAACATTCCAAATGATATCATATCACGAATCATCACTTAATAGCAAATTATCACCATTCCACCATTCATATAATCTGTGACCACTCTGCCATCAATCACCAAATCACTAATCATCACCATTCTGCTAATTGTAATCATAACACCAATGGTGACCATATTGCTAATTATCACCATATCACTATTCATCAAATATGACTAATTATCACCGTATTGCTAATGATCATCACATTTCGAATCATCACCTGAGACACGAAGCAAGCATAAAACGATTAATCTTGAGAGTTCGATCACAAATTGTAGCTTGTTTACAGTACATCTCAGTCACATTAGGAGAACACTGACAACGTCCAATGACCAGAGGAGAAGCTATTTCATTAAAAATGGGTCTTTATGTGCAAACGAGAATGGACAGCGGACAGAAAGGTTGGCTTTACATTCTCAGTGAAGCTGTCCTGAGATTGCACACAGCAAACAAAGTGAGGTCACTTCCTTTTTCCTGTGCGCATCTTTGTGGCACAGCTGTAATGCAGCTGTTTTGGACTCCAGAAAGATCTGTACAGCACCAAGCCAGCACTGTGCGCAGGCATTCAGGTGCAAGTCCATTTTTGCTTGTCATATAGATGCAGATTTCACATGTCATACAGACACATTGACCTCTGTGGACAACTGCAGAAATTCAAAGGCAGTTCCAGCCATGTGCCAGCTGAGCACCTGGTTAGCATAGTGCTATAATGATACTGGGCATAGGTTAAAAGACTGTGAGGAGGCTTAAATCTGGGAACAGAGGATCCCTGAAACAGACACACCAAGTTCCAAAAACACCACCTCTCCCAGGATCTGGAAAATGACAATGCTGTGTGAGGAAAGTAGATATTCACTCACCTGTTTCCAGAAATTACCAGAGGAAGATTTTAGATTTTGAGGAGTAAGCTCAACCAAACATACTGAAAATTTCCCATTGATGTTAATTGTTCAATAAACCACACTAATCAACTAACTAATTAATCAATTCGCCATTGGTAAATTTGTTTATTGAGCAATTAAACATGCATGAATCAAAGACACATACAAAACAAAGTTGTCAAGAATAAACACAGTAAAGTCCATATGGTCCATGTTGTTTAAAGATGGTTGTAGTCATCAGTGTTATGGTAAACTATTCACAATACAATACACTTTAAATAACCACATGATGTTTATTTATGATATTTTTGACCAATTCCACTGTTAACTCGAGAAATTGCAAATACGGTTTCATCACAACCAGAAAACGCTGTGAAACCTAACACCTTCCACAGTTGCTAAAACAGAATTGACTTTATTTCACACATCCCTTGGGCCAGGTCAGGTGATTGGGGAGTGAATAGCTGGTTAAGCGGGCAAAGGTGCTGGCGATGGCTTCGAAATGCAGGAAGCTGGCTTGATTACATGCAGATTGTTTCTATCTCTCCCTTTTAGACAAGCCTTGTGTCTCTGGGTATATAAGCAAATGGGGCGGGGGGTGGGGGGGGGGGGGGTGGATCCATCTCAGCCGGTCAGTTGTGACAGATACCACCCCCCCTCCTCATGGGCCCATCTGACCATGTCAAATGCACTGCCCCTCCCACACAGAAGCCCCAGCACCCTCCACAGTCACAGATGCAGCTCCGACACACTGGATGCAGCGCTTCCCCTTGGTCGTGACAATGGTACGAGAGCGCGGCTCCATTTCAAATGAACACGGCCGGTAGATACAGAGTGATTAATAGTTTTTTTTTCTGTAATAAATAAACTCAATTTGCTACATTCTAGCAGTGATTCGGAAAAAACTCGCATATTACAAGAAAAAAGTAGTACTCATTGCACCCACTACTTCGAAAACCACACACCATACTCTGTGGTGGGAGAATACAGACCTTCCACTCCACACTGTGGCATTTGTGCACACTGTAACAGACAGGAAGTGGGTTTTTCGGCAAGCTGTAATGGCATGAACTATGATTTAGTAGCAAGTAAGGTATTAAGATGAATACCATTTCTGGAGACAGTAAAAGGTCTGAAGTGCATGTTTTTTATCAGGCCAAAGTGCCTGACTGCCTGACGGAGCAGAGTAAGAGGCAGCACACCCTTTTCCTTATTTCCCATAATGCCCCCTAAAAGCCCTGGGCCTCCAAGCCTGGCCATGGGCAAGAGTAGGTTATGGCTATTGATTGCTGCCTGTAGATGGATCTGTGATGTGGGGTGGAGTGGAGGTACCGAGCTGAGTGTGTGTACAGCCATTGATTCTGACCAACAGGGGAGGAGTGTAGGGGTGGGAGGCACATTACAAAATGAAGGTCAGCAATTTCATAAATATGTCATCCTAATGATATTATTTGAGATATTTAGTCACCCTACCCATTATATTTTTCTTGGACCGTCTAAGTCTATGATGCATAGTAATACAGCGTGTTTTTAGATCCTCCAAACAAACTCCCTTCTGTCACAAAGAAAGTTAAAATTGGATTACACTGAAACAAAGGGCAGAAGGAAAGCTAAGCTAAGCTAAACGAAGCTAAGATAAGTCCTCCTGCGGAGCACAAAAGTTGCCTATTTCTGACAGAAGCATTGGCCTTCATTTCAGAGCGGGTCTTTTCGCGGTGCCAGCGGCCTCATGGTAATCTCGTCCCCGTTTCGACGCTTCTCTTCCAGAGGAATGGCAGGTGGGGTTTTAGTCCGAGTCTGTTTGTTGCGAGCGCAGGAGGGGTCTCGGGGAAGGGGCCCGAGACAGACTCCGCTGAGCGTTCGCCCGCTGAGAAATCACTTGGCAGCGAGTGACTGGCATCTGTCACCCCGCAAAATTCACCGGCTCCTCGAGAGACCAGAGGACACGGGCGAGACAAATGAAACAAGCTCCGCTCACACGCGTGGACACAGATCCCAAGCATCCAGAGCAAGGAGAAATACAAGCGTACACACACAACACAAATGGCTGTTCCCCTCAGTAGCTAAGGTTTCTTCTGATGTATTGTACTGTGCCGTACCAAACCACTTTTATTGTTTACCACGTCAATAACGTTAGACCACAATGGTAATAAAGTTTAATGCTGTAACGACAGCGATTAAGACAAAATTGAAATGTTTCGTTTTTTTTTTTAATAAAAAGTTTTGTTTTGTTACTTCTCTCTAGCAAACAAATATCTTTTGGCGTTCACTCCAAAATCAAAGATGTGTTCCCAGACTTTCTTCAAATCATGTCTCTGGAAATTCATTCTGGAAAAGACTTTATGCAATCTACTGCAATTTTTCTGAATGTCTTAGTTACAAAGTTATTTTACTCTTTTTTGCGGTTTCCTGAATGGGATTTGATACAAAGTATGTTCACCTTGCGGAATGAAACACCTCATTGGGCAAAACCATGGACAATTATGTGCCACCTGCAATGAGAGTGACTTTTTGTGTGATGAAACTGAATAAATAAACAAATAAACAAATAAATAAATACATTTTTTTAAGGTTCTGTGCTATGTTAGCATTCAAAAATGTAATCTAAAAATGGAATTTTACACAAACATTGTAATTCAATTACTTTTTCAATTATTATTATTTTTTTTTAGAACACACTCCCTTTTGACAAGGCTGCGAGCGGCTTTTAAATCGCGCTGATGCAGAGTCGGCTGCGCCGCGCGCTTGGACGGAAACGCCGACCCCCCGGCCCGGTGACAGACGTCCATTAGCGGCGCGGGCCCGGCACCGCGGGGGTTTTTTAACAGGTCTGCGCGCGAACCGTCGGGCCTCCCCCGCGGCGGGCCGTCACGCTTGGCGGCGCTCCGATGACACGTCGGAGGCGGACGGACGCAAGCTGCCGCTCGGGCTGGTCCCGCTTCGCTCTCTCCCCCCCCCCCCTCCCCCGCTCTCATTCGCTCGCGGTCGGCACCCGTCGGACCATCGGCGGGGCTCCATTGTCTGGAGCGTCCGCGCGCATATGTGACACATGGCCAGCCCCGCGCGCTGAAAGCTCCCCCCCCACGTCCGTCCCCCCCCCTGGTGTTTTCACTGAACATTTCTCTGTTTGAGGGCAGCGGCAGCCACACTTCGGCATAAATAATTAGCCAAATTAACCGAGCGCTAGACGCACACAAATGCACGCGCGAGCAGTCACGCGTTTATACACACACACAAATACACACACGCACATGCACGCACACACACATTCTTGTAAATGTCCTTTAAACGTGATGTAACGGGCTTCTCCTCTACAAAAAAAAAACGAAAATAGGCAAGAGGCCATATGTTGCCGTAGCCTCTGTGGGCTAACAGCTGAAACAGACGTTTTCCTCTCTGAGGGGACACAATCAAGAGCACCGTGGGCCTCCAGAACACACAAGCGCCACAGCGGCCAACCTGAGTCACAGTGTCTGGGATTAAGGATTAGACCGAGGAATTAATGATAATGAACAGCAACACGGGGGTGAACTAAAAAAAAACGACGAGAGGAGCTTTGCGAAGTTCGGAGGTTAAAGGGATGGGAGCTGGGAGGCCAAGCCATTAAAAAATCATGACGAGCAAGCAATTCACGGACACCTTCAGGAAAGGCGATGCAGAAATGATCAGGTCGAAAAGGTTGGAAAAATCAGACCGCTATTCGGTGGGAAACATTTTCAACCTTCTCTTCTGTCTGAATAATACACACAAATTACAGCAAAAGCAGGCATCTACAAATCTAAATATATCAAGAACACTGAATTTCTGTGTGTTTTAAGTGCCTGCCTCGTGTGAAATTACACCCAACTGCAAATAGATATGTTTTTTTTTTTTCCAAAACAATAATCTTGTTAAATCAACTTAACCATCGAACATGATGGAACCTCTGTAAAACCACTCTTTATTCATAATCGGTTTCTAAATATACACAGGCACACCAAATAAATACACCATATGCACAAAAATGACAGGAAATACACCCCCCTCAAGCTTTAAAGTGTTGTTTTGCTGGCCCGGTAGCTGGATGCGTGAGGCGTAGCATGGACAGGCGTGCACAGACAATAAACACGTATAAACCGAGACGTGCCCATAATTTAGACCTTGACACCGGACTCAAAAGGGATAAAAGGGATCCCACATACAGCCTCTTCTGCATAGAGAGGGGAGGCGGCCTCCGCTCCCTCCACACACAGGATCACATCTGCCAAAGTGACGGGGGCTAATGCGCCACAGAGCAAACGTGCCCTTTCCACCAAAAGCATCATTAATGCAGTCTATGATAAACCCTTAATTATGTTAATCGGCTAATGTTAAACAAAGTCACAACATGCTAATGACGGCGTTGGGTTCATGAGCACATTTATTCTGTAGCAGGATCAGCGACTCACATGGGCAGCCATTTAAAAAGGAATCATATTTAGTTGGTTAACAATGTAACGTGGGCAAATAATAATTTAATTAGCGTACAGTTTTGGACATATACTGTACGCACATACAATGGTGGCCTCCAAATATGCTTATGCCCTTTAAAAAAATGTTAATCCTAATCATTTTTATTTCCAAAAATCACATACAAATTATGACCAGAATTTTAGCATAACCTGTTGATGATGAAAAGTAAGTAAATGAAAGGAACGTGCCAGCCTTAATTATTGCATGTACAGTTTAATGATTTCTTGCTCAGGGTGTTGAAATACTTTGGTTCCTGTTGTAAAGATTATCTCTTCGAGTGCATCTTCTAGGCCAATACCTCTGTCTCTGTCTTGCTTGCACCTTGATTTATGCCTCCTCTTTAGAGGCGGAGAAATTCCATTCATTGACTCTCAGTAATTGTGTGAACTTCAATGGAATACATAATCAGACAGACTATATAATATAATATAATAGCCAGACTGTAAAATATCTTATAATATCTCTGCCTGTCATTTGCACAATCCTCCTTTGAATGCATAAACATTAAGGAGAGATGCGCGCCTTGCAATGACTAGTAGTTGACACACATGCTGTGCTTCCAGCCCTGAGAGCCTGTTTGATACATAATACACTTGTTTCTGGGGTAGAATGCATCCTATCTGCACCTGAAACCTAGTCAGAAATGGCTTAGTACACATGGCCCCTAATGTTTTGAGAAAGTTCTAAGAAGTAAAAATTGTTGTCTGGGTGTACTGCATCCTTACACGGTGCCTTGGCCCTTGTTAGATGAAAGCCTTATTTTTCAGACAAGGCTCTTACCTCTGCCAGTGCTGTTGACTGTTAATCTGAAGCTTGATTGAAGGAGTGGAGGAGAGGGCCATTTCAAAGATAACTTTCAGTGTCACAGCCGAGATGCCCAGCTTTCAGCAGGATAGAGAGGAGCTCTATCTGAAACATCAATTCACATTTTGCAATGTACATGTGCAACTGACACAGTAAATTAAAACCAGTTACATTAGGTAAAATGACTGACCAAACAGCTGGCGTTAAGTCAGATGGACTGCAATCCATCACCTCAGGTCTTTGTTTCTCACCCCTTTTCTCTTTTCCTGTTTTTGTCTATCCATTCAGCGATACATTTCAGCTATGATTAACAGTGAGGCTTTCCAGACTTTAGCCTTCCGCATTGCTGATGTGATCAACGGTCACCATGTCAGACACCAGAGCGTATTATTGTGTTATCTGTCATGCTCACATCTCACATTCTAATTGAATTGTAACATTGTATGGCAGGACTGATGCATTCAGCATTCTGCTCGTGCCCTTTTACATTCCAAAACAAAAATGTCACACTTCCTAAAGGGTCGTTTTTGAGAAGCTATTCCAGCAGCGTACACCACTCTTACACCGTATCTAGCGTCTTATCTTTGAAATGACCTTTCAGAGTGGACAATAGCAAAAACATTCCTATAACTCAATGACAACTACCTCTTTCCAGCGCTCTAAACAGACGCATATTTTGATCAGGCAAGGGATGCTGTCAACATAATAGGTAACAAAATGTAAAAAATAAATCATATGAAAATCCGGCAGTTGTGAATGCAGTACTAGATGCATGAGGGTAGCAAAGGACTGTGAAGTAGGTGGGTTTGAACCATAGAGACCTTTCTAAATGCACATTATCATTCATATTCTAACCAGTCATTATTTTTTTCGAGAGTGTTTCTGATGTTTCTGTAAGATTAAGATCACTGAGAGGGCCTGTGCTTCCTAGGCCATAATAGGGGCTGTATCCGATCCTAAATACCTGTTTCATAAATGCACTATAGACATTTTCTTGATCAATGATATGAAGATATCTTATTTTTTCGCTCCTTGGTAAATCGTGGAAATCCCATGTTTCTAAAGAAAATAACTGGTGATTTGGATAAAATGAACATTAAATAGAAAACAGACACACTTGTCAATGGTTTCAAAAAAATTTAAAAACTGAAATACATGTCTCAATGTGTGTTAGATCAATCTAAAATGAACTAGCTCTGAAGGTGCAACACAATGAAAACAAAGGTCATTTCTTGTGCCCAAAAAGCCAGGTATTTTAACTATTTCTTAACACATTGACAGATGCATTTGTTAACAGTGCGTAGAGCAGTTTAAGTTGAGCTGGAGTGTTGGAAAAAACGGACTTCCAAACAGTCCCACTTCACACTGGACTCGTATCTCTGAGGTTCTAAGTGACTATAGTGGGGAGCTAAGGAGCAGGTCTGCCGCACAGATGCAAACAAACACATTTTTCAGCTCTGGCTGAAAAAATGGACACTAATGGATATTGCTTCAACTATTTCCCATGTAATGTTAACAAATATTTCTGCAGCCATTTAAGGTATTCATTTTAATGCATCGATTGCTGGACTGAGATAAATAAATACACTGATAAACAGAAAATGGAGCACTAGGTGAACTTCATGATTACTGACTAATGATGCAGAACATAACAACCGTAATGTAAAATTAAGCCTGTTTTAGTAGGGTAAGGTATGATGTTGCTTTCCCCTACACTCATCTGGTTTGCAGTCAATAATAATAAAAAGTGAATAAAGGGTTTTAATAGGGGACTTATGGGAGCTGCAGTGCAGAGCTTATTAAATATATCCACCCTCCTCCGCGAAGCATTTGAGGGTGAACGCAGCCAGAAGAAGTGCCCTGTCCTTATAAAAGCCTTTCTCAACATTGTTTGTACACTATAATTAAGCTTGCATTTACTTGGCATTGCATGTGTGGATATTAAATCCGAGGCTGTGAACGGTGCTTCCTTGAGCTAATTGAGATTTAAGAAAATTACCCCTGCTGGGTCGTCTCTCTTCTGTACTAAGGGTTGTAAATAATCCACACTCCCTGAGGTTATTCGTGCGAATGCCATATGCAGAGAAAATTAACCGAAGGGATCGGCATTGTTCAAGTTCGCGTTCTACCGGACGGCGCTGGTAATAGCGCGCGGCTGCGAGGACTCTCGGTCTCAGCACCAAACTCCCATTGCATCTGTCGGACTGGCACCGGCTCGGCGCTGCCATTAAGGAACACAGCAACGGGGCGAGGTGACTCTTCATCTCCCGTAATGAGCCGTCCCTCGGGGTGCGTGCTGCAGCACAATGTTCGCCCCCCGCATAAACAACACGAGCTCGCCGTGGATTATGGAGGAATCTCTAATGAGGTCTCTGCTGCACGCCTAGCCCTGCGTCCCTGCGTTGACTCCCTCATAGCGATGTCTCCCATTGTGCGCTCCATTATGATATTCGTTTGAACAGACTGTCATGTCGGCCAGTGGCTTTTGCTCCAAAACTAGTTTTTTTTTTTTTTTTTTTGGTTTTTTTTTTTTGGAAGTCAGGTAAGATTGATCTAGGTCTGGTGGTGGAAAGGAGTAGGCCGAATCTGTGTGATGATCTACCTCTGAAGACAAACCTGCCAGATCTAGGCACTCCAAGTCACAGCAGTGTTGAAACTCAAGTTCAGCATTCCCACCACAATTACTGAAATGTCATTCTTTGTCATTTAAGCTTCTTCATTCTCTTACTGTAATCAGACCTGGGTGAAATACATTTTTATTTTGGATTCAAATACTTTTCTGTGCTCTATTGATCTTGCCTGGTGTAATTAAGCCTGCCAATATGACCATAAGGCAGGGTTTTAACTTTTTGAGAGTATTTCATTGGTTACAATACACCAGACAAGATCAGTAAAGCATATAAAATTATTTGAATACAAAACATATATGTATTTTACCCAGGTCTGACTATAAGATACTATGGACATCATGTCAGTATCTGCATACTTAATGCTTAATATTGTTGACTCAGGCAATGGGCAAATTTAATCAGCTTTGCACCAAATATCTGTGGCATGTCTGATTATTTGGTCTGATGATTGTAGTCCTTGTGATTTGCACTTGCCATCGTTTGCTATTGTGGCCATAGAAGTCAGTTTGGTCCCGAGTTTCCGTTAAACGAAAAATATAATGAAAATACATGACAAATAATAAAATGGCCAGTATTGGGCGACCTGAACCCTTGGCAGCTGTACAGTATGCATTGTATTGAATATTCCTGCAGCACACATAATGATGACAAGCCTTCCAGGTGGCAGCTGTGAAGTATGCTGTCATTTGAATTCAGGGCCCTGCTCTTATAAATGACTTTCTTTTACTGGGCGGACAATGGCATATTTAAATAAATTGCCCATCTTTCCTACTTGAAATGACATCCTTACAAAGCTCTGTCCTCTTTGACTGTGTCACCCAATAACAGATGACTTATTCCCAGTTCATTGCGTGCCTTCCTAATTTGTGTTAAGCCATTTAATAAGGTTCAGAAATGATGACATCGAAAGAGCAGAAACAAAAATGAACTTGATGTTTGTCCCGGATTGAATGCAATTTACTGTATAAGAAAATAAGTTACCTTTGTCTGTGTTCATCGCAAAAGTGTTTCAAAATATATAACTTTTTAAAGAAAAAGGTGTCAAATTCTCTCTCTCGCCCTCTCTCTCTCTCTCTCTCCCTCTATATATATATATATATATATATATAGGGAGCTATATATATCAGGCAGCCAGATGCAATTTGTTCTGTTGTGTTGAGCGCTGTGGTACCAACTCATCTCTCATTTGGAGGTTTCTCAGCGTGTAACCAGCACCCGCCGCAACACGAAATAAATGGGTTTTAAAAACAGAGTTTGGATCCCATCAGAAACAAAAAAAGCTCTTTAGATTCCCTTCCTGCTTTCAGAACGAGACCTCCGCCCCGCGCTGCTCTTTTTTTGGGGTCATAAGATTCGGAGCCGCGTGCTAAGTTCCACAGAGGGACAGATTAGGCTTCCATTAGAGGGGGGAATTGCTGTTGCCGGAGGACGGGAGATGAAACTGTACAAATTGGCCCCCGTCCGCAGGGAGAGGGCGACCAGGAAATAATGGCGCTGCACACACACACTTATTTAGGCCACGAGAGACCACAGATTCCCCATAAATGAGGAGAAAGGGGGAAAAAAGTGTCCCCCTAAAATATGTGTGTATCTGATGGAAAAGACAGAGGTCAGCAAGCACAAAAGACTGAAGTAGAGCAGTGTGAATTTACTGTGGTGGAGGTTTACTATTGTTTTTCTTCACTTTTTTTTTTACATTTATGACATTATTTACTTGCTTCTCTTACACAGGGACAGTTACAAAGATGAAATTTGAAGATATTACTGATACAAAACAATGGGATATTCATCAACTTGCTTTCAGGTACAGAAACATTTGAACAATTTATTACAGTCTCAATAACCCTCCATAGTCATCGGGTACGTAGTTCCGAAGCCAGTTTCCCCATTTGACGATTAGTTCATGATGTTGGGGATTTTATGTGCTATATTGTGTGTGGATAACAAAGTACTAATTTTGTAAGGATTTCTGATGGAATTTTATCCTAGATGATTGCTTGGGAGGTCCAGGCAAGCACTTCACCAGAGGGTCTCGTTGGTGCTGCATTTGGCCTCTTGTCCTCTCCACTACGGTTGCTAATTGCTATCCTTTGAAAAACTTCCATGAGAGAGCTAATCTGCTGCTGGAGGTTCAGAATACAAGGACACTGGGGTCCTCAGGACAGTCAAGGCTTTGGCAGGCCTTGACATCAAGAATGAGTATCACTACCCTCACAACAACATAATGGAAGGCGATATTACATTGCACAATGACACAGTGATATTCAGTTTTGTAAATAGGTATTTCAGATTTGTGTATTTTGGAAATAATCACTTATAATCACACAGTGATTTTGATAAAGGATCCACATTTGAAGTTTTTTTTTTTTAAGTTAAAAGCAAAAAGTTTAAATCACGTGCATTTTTTGATAGCGATAGTGATACCATTTTCACAGCATCTTCATCAATATCATATTTGTTCACATATGAGAATCATTCAGACTTCCCCCTTCTCCAAGAAGCAACTCTCTATAATGTGCTTCTGAAGAGACCCTTCCACAAACCGCTCCCACAGCATTGCATGTGTGGGCCTGTGGTAAAAATCCCACCGATCGCAAAGACGAAAGGGTGCTTCCCAGAGGTTTAAAACAGAAGATGGAGTCCCGGTTTGGGCTTGAAGCGACAGCACCGCCGGCAGGTGATTATTTTAAAACCGGCCAATCGGAGCAGTCCGACCCCCACGTAGAAAATCTGGTGTGAGGTGGTGACCAGATGGGCCCCGCTCCGGGCCAGCCAGGCTGGGCGTGGCGGTGCGGCGGGGCCGCGGAATGAAAAGGCCCCACGTTTCCGTCGGGAGGGGAGCGATTAAGGCGCAGCTATCCCACCGTACACCTGTAATTACGCCTGTGAATCCCAGGTACGGTGCCCGCCCACGCCCCCCCTGCCCCCGCGTGGCGGCAGATGGAGGCCCTCTCTTTGTGGACATATGTCGCGCTAAGGAGGGATTTGACGAAATCCCTGCGCTGTCGAGGGGCGCAACCGAGCATATTTCCCAAAATTATCATGAACAGCCACGATGTGAACCGAGCCGTTGTATCAAAGGGACATCTGCAGTAGTTTTCCATTCAGAAATGACAGTGTAGTTGAGATAACTATTCTACACATAAGTAACTACATCATTATCTTTATATAGTATAGTGTATCTATATACTATACAATATTTTTATATGGTTGTGCATTCTGAAGTGTTAACTGCATATATATATATATATATATATATATATAAATATATATATATATATATAGTGCAATTGTTTACTTTGTGATTATTGTTCTTCTGTAGTGTGACTATACTGTAAATTCTTGTGTGGTGTGGAAGGAATACTCAAGATCTGACCTGGCAGACTTTCATAACTAAGGGTGCTTTATTGTTTATGTAAATGCAGAGGCGATTGTTATGGTACATGCAAATTCATTCATAGGTAGTTTCACATGATCTCATGACCATTTTGGACCATTGTTCATACAGCATTAGAATAATTTTCCATTAATCAAAGAGTTGTGGCAAAATAATTTTTTAAAAAGGTGGTTCAACAGGCAACTCCCCACATAATTCCAGCATAGATCCACTCAACAGATTCCCATTTGTTGGGCAGAACATACTAATTTCTTCATCGAGAAGGCACAAAAGTTCTATTGCGGCAAAAATCAAGTATTTGAAACAAAGATTTCTACCTGAATTTGGAAAATGGCTACATCTGGGTGGGTGCAGTGTGAGCATTATGTAGATAAGCTTAGACTGCCTACTCCCATTAAATCACTTAAAGCCAATGATTTTTAATCAGGAAAACAATGAAGAAGGTAAAAACGTGCGGCAACAGAAATGGCTTTAGCAAAATGGCCATTTGGCTGGATTTTAGTTCTTGTTTTTTTTTTTCCTCTGTGGTAATTGACCTTAGGAAAATAGCAAGGGCAAAACAGCATATGGTAATTAAAAAGTTTTGAAGCCCACAATTAATGCAAAAAAGAGCATTTCAATAGAAGCTGTCCATTCTGCTGAACATTTTCTTGAACACATAAAGAAAAACTCAGTTGTAGATGTATTTGTGGATAGATTTGTACCCCTACGTTCACCCCTTGATGACAACAGGTCAGGAAACTGCAACAAAAGATGCATTAAAGTCATAACTTCATGCAGGAGCAACCTTTTTACAACCATTATCACACTGTATGGCTGAATATATATATTTATTGCTTATTTCTTTGAATATTTTCATATTTATAAAGTGGAATATGTTATTTATTTCTTGCATTACAATCAGAAAATAATGTTGTTTTATAACAAATAACTTCATGTGAGACCAATATGAAATCTAAGTTCCTACCATAAATCATTATAATTTGGTCAGCTCTAAATTTATGCTATAAATTTGCAATTGTTGCAAAGAGGCATCCTGAAAATCCAAATTTTTCAAAAATATAATAATTATTGCTGAATCCCAGAGCATGCAAATATGTTCACACATATTTTCTCCTCTGATGTTCTTTTCCAGTATATTGCTAAAATGGTAAATGGATTCATTAAAACGCGTGACATCTGAACGTACTATAGCAGTTCGAAATTGCAAATCACAAACTAGCTGTGGGCCTTAATGTTCAGGAAGGATCCCGCTCACCTCCGTTTGATTTATTACACACATTATTCTCTTGGCGGGCTTTGCTGACAAAGGAAGGAAATAAGAAACCTTAATGGTAAGAAATGTGAACGCGGGCCTTAATTACGTTCCTCTCCGAGCTTCTTTCTCAGAGGCTGATCGCCGTATCTGCGTTTGTGTGATAAGACCCTGCGGGGTGGTGCTGCTCCAACTGCGGTGTCCTTTCAGGAATTTCAACAAAGAGAGCTACTGGCTTGTTCGAGTAAAACACAAATGGTGTTTGTAATGCATAGCTAAGATTCTCCAGGCATCTATTTCTGCTTGAACAACTATAATTTTCATCAGCAGCATAATACTTCCGTTTGCTTAACTTCAGGGTCACCATAATTCAAGAATGTGTTTTCCGACCTGGGTCAAATATCTATTTGCTCTGGATTCAAATACTTTTCTATGCTTCATTGATGTTGCCTGGTGTATTGGAACCAATTAAATACTCTCAGAAAGTGCAAACCCCGCCGTCTGGTCATATTGGCAGGCTCAGTTACACCAGGCAAGATCAACAGAGAACAGAAAAGTATTTGAATCCAGAACAAATGCGTATTTGACTCAGGTCTGTGCGCTTTCCATTTCTTAGCCGCTTTGTGCTTATTTTATTGGAGCATTGCGTTTTTCCAGATAAGGTTTTGTGAGAGGCCACACCTCACAGGAGACTCGTTGAGAGGCCACACCCCGCAGCAGACTCGATGATGAGCGTTAATCCTTAATGAATAGGTGTCACCTGTTTCCACAGACCGTGACAGAGAGGGTTCACACAGTGCTCACAAGGTCTAGTTTTCCATCCTGCAGTCTGTGGAGAAAAAGTGAATTAATTAAGCTAGGTATGGAAGCATGCGCATAGAATTAATTTATATGGTAGGCCTGCACCATTCATGAGAAATTGAATTTATGGACATGCTTTCATCATCATGGGGGACATTAAGGGCGGTGATATTATTTGGAATGTAGGAGGGTTTTATGTTTATTTAAATATGCTAAACCATTTTTCTATGCAGTTATTCATGCTGCAGAGTTCCACGTCTATATCGCTGGTGGTATGTAATGAATTATATATATTTCTTAAAAACTAGAGAAACCCCTTACTATCCAGAGATATATTGATACATTTATATATTTTTGATATGAAGTTCAAATTAAGACAATTATGGCAATTTCACTAACACAGAAATATTGAATATATTGAATCAGGAACATTTTCGCACATAGCTAAAAAAAAAAAGAAAATTCAAAAAACGTTCAAAAACATATTCAAAGACAATTGACCCAAGAGACTGGATTTTACTTTTGCTGCATCAGAATACACTTGGCTCAGTGACACCAATTGGCAGATACTCATTACTATTCTTCCATTCCTGTGGTCAGACTAAAAGAATTGAATGTAGCCCACCATAAACGACAAAGCACAGCTTAACTAACGTGTGATTGACAGAGCCTCTACTGGCCAAGGAGGGTGTGTTTTACCTCTGAGGATATTCAGAGGGTGTGTCCCATCAATATTTGACATTCAGGCGATATTGGGGGTGACTGAAGTTGTGCGCAAGTCTGAATTAGGATATGATTTTGAGTCACTGTGCATAAAATGTGTTTAAGTTTACACTTATTCTCCAAGTCAGGATTCTTCCTATATTATGAAATGTTATGGCACAACACTGTATTTTTTGACAATTCTGGAAACTTGAAAAGTGCGAGGTGAACATAATAGTAGAAAAATAATAAAGTGAATTGTTATCAAACCACGTAGTGTTTAATTTCTAGTTTACATAAGATCACATGCCATGGTTCGTCATAAAATATTGAATATTCAGTTATTCAGATATATATATCATGTTGATACAACAGTACACCTTACCCTCTTTACACACATGCATGCACGCACACGCACACACGCACACACGCACACACGCACGCACGTACACACACACATGCACACACACACGCACACACATACACACACACACGCACGCACGCACGGATGCACGCACACACGCGCACACACACACCCACGCACATTCTGTCAGCCATCACTGCTTTGTGACTTGGAATCTTGGAAGTCTACAGCAGTAGCTGCAGTACTTCCTTCCAGGTCAAACTGCTCATAAACCTCAGTCTTTGATTAATCATATATAAAGTGCAGGTGTTCAAGCATTATGCATTGGCATTGAGGCATCTTACTGTCTTCTTGCCAAGTTTACATACCAGTCCCAAGCAAGAAGCGTTCTCATTACAAAGAAGTGCAATCATAACCGCACTTTCTGTATGCTGTTTTTGATGGAAGGGTTCCATTATTTTCTGTCAGTGCTTGCAGTGGCACTCAGCCAAATGCACATGGAGATGGAGAAATTATTTTCATTATGAGATGCAAGAATGACAACTTAAACAGATCAACAAGCAAGAGAGAACTGGCATAAAACAGCCATTTGCTATAGTAACCATACAGTATTAAATCAAGTGTGACAGAGTGCATAGGTCCCTATTGGTTTATGTATTCTTTTAGAGTCAAATTAACACTAGACATTTCACCATTCAGGAAGGTGGTAATGTTAAAATCTGTATAAAGCTAACAGGGTTTAAGGGCAATCATAATGATTCATTTTATAACCCTAATCCCATCTACAGTTACTTTTTCTGTGGAAAAAAAAGTAACTGATCAAGAGGCAGGTTCAAGTCTAAAAACCTATCAAGACCATTTCAGTGAGCACACTTTCCTAACCCAGATCAGCCACGTTGAATTTGAGAAAGGACCTGTTGTGCTCCTGTTCGCACATTTTCCTCGGTCACATTACTTCCTCTGTGGCTGGCATCCTACCCCAGTGTGTTGTGGATTATAGCAGGGGGGTTACGCACCCTAACTTGACAAAGTATCAATAAGTAATTGACGGCTCGCTGTCACCTGTCATTTGTAACGAAGCCTTGTGAACACGTTGGCTTAAAAACACCATCTACAGCCTGTTACAATAAAACAAAGATATTCTCCATTGTCCGCAGGCAAAATGCATGCCTTTGAACATCAAAGACAGGCAGTAAAACTCATACATAGAGATAACAGGCGAGCCATTGGTGTGTAAATTTAGTGGGTGACAGGGGTCTGGTTTACACTGCCATCTGGGCAGTGGAGATAGAGTAGCAGGGCCGGGGGGTATGGATAAGTGTGGGGGCAGTGCCTCTCGCTTCCTCTTACACAGGGTGGCTTAGGCTTTGAAATCATTCTGCAGTAGCAGTTCTGTAACTACTGATTCCTCTTGACTTCCGCTTCACACAGGGTAGTGTTAAGGCATAATTAAGTCAATAGGAAAGCAAGACAAACTAGTTTTAAAGATCACCAGTATTGTTTCGCATGGCTGAGCTGATCCTCAGTATATGGCTCCTCGTTTATTAGGGCATACATGACCCTTGTACTCAGCAGTAAATTTCATGAAATCACCGCAGTAGTTTTGTTCCCACTGGACATAGTCCTCCATAAAACAAATCAAAATTGTAATTAAAAAAGATAAACTAGATGTCTAATATCCTAAAATGAATTTCAAGGTCATAAAAGATATATGTCAGGTGAAAATTAAATTTCAGATCTTTATACACCCTTGGGTCAGGGCTATCAGTGGCATACACCTTTTACCACAGCGCCATCTACTGAACACAAAAAGAAAGACCGCATTCATTGTCCCGGTTCAGATTCTCCGAAGCTGGAAAATACAAAACACACCACCAGCCTTTCACAGGTTTTGAAATTATAATAATCTAATAATAATGTATGTACAGTTCTGCACAACAGATCCAAAAAAAAAAAAAAACGTAATGCTCGTGTGAAGCACAGATACTATGAAAAATGTATTACTGAGATCTTCAAAACCAGTTTCATTGCACCATGTTTCATTGGTCCTCTATACCTGAAGTACTTCAGAGGGTTACATTGTACAATTGCCTCACATTCGCACAGAATATATTACTTTCCTAAGAATATGATATTCTCTTTTATCAGCATAATAGATTTCAAAATTGTCAGTTATGTGTTATGATAATGATACTGCTCATGCCATTACATTCATTTATATATTATCTGTGATCACACACTTCCAGGAGACCATTCAAACACAATTACGGAAGTGATGGGTCTTCTTTTCTCGGTGCCATAGAATTAAAATGTACGAATCCAGCTTGTTATTGAGTGCCATCTAGTGGTAGCTACATTGTGGAACAGCAGATCTCCACTGATGTACATCATTCATTGTATTAGAATAAACTTGTTTTACCTTTCTGAAACAGGAAAGACATTTTTCACAATTTCCATGATATGTAAGTTTCTTGTATGCAGATGTTAATCTGGTCTATAAAAGTTTGCATGTCACACCAGCAACATTTTAGAGTGTACCAGGGATTTTCAGAGACAGTGGTCAGTTTTTTATTACATTACATTACATTACATTTATTTGGCAGACGCTTTTATCCAAAGCGACGTACAAAAAGTGCATTTCATGGTCATAGACAACTACTAAACACAGGTTCAGTAAGATACAATACTTATTTTGTACAGATATTTCTAGCCAAGAACACAGTTTAGTTCACACAGTGAACACTATTCAGACCTAACCTCTGCAAAGCCAACTAGGCATAAGAATAAACTACAGTATTAGGACAAATACAAATTACCAAAAAGTGCTGGGATGAGGCAACATGTAACAAGTGTCATGAAAAAGGGGTGGGGGGGGGATTTAGAGTGAAATATACAGCGTGGTGGTGGTTAGTCTAGGTATAGTCTGAAGAGATGAGTCTTCAGGCCACGGCGGAAGATGGGTAGTGAGGGGAAGGTTCGGAGAGGGACGGGGAGTTCGTTCCACCACTGGGGAGCTAGGGTGGAGAAGCTCTGTGATCTCTTTGGTTGGGTGGGAGGGGTTACAAGGCGCCCTGCTGCAGCAGAGCGGAGTGGTCGAGCAGGGACATAGGATCGAATCATGTCCTGCAAGTAGATGGGGGCTGTCCTGTTGGCTGCAGTGTAGGCAAGGGTCACTGCATGTCTATGCAGTAGGAAAACTACAATATGCAAACAGCTTCATACAATTTTGACAACTTACTTTCATGAAACCTATAATGTAAATGGAAGCTGAGTGTATCTTTAATGAAAGTTGCCTTGGAATGAAAAAATATATATGTAATAATAATGCCTATAGCAACAGCTTTCTTCTATCAACTAGCTGCTGAAGTGGGTTATTTAATATGACAGACTTTAATATGATTGCTGAACTCACAAAACTGAGTTGGTGAAGGAAAGGCGTAACACTGGATGTAAGGGCAAATGTTGATTTCATACTGACCATAGTGCAGTACGGGCATCACCTTCTAACGCATTCTAAAGCCTCGCCTGTCAAAGCTAATCCAATGTTGTGACGACTCTTTATGCTTTTAGGGCGCTAATTGGTTTTGACATACTCCCACTTGTTTGTTCTCTACAGGACAATTAAACAATCAACTAATTGCGAATGTAATTTGCTGTGGAAAAGAGCATCAGATAAATTGATGTAATTCGATTTGCTATACAGTAACTTTAAAATGAGATTAGCCGTCTTGCTCATACGTCTACTTGCATTCAGTGTTTCATCAAGCATTTGAAATCCCATCTCTTAAATGAACTTGCTCTTTCAAATTAGTAGTTGCACGAAGGGGATGTGCCAATAAATCAGTGATTTATAGTGTGATCTGGCATCTTTAGTCACCAGACTAAAAAAGTGCAGGGTCCAGGATTTGATTGACAGGTTGCTGTTGTTTGCTATGTTCCCATAGCCTGTCAGCTATCAGTTAGTTTTCAAAACTCTTGCTAAAAACACATTGATTGTATGGACACTCGTAACCTTCATTTGAATTAACATAATTGATAATTAACATGTGTGCATTCTAGAATTAAAAAGAAGAAAAACTTATTCATTTGAACTCTAGAACAGTTATAATAAATTACAAATTGCTGATACAAAAATGATGCCTGGTTATAACAAATATATTCCAAAGAAAACAAAAGCATTTTTGTTGACAGGCTTTCACCGGCATCCATAATGCATCAAATTTTCCAAGTTGCCTGTACCATTCTTCTATGAATATGAATATTATGGAAGCATAAAATAATATATAAAATGTAAAGGGTGCTAACCACACTAAATGTCAGTTATTTTATTTACTAATGACCAATTCACACTTTGAGTTATATATGCTACTGTACCTATTCATTTTTAATAGTTGTGTGGTTAGTTATTAGCCAGTGAATTAGTGATATGCTTCCAATTTTAAATGGAAAAAACTATTACTGGGATATTAAAATGCATTATCAAGTTTTCTCATTGATAGTGTAGTCATTTTCTAAAGTGATATACCAGCAACAAAAATTGTTAAATATTTTTGCATGGATATCTTCTTTATAAAAAGCTTATTCAAAATGAAGCTTATTCACATATTATGCAAAAAAATGTATAACACATTTTCGAAGACCAGATTCTTTCTTTTGTGTTGAGTCCTTGAAATAAACCATGACCACATCTCCTACTGCAGTCTTTATTCTGCAGAGAATTCCTGGCAAATACTACTGAAGTAGCCTCTTCACAGTTTAAAGTCTCAGCCGAAGATTAGGCCTTGAGATTCCTGATAGCAGAAATTTAAAATTGAGGTCAACACACAAAAAAGTATGCTCGTGGGGGACAATATGCTTTTGGAGAGATGCTTTTCATGGCTGAAATTTCAACATTTCACAGATTCAGCTCTTGCACAGGTTCCAGGTGAAGAGGCCAAAGAAGGGCAATACAAATCGATCATTTTATTTGGTGAAATTCATACCATTTAAAGGGACAGGTTCCAGGTTCCTGAAAGCATATAACCTGTGAGAATAATGGAAAGGTACATGTTTGGAATAATCTTGATTGCACCATTACTGTTTAGAAAGGTGTGGTGTGCATGTGTGTGCATGCTTGCGTCCATGTGTGTGTACGTGTGTGCGTGAGTGTGCGGGCGTGTTTACTGTATCTTTGACCAACTCTGTGAATCTGTGGCATTTAACATAAGTTTTTAAATGTGAGATTTTCAACACAATTTCCAGTCTATTATCAACAGAGTCTTTGAACATCAAAATAAACTGCATTTACTTGAATAAATGTGACTTGTACTGAGAGAATAAACTCTGGACAAATGCCAAGAGATCTCAACACAAATTAAAGAAAACACTAGAGCCCCGAACTCGCATAATAAATAAGTCATCCAAATTTATAACGAGTTCACTTTCTTTTCTGCATGGTGTCCTGGCGTACATAACGTAATGGACGACAGGTGGCAGTATAAACCAACAAATGTAGGTTTTCTTGCGACAGCCTTGATTGAATGTCTTACATTGCATTTAAACTCTAATTCTTGGATATTGTTGAATTCTTCACAATTGACGTTTAACATCTGACGTTAGCATTTCTTTCTTCCCATTTCATCAACATTATATAGACCGCTTTAACGTAAAATAGGCCTATATAAAGTAAAATGAGATGAATCTCGGCCCATGCATTTCCAGTACCGTGGTTATGAACCACACGTCAGACTGAGAGGATAAATTGTAACTTTACAGACAGAGTGAGACGTAAATTTGTCTTTGACAGAACATACCTAATCGTGTTATAGGAAAATTATGCAAGTTTTCTTAGGGCAAATAATAACGGAACTGATCATTCAAAATCAATTGCATTTCCGGGTGCAATACATTCCCTATTTATGCAAACTTTTCATACATACAGCCTATCGATGTACTCAAATGTAAGTTCGCGTGTGATTCTTACGTATCATAGATAAAGAGAAAATGATCAAGAGTGTCCTTTAGTTAATCACTTCAACCCAATTCTAACCGAAAAATAAATAAACAAACGCATAAAAAACAGAAGAGCCGCAAACAAGAATACGAATGTATCCTACACCACCTTATACGAAGGAAACAATTATCGTCATTTTCGGACTGTTTGAGAAGTACGCGAATGCAACTTAAAATTTTACATTTGCCATTCGCTCCTAGAAGAAATCTAGGCAACTATAAATATATCTAGGCGATAGTTATGACATTCTTAAATGATACCACCATCAGCAATATGTAATAGGGGCCTATCCAGACAGAATTTAAATTGTTAAAATTCCTGCGGTCAAAGGTGTGTGGCCAACCGAAGACAACAAATTGGTCTCTACTTTGTTATGTAATGATAGCACGCGGGTCAGATGGTGCACGAAATCAAGAAAATCAACCTTTAGTCTCTTTAAAAAAATGCTCACGTGGCCTCAGACGGGAAATCGGGAATTACTCTGGTTTAAAGTAGTCTTCATATAGCCTGCAAAACATGGTAAGTATGTTAAGCTTTAATACACTCTATATATAATATTTTATATTTTTCAAGATATAAGTGTGATTCCTATCCACAAGCTCTTCCTGCTGCTGAACAAACAAAAGCATTTAACGTGTACTCTGTGCAATGTGGAAAAGAACAAGCGATGTGACAACATATCTCTGGTAAATCGACGCACTTTCAAGTTCCAGAACTTGGTGCTACTACTCTAATTTATCAGTTACTATGAGGCACAGTAATTTTTACCGTCCAAAGTTGAATTACGAGTTGTAACTGAGAAAAAATTCTATGATTATCACAGTCTGAACCAGCCCAGGTGTAGCCGACTCTAAATGGCTGCAGTTTAAGGACGTGAAACAGGATAACTTTGCTGTGCTTGAAACTGGTGCTTAGGTTTTATTATGAAGAGTATACATTTATTTAAAATACATTTACTTTGTAATACATTTAAAGACATTTAAAAGACAACCCTTAATTTATACTGCCACCAGGGGTCATCGTGAATGCATATCTCGAAAATGCTTTATCGTCTGCGAATTAACGCTGATATTAGGCTACAATTATGTTATATATTATCTTTAATATGTATCATGTGCAAACCAATGCATTGGTGAAAATTTGCCTCAAAATTATTACTTTGTTCATACGGTGATTACTATATCTATATCTGATGTACTGAATCCCAGTTGGACATTGTTCAAATTGCCATGCACTAGTGAATTCCAGCCACATTCTACATTTAAAAGATTTTCATAGGTACATCATTGATAATCTTCAAGCATTTCCAAAAAAAAAAAAAACAAAAAAAAAAAACAGCACAAGACTGTCAGTCTCCAAAATAATATTCTGGGACTTCAGTTGCTTGTCATTTTCACCATTGCCATTTCTGAGCCAAGTTCATTCATTCTCAGCAAGTCATCGAGGGGTCACCTCCATGGAATTTGTTTTAAAACACGTACGCCTTCACTACTGGTTGATAAAGTGATGTTTGAGCTCAGAGATCAATCGGAGCAGTCTAACTGAAGAGGGCATGGCATATTATGTGAAAGTAGATGTGTTAGGTTCTCATAGTCAGCCTACATGCATTAGGCCTAATGTTTGCCATTATTTTCCTTGCACAGCTGATAATATAATTTTGCACAACAACCAGTCACACACAAAACGCAATGGCAGCTGAGTAAATGGAAGAAACTGTTGTCCGTGACTGAAAGCCAACAGCCCTGTTAGCCTACTTTCTACAGACTACCTCTCTTCAGTGGTTTAACTCCTCCTGCAAATGCTCTGGAACAAATGCTCGGGGATCCGAGCCAGCACGCCCCAGAGAGATACACCAAGGCTCCAGGGGTGTAGTTACACTTGTTTAGTGTCGGATTGTCTGCACTGAATTTATACAGCGTTGTCACAGCGGCTGCGTCCTGCTTATATCATGGCACAGGCAGCAGTGCTGGATTATAAATGATTGACTATGCATTCATTAACCCCCCCTGCCTCCCGTCCCCCGTCCCTCCGTCCCTCCGCCTCCCCTCCCCATCCACCTCCACCCACCTCCCACCCCGCCTCCTATGATCCGTACTCACTGTGGACACCTCCAGCCTGTCCTTCTGTTTGATTGCTTTTATCTGTGTTTTTCTTCTCTACCTGGTCCCCCCGGCTGTTATCAGCCCTTTCTCATCACGCTTGGCTGGGAAAGCAAGCATCGGCGGTCCTCTCCCAGGATCCCCGCTGACAGGAAATCGATGGCCGCGTTCCCACGGGGGGACAATTAAGGGGGCCGGATCCGTGCGCCTTGTCGATTGCGCGGGGTGAAAAGAGCCAATGATAAAATGCCGGCCGGGAGGTGTGGAATAAATGCACAAAGTGACACTTTGGGTGTATGTCTGTGGACCTTGCCCACATGCCTCAGAGTGTCAGATAGGGCCTGTATTTCTCTGGCACATTTTCAGTAATAACCAGAGAAGAGGCTGGTCTGAACTCAGTTTTAAAAATGTATTACTTAAACAGGTTTTAAAAGAATGCTATTACTAACCTGTAGGATGGGCCGATTAATCAAACAGTGGTTTATACACTAAGATAGTTAGCAGTGTATGCAGAAGAGTTGGCACAGATGCAACTGATTGTGTCTAATTTAGTCTCAGACACACAGAATACCGCTTTGCCAAAAAAATGAAATCTAATTAAAATGGCACCTTGCCTTAATCCCTAAAACAAATAATTTCAAGCAATGGCCCGCAACAACACAAAAGCACCCTTCATGCGGAGATATGCAAGCAGTCTGAATATGGTCATGTGTGGATCATCATGCAGAAAACATTGAAGAGCCTCATGTACACAGTGCACTTCGCTTTCAGACATGATGGGATTCAGAAATTATGCCACGGTTAGATTAAAGTGCAATTATGCATGCCTCAAAACTCCAGTAAAAAAGCACAAGTTTTGTGGTAATGTCAGTTCACATTTAACAGGAAAATAGGAGTCCAAGAAGGTTTTTCTTTGTTGTGTTGTGGTGTGGGATGCAATACAGTGTAGATGGAGGTCATGGTTTGCACTAATGAGGCAATAGGTTGCACCATAGAGGCAATCTACTTTATTTTGCACAAAATACTGGCCCCTCTAATGGAAAGATGGGTATTAGAGGAAGAGAGAGCTTTCTGCTTGTCTTGGGATACAGTCAGCTGGTCCAGCTACCTCCCAAAACCTGGGAGGCCTACAGGACCCTGGACAGCAGCAGTCTTACATAGAGGCGTACGCATCAGAGATTTATTAGTAACATTCCACCGATTGCCTTTGTCAGGTCTAGCCAGCTGGGCTCTTTCAGGTGTGAAGTTTTCACTGACATACACACTGCTTGTGCAGCCTACCTACAATCCTCCAAATGATCTCAAACTAAGTGGGAAATTTACCCACTCCCGGCTTTCTGGGAAGGAAGTAGTTTAGCACAGCCTTTTGGTCTTTGGAAAACACCTTTTGCCTTTGACATGCCTGTGCGGTCCTGTCTTTTATCCCATCTGGAGGAATAAAGATTGTCGATACTTTTACATGCATCTGTATTGTCCTATCAGCGGATGTGGTACCAAACGCGCAGCTACATGTTTACGCGTGGCGCGGCTGCGCATTACTGCAGTGCGCATTTCCTGCCGTCTAATTGGTCATCCTGCTCAACTGAGCCGAACCCAATAAAGCCCCTTCGTGATGCCCTGGATCCGCTGCAAGTATCCTTGTGGAGTCATGTGCTGCTCTTCTCTCTGTGTAAAGCAGGCACTCTGTGTTCCACAGAGAAATGCTGTACATGCTTTTGTGCTGTTTATGCCACACGCGATACCAAACGGTCTATAATTGGATCCCCCTGTTATTTTATGACCTTTCATTCAATAATGGGTTTGAACGATCACACATTTCTAAGGTCACAGCTTTGCATATAGCGTTTTTCAATCTGAGCTGAATAAAAAGCAATATGCTGCTGGTTGATAAAAAAAAACAATAAGCATTTGTTGGATTTTTAATTCCCCACTCCGTGGTAATTCAAATTATCCACCATAAAAATATCCTGTTTCCCAAGCACCAAATAAGGCAGAGGATCGTAGTGTTGCTCTGTCTGAAGTGGTGTGCTGATTTCCTTTCTTAACACGCCAGTAGCACAGTGCTGCTAGCTTCGGGTGTTATTGCCCTTAATTGTGAGACTCATCCGTGAGGTGATACGTTGCATTCAGGGTGTATGAAAACATGGACAAAATGGCCGAGATCGAACGAACGCGCCACTGTAATTCTTTTCGGGTGGGTTAGATCGGAGTCAATTACCAGCACATGTGCATGGTGCGCAGGGCGGGCCCTGCATTACATACAATTACACCTTATTCTCATTTAATTACCTCTAATTTAAATTCAATTTGACCTGATTTCATTCACTTACGGCACATTTTAATTCAATTATACCTTCTCAAGGTCAAGGACAGCAGTGTCATGTCGGAAACATGCAGGAGATATGCTTCTGTATGTGAGGTAGTTAATATCAAGTTATATCCTTCAGAAAATGGATGATGTTATTTTTTTTCTTTGGAATATTGTGTTTCAAAAGGGATATGATGTGCTGTCCATTCAAGAATCCTTTTTTTTTGCCAAACACATATTTGAGAAAAAAGTAATCATCGTTATTGCAATAGTCCCACCATGGACTGTAGCATACTGTACAAAAAGGTGATCAACCTTTCTGCGAATTATCGAGGCCCCTTTTTAAATGGCACAGATCAGGATAAATAAATTGCCTTGTGCTGTTTAAAAATAAGCGGACAGAATTCCATTTTTCCTCACAAAAGTCCCGCACCTGTTTTTTATTTGGTTTATACCTCTGCTGCCACTTGTCGAGCAGCCTGTGCTCTCCACTATATTATTGCATTGTATGGTACACCATATACACAATAGTGGCACGGAAGCTTTTCTCAGTATTTCATATAGTTCATATAATTAGTCCTTTTGTGCAACCTACATGCTCAGATTGGTTATATGGGCAATACATTTCCTTTTTTCAGGAACCTCATTTCCTTCTCTTGATGAACCAGCGAGGGCAGCATCTGGGCGCTGTGGTAATGTTAAAATTAACCGCAGGAGCATCAAAGAAATTTCCAGAAACTTTTTTTTTGAAATGTCAGCTCTCGATACCAGGTTTCAAATTTAGTAAAGTAGGGGGCATGTCAAAACCGAGCGCTCCCAAGAACCGCCAATCGGCTGTCAATCTCGATCTCTGCCGAATCATTTCACTGCCTGTCCCAGCTCTCTCCTGTTTCGTGTGGAGGAACCTTCAGCTCATACTTTGGGACTGAGTCAGTGGAATTGATCAAAATGGGTGAGCAGGCTGTGAAAAATTATACTTTCACGGTATTGTTACTGTTATTGCCATGGCTGACAGTTTCCTTGCTAGATTATATTTGGTTTGAAAACAGCTTTGACTGACCCTCCAGGACCCTCCGTCATTGTCATTTTATTTTGAATGACCCACAAAGCCCAGGTGTGAAACTGGCTGTGAAGACAGATGAAGGAGCTGGGCTCCTCGGCTCAGACTTTGGCCAGGCAACCGCTTGCAGCTGTGGTGTTTGAGAGCAATTGATTAACTGACATTTCCAATAAGCGGAGTCCGGTAAAGTCTATAAAGACTGTCAGGGAAATACAGCAGAAGGTCTTGAGTGACTGATTATATGAACGTGAACTAGAGAGGGCAGTGATGGGACTCCCGTTTCGTGTTCATCCGCGAGAAAAGTGGTGGAGTTCACTGGAGCGTTGCGTTTCCCGACAGCCAGACACTTTTTTCCAGGCCCCCCCCCCCTCGAGTGGAGCTAGTTTTAAAAGGATGAACTGCGCGTGTTAACCGGTTCAAAAGCAATATGCTCTGGAACTACACAGCACCCCGAGCGTCTCCACAGATTACTGTAAAACACTTATCACCATCCTCGTGTTAAAGTGTGTTGGTGTTGCTCAGATCTGTGTCCAGTGAGACAGAGATACCTTGAGCCAGGAGTGTAATGCTGTGCTCTTTCAGCGCTAAAAGCAAATCATTTGTCTTTTTTTCCTAATTTGGAATTTGGAATAGCCAATAGTGCTTCTTGTGTCAATGCTGTGCTTCCAACACTTGCTTACATGCCAGTGGCTATTTGACGTAATACAGGTCAAACAGTACTACAGGAGAGAGCTATCACTCTGAGTGCAGCTGGAAGCCTGTGGGCATCTGGTGCAAAATTGCGAGGGATTAGCATAGCCGTGGCACAAGGAACAATCCCAGATTTAGTTAATCCCGAATATGACATTTTCATGGGACCGCGATTGATACTACGAAAGCTGATTTGCATCTCGGCCAAATGAAAGCCTCGCTGTGATCAAAGCCTTCGGTCCCAAGTGGCAATATTTGATTGGATAAGAGAGGTATCCAGGGCTATTTGTGGAGAAATTGGCTTGCATCACTCCAAAAAAAACCGGGGAGTAATTTCCAGCCTCTTCCAGGGCTCATCACAGTAACTGCCAGTGTTTGACTTCATCTGTCAGAGTGAGCAGGAGCGTGTCATTCAGAAGCGCTAGTTAAGGTTGTTAGATCAGTGAAACCCCATTCTCTCCGCAGAAGCTGCTCAGTAAATACGTGGTAATGATAATGTCTCTGTCCGGATAATAATCCACTGCTCAGCCTGCTATACTGGCTCCGAAAAAAAGAAGAGGCTGAAGTATCGAAAGGAACGACCGTGAGATTACCTTCACCGTGAAATGTGCTGTGTGGAATATCTTTGCTGCCATTCTAACCTCGATATTTTTTTCTTTCCCTCAAATAAATGCTTTGTGCATGACCGGCAGTTTTCATTGCATTTATTTAAAAGTGTATTCATAATAGATATATAATTATGTTTTTACCGTAGGAAGCAAGCAGTGAATTGGTGAAATAGTGAAATATACTAAAATCAGTGCAATTTACTTGTTCACCAGTCTGAAAATAGGGCTCGGAGGAAGACTTTTAGGGCCTGATTTAAAACCCTATTAGCACACACAAAGCCAATAACAGGACCATGATTGGTTATGGTATTTGTTTTGCACCAATCATTGGTTATCTTATTGGTTTTGCGTGCTCTACAAGGTTTTTCTGAAGGTCTTAGTAAAGCAGGTCCTTAATGTGACACGGACTGAAACCCTCCTATCCTTGGGCAATACTAGAGCCAATCATGCATACATGAAATTACCCATATGAGAATCCAAGGCAACTGTCTGTGGCTATTTAGTACTTCTGTGGAGTGTTATACAACATGAATCATTTTTTTTAGTCACACTTACTGTACATTCATGAAAACGTGAGCTCAGCAGGGAATGATTGCCAGCTCTAGATTTTTTGTATTTCCTTTCCAGTATGTGGCTGCAGTTCACTGTCATGACATACTGGCATGTATCATAAAGGTACTGTGAGTTGTGCATGTCCTTTTCTGGGTAGCAAATAGAAAATCCAGTTAGCCTTTCTGTGGTTGTTGAAGCACTCAGATTTGTTCAGGTGATTGTGGTGAAGGGTCAGGGCCATCTCTAGAAACTTCAGTCTGTTGATGAATTCCATTTCATTCTGAACTTGGTGGAGCCTTTCCTCAGCAAACAGTCCTTGAATAAGTTCCGCATTTTAAACGAGTATTTAATGGCTTAATATTGTACTGAGCACAAGTATAGTAATGAGAAACATGATGAGAAAAAGAATGTATGAAAGAATATCTTGTTAAAGCTAACTGCTTGACATGCAAATGCATATGTTGGCCTTCAGGATCTTTTGATGAGAACGTGTATGGATGTGATCTTTCCCCCACATCGTCTCAACACAGTCCCCATTGGGCATTTTGTCATTATGACAAAGTCATTCCGATATTCCCTTTTGAGAATGTTCATTGTAGTGGTTTATAGTTTTCTTGGTCTGTCTCTGATATATTTGTCTGTCAACATGAAAGGGATTAACTTTTGTTTAGTAACTGAAAAAACCATTTCAAAGTAAAGTTGATATTAGCCTGGGTTATATAACAAAAGCTGTCAGTGCCTTTTATCTTCTTTTTTTTTTTTTACCTCAAATCAATGTTAATCTATGACTTAGTGTGGATATAGGCAGAGTTCAACCACTTGTCATGACATACATTGTTATCATGGATTAGAGCAGTGATCAGTGCTGAGTGTGTGAATGTGTGCTATAATAGGTAAAATTGGTTCAAGAAGATGAGTGTATGGTAGGCCTACTTGTTTTATATTCAGTTTGATTATTTCCACTACACATATTGGCTGGTGACCAGAGTCAGTGATACTGTTACTCCTCTGGTGATTGGTTGATCCTGAGGTGAGAGTTGGTTGCTATAGGGTGGTTAGCGGCAGGGTCTGGGGAGAGGAGTACTCTTTGTCAATGCGTTTGCACCAGGGGGGCTACATGTTTCACCGCAGGTCAGGAGGTCAGCCTTGTATTTAGCTAGTGGTAAAGGTCTTCACGGGGATCAGAAAGAACAGTCATCCGTGCTCATTCAGTCATACGGACACGCCCCCCTCCCTCCTCCCCCCAGCTTTGTGTGTGCTTTACCCAGGACATGAACTACGAGTAATGGACTTCCAGGGCTCAATGACGTGCGAAAGGGAATTAAAGACAGGAGGCCCGGAACAATTACAGCGGGGGACAGTGGAGCGGGACGTGGGCCTGAAGAGAACAGGCTCGAACCCGGGGCGCGGAATTAACTAAAGCTTACAATGCTACAGCTGGCGACCGGCGGGGAGCGCGGTTCTGAGGGGAACGGCTACGTCGCGCAGCGCTGCCTTCCAGGTGGCCCGGGCCAGGCTGGCCCTTTTCAGATCACTGAGCATTCTGAGGAGAGGGAGAAAGGGCACATTGACGGACAAGGCCGGGGTCGGGGGGCTTAGCTGTGGGGTGGGGTGGGATGTTGTACTCTGGGGAAGGAAGGGGGAGGTTTGGTGGGTTGGTGCGGTGGTGAGGGGAAGCCGTTGGAAAGAAAGATTTAAAAAACGTATGTAAAAGATAATGATTTTTTTTGGCCTTGGATCAAATCCAGGCTGTTCCAGTGCCGACTGTGGCCGGTAGCTACACTGGGTGACGTGCGATTGGTGATTGCCTCGCCCAGGGTATGGGGGTGTTCAGTCAGATAGGGTTCCTCCTTCACCGCTATCTAGCGACCCCTGCTGGTCAATCGGATGCCCATAGTCTGCGGTCAAAGCCGCAGGTGAAAAGTCTTCCTCTGACTCCACTCTGTGCAAGCTCAGGTGTAGTCCATGGTGTGAACAGAAGCAGACTGGCAGCACCATGTTTCAGAGGAGAACTGCCTACGCTCTCTCTCAAATCGACTGTGGGGTTCTCGAGTGTACACAGCTGTGGTTGCACACGATTGGCCAATCCAAATGGCCTATGCTCAGCCCCAAGTTTTGGTGTAAAATGTATTTCTTTTTAACGATAAATATCACACATTTTTGAACATTACGGATATTTTGACAAATATGTAAAATATGTTCTAGATTTTTCTAAGTCAAGATTATTATAATTGAGGCTTTAAAGAAAACCGCTTGGTTATTTTTGGTAATATCTGTTGCCAAGGGGGGACAGGTCCAGCATTAAACAGTGGCTGTTGAGGATTCTCTCTCTCTCTCTTTCAGTATCAGTTTTGTGGGGCACTAAGGCGAGTTTTCAGCCCAAGTACCAGAGCCACGGAGGACAATAGCGCTCTGACAAGGCTGTGGCACTCTCGGTCCCGGTGTGGAGCATGCTTTTCTCTCCGCTTATTCATAACGGCAGCGTCTTTGTCGCATTACTGTAGAGCGTGATTCCCTTCCTGCTGTTCAGGGATTCACTGCCCCCGCTGACCTCATTCGAAAACCTCCGCCATTACATTTTTCTCAGCCGGCAGCGAGGTCCTGACATCCACCTTATGACACGACATTCGCAGGTTTCTGTGTGCATTCATACACGCTGTATTCACTTTCATTCTGTTTCGACCTTCACATGAGAATCCTCAAATCAGATGCAATAAATGTAATTATATTTCTACATTCTGCAAACTGTTCCCCTCTTAACATACTCAGCAATAGCAAAATGATCGAGACTAGCTGAAGGTAACACATACGGTATTAACCAAAGAAACTATATAAATATATTTAAAAAGAGTAAATATAAATATATTTAAAATTCTATTTTGTAAAATAGAACATGTTTTTATGTGCATGGATTCACGAACAAAAAATGCAGTACCTTCATTTTCCAAGGGCAGAGCGCAAATAGTTTTGTAAAAAGCATGTGTAATTTATCTCAAAGTGCTCTGTACTTTTTGTTGGTTATGATGTAACATAGTGAATAATGGATGGAGCAACTTGTCTCGGCTTGTTGGTCTGTGTGTGTGTGTGTGTGTGTGTGCGTGTGTGCGTGTTTTGTGTTTCTGTGTGTGCACATGGCAGACTTTCTAATGGCCATTTCTCCGATTCTTAACTGCATCCAAATTAGTTATCCCCTTAATCCCTTTCCCTTAATTTTACTTTTGATAATGATACTAAATATATATTTTTTAAAAAACTATATAATTGCTGACTGAGGCTATTTGACCATCACTTCAGTGTGTTTGCGGACAACTGAGCTGTGACTAAGATTAGGAAGGAGGGACACCATTAGAACCGGAATGGGCCAAATCTGTTTTTCTTTCAGATCTGATCTGTTTGGTTTTCCCCAGACCTCCATTTCAATATTTGCTCAGGTCCTTCACAGGAGGGTCTGAGAAGCCTGATCCTCTTTCTACCGGAAGGTCTGGGTACATCTCTGCGTATATCTATGCGTTTGCGTGTGTGTGTGTGTGTGTGCATACACATGTACATGTATGGACTGCACTGGTCCGTTAAAGGATACTCTCCATGAATAATAAATGAGGTGAGCTTGTGCTCACGTATCTTTTAATAGCCGTGGCCTCCTATCAGAATCTGTTTCATTTCATGAGGTGCAGGTTCACGTTGCCAAGCTTCTGTCTTCAGATAACAGTGTTTCATTTCAGAGTAGTTTAACCTTTTGCCTGCGGTGCAAAACAGCTTTTGAAGAAGAGAGCTGCCATTAAGTAAAACAGTGCCTTTTTTGTTGTTGCAAGTGTGTGCTGTCCGCTATCATCTCCTATTTCAGTTTGCTCATAATTTTGTTGATCAACAGTGATTCATCTTGAGGATGCTGACCTAAGGTTTTGGCGAAACTGCAATGAAATGCTCCTTCACTTCTTCCAACTTGTCTCTGAACTGACAGAGAATACAGAAATAGCATTTTAATTAAGGCCGGCTTTTTCAAACCGTAGATTTTAAAACATCTTGTAACATGTAACTGAAAGGTTCGGGTGGTAAACAGTGAGGAGATGAAATTGGACACAGTTAGCCAATATGCTCAAGGACACGGTGGTCTTGTGGGCAAAGTACTCTTTTTAATACATACAAACACACTCATTCCCACACACGGGCATGTACACAGACTTAGGCACACATGCATTTAGACATGTAATGCTATCCGTCAACACAGCAGGGGGCTGCTTCCAATAAAGACTTTACATAGCAAATAAAGGAAACCTACTTGGGAATATTATTGTAACACCGCTTCAGCAAAGTGCCACTGAATGTCAAATCCGGCAGTCTGTCGGCTCCGCGCAGCCCTGCAACCTAATGAAGGAATGAGAGAGCTTAAGTGGGATGATGTGGATTTATTTGGCCGCGAAATTCATCCGCGGCTCCCGACGTAATTCCTTGCGTGAGCTCCGGGGAAGACAAATTGGTCGGCTTCCTTAAGGCTCTCTGTTTGTGCGATCTAATTACCGAGCGCAGCGGGAGCCCGACGCAGTGTTCGCCACAACAAGAAAAACATATTCCCATGCTGTTTTACTGAATGAATTTACGATAAAATCGTGTACATTTATTTATTCTTATGCTTTGGCCAGTGCGCGCATTTTATTTGCGAATTTTCTTTTGGGAATCGTAAGATATGTGCAGTCATATTGTAAGGCTTTTAAAGGATTTTCCTATTCTTTTTCTTTCTATTCACCTTCAATAAAATGTCACTCATTAACTCATGAATTTATTAGAAGAATGTCTCACTTGTACATGTTTGTTGTTTAGCCCAGAACTGTAAAATTTTCATATAAAATGTAAATTACTTCTGAAACACAGAAAAATATAAATGTTTTCTTTTATACCACAAGTCGTTAATCCTTTGTAAGCTTCTTTTTACTCATTCTCATCTCTAATAATATAAGGTAAACAATATAACTAGTTTGATGGCTTGATGCTCATAATGCTTCATAAATATTCAATGAACCAGGCGTTTGGGGTACATCTTCGAAGGGCCACAGTACAGCAGTGAGAGAATGCTGTGTCTTCTGTCCCCCCCCTCCAGGCCACGGGGCCCTCGGGCCTGACCGTTCATGCTCTGCGGGTGGGGCCCGGCCAGGAGCTCCTCGGTGCCCTGACCTCCTTCGTGGAGGAGAGGAAGCTAAGGGCGCCCTTCGTCATGACCTGCGTGGGCAGCGTCACCAAAGCAACGCTCCGGCTTGCAAACTCAACAGCAGGGAACAATGAGGTACTGGACTGGGCTGCTGAGATTACTGTTGTTGCGATCCAGCATTTTAGTTTTAAATGTGAGAGAGTGCCTTTTAAAAGGTCATTTTACAGAAGTAGTGTTATAGCATATGACACTGGTATAATGGCAGTAAGTGCAAAAATACTTTCTTTAAAAAAATACAGATAAAATTAATATATGGGAAAGTTTATGCTGAAGCAGCCAAGCTGTGCTCCTCCTTTCAAGAAAAAATTCTGCAAGTAAAATGAGAATTGTGAAACTCGTAAGAAAATATAACTTTCTTATTAAAACGATGATGTTTTTCAGCTTTCAACAGACAAGAAGGCCACGGAGGCCAAACCTTTGCTTTTAATAATAACCCTAGATTTTCTCACAAGGGAGTGTCACACCTTTCATTTTACATGCAAAAAAGCGATCTCGTCAACATCTTTGACGAACATGGCATGTGTTGAGACAAAACGTTGCTCGGTTTTCACTGTATTCTTCTGCCTGGACGTCAGGTGATTCATCTTCAGGAGCGGTTCGAAATCGTCTCCTTGGTGGGCACCCTGAACAGG